>NW_022631154.1:364384-900681 GCF_010015895.1 Lontra canadensis | reverse complement strand
GCCAGGTGAGCGGGGAGCCTGGCGCAGTCCAGGCCTCTGCAAACCGCTGGGCTCACGTGCTCTGTGTCGTTGCTCGCTCTTTCTCACGGCGACACTTGCCAATTCTGCATCATCCCTTCCCCTCACCAGTATCTTCCAAGCCTTCCACAAGGCCTGCAGTGAGGAATCTGGTTTAGTTTGTTTAGTCCAGATAGTCTCATAAGTATTCACCCCAAAACCCTTTTCATTGTGCACTATTGAGGGGTGGGTCCCCAGCGTGCGGTCCACACGCCAGCGGCATCGGTATCATTGGGAACTTGTCAGGACGTGGAACTCAGGCGTCATCCCAGAGCTACTGGTAGAATTTGCTAACAAGCTCATCTGGTGATCCGCGTGCAACTAAAATTTTGAGACACTCGATGCAGCAAGAGCATACTCTGGGAAACACCATTCCAGGAGCTGGTGCTGGGCAAGTGGGAGGACGTGGCCGTGGAGACCCACCCGTACTGCGAGCGCGAGCCCTTGAACTGCCCTCCCTGAGCCTCACGGCCCAGACGAGGCCCCTCCCTCCACCGCCCCCCCCCACGCTGCCCTTGGTGACTCCTGTCCCTCTCCAGCTAGCCCTGGGTATTCATTCTAATCTGATTTCCCATGTGGAGTCTGAACACATCTGGATTCTCTCCCTAAGTTGCTGTGAGGCCTCGGGCAAGTCCCTGAACCCGTCTGGGGCTCAGGGTCCTTGTTTTGAAATGAGGATCTCTCGAGAAGGAAGGAGGAGAAGTTCGCTTGACAGGAGTTACTTTGATCACGTGGGGAGGCCGGGCAAGACCCTGGGCGGTTTGCACGGACCCGGCGGCGCCCCTCAGTCTGCTGATGGCCGCGCGGCCAGTCTTCCAGCACGCGTCCCGGCAGAGACAGAGCAAGAGAGAGAGGGTGGAGGAGAGTTAGCCGAGAACTTCTCACGTGTGTGTGTTGAGCCAGATCCCCCTGTTTGGAGATGTTCTGTTTGCAGGTAAATGTCCAGCAGACACACAGTCAGATCAAGAGGGGTCCCTTCTGCAGCCACAAGGACCCCTAAGCAGGACAAGGTGGTCCCTGCGAGCCGGTGCAGGGTGGGGACACACTTCTTGTGTGCAAAGGCCCGGAGACTCGTAATGCCCTCCTCCTCAGAACCCTGCCTTGTGGCAGCTGAGCCTGCAGCATCTGCTCTTGGGGGGGGGGTTGGGGGCGCTTCATGAGCCTTTCCCGGGTGAAGCCTGGTGCTTGGATTCCAGCTTGAAATCCCTTGACGTACTCCGGGCTGAGCAGCATTGTGCCGGTCGCTGTACCTCTCTGGACCCCAGTTCTGTCCCTGCAAGCTGGGGTCGTGGTCCCCGCCTTCCAGGCTTTGTTGCTGGAAAGAAGCGAGGGAGCGTGTGGGCCTGCCCGCTGCGGGGCGGTGAGAGCGGAGATCGGCCGTGGTGACGGGGAGCCTGTGGTAACCGTCAGGAATTCTGCGGTTCTTCGTGGAGGGGAACCAGCCAGTCCTTCCACAGGCAGGGCCCCGCCTCACTGTTCTGCTTTCTGGTCGACTGGAGCTGAGTCTTCCAACAACCATGATCGAATTTGCAAATCCCTTAGGGTGTTTGGAATCTCCCACGACTCACATCGCGCCCTCTTGGCGTCTACGCTCACGCCGCTGTCCGGGCGAGCCATGCACTGAGCGCAAAGTGTCTGCGAGTGAGTGTCATGGTTTACTGAAACTGCCATAAGGTGGGGACCATTTTTTACCCCAAAACAGGCACGCTTCCAAGCGTGTAGTTCGCAAAGTGCTCCCGTTACCTTTCATTTGGCGTTGACCCGCCCGCCAAGGCCTCTGAGCGGAGGCTGAGTTGCCACTCCCTGCAGCCCATCGGGCCTCTGCCCACAGTCCCAGCAGAGCCCGAGAGTCAACGAGCAAATCCCCGTCCTCGTGCCGGTCCCCCTTGTCCTGTGGAAAGGCCCTTAGACCAAACGGCTTCCGTCCTGGCGGAACCCGAGGACGTCACAACCTCGGTGGGTGTCATTGTCCCACCGGTCCTGGGTGGCATGCCTTCTGAGGGTCACCTCTGTTGCCGTCCGTCGGCCAGAGGTAGAGGCGCTGTGACTGTCCCCTCCTTAGAACTGTGGAAACACAAGCAGAGGCCCCAGGTCGCGGGGTGCAGAGTCAGTTTGAACCTGGAGCCTGTTTGTCCCCGAACCCCCGGTGGACGCCGGAACTTACAGGGTCACTGTGGCCTGGACTCTCCCGGGGGCTCCCTGGCCGGCGAGTCTCACGGTCGCTTGGACCGAGGCCTCTGCTGTCTGTGCCCTTGCCCTTAATTGCTGTCTTTGGTGCTGACTCCGTGGTAAATTCACACACAGCCGCCGTGTGGCCCCCCCCCCCGCATGCCCACTCTGGACCACTGGCCTTCCGGCAGGAGCTGGTGATGGCCGGGCCCCTCCTCTGAACCACCCTGGCTGAAGGGAGCGGCCTCGGCAAGGTCAAGAACGGAGTCCGGGGCCACAGGCATCCAGGCCCGGTCCCTTGTGAGTGTGAAGGCCCCAGCCCCGGCCCCTCACCTCCTGCAGGACGGTCCCTGCGGGGCCTTCCTGGCTCCAGGGCCCCTGAAGGGTCGCCCCAGGCCCCCTCTGGCTGCCTGGTGCTCCACTGTTCCCTCCGCACACCCCCCCCGGGACCCCCGGGGGCTGAGCTGAGAGCAGCTCAGTAAAGCTCCCGGGTGAGACTCTCGGGAGTGTGACCTCCAGACCTGTGAAAGGCGTGTCAGTAAGTGTGGCTCCTGCGGCTCAGGGAAGCACTTCTGCTACCGTGACCGAGCCGTTTCCTTTGGAATCCAGCGGGGATTCCTTTCCCAGCACCCAGTACAGGGTGGGGGGCAGAGACCTCGACACAGGAGCCACTTGAGCACAGGCTGGACAGAAACTGGGTGCGGGGCTGCTCTGGGGGGACGGCAGGCCGGGCAGAGGGCGATGCGGGCAAGGGGGCCTGGGTGTGGCTCGGCAGACCCGAGGAACGCTTTGGCACCCACGATGGCACAGAGGGTGTGTGACCTGCACAGGCCCACCTAGCAGCACAACGGGTTCTGGAACATTCCCACCTGCTGATGCCCAGAGCTCGCTCCCGCGCGGGCGCCCTTTGCCAGCCTGGACTCCTCTCTGGTTTTGCACGTGCTTCTGAAGTTGCTATGGAGACCCCTCTCCAGCGAGACGCATTTTAAAAGGCATTTCTCATATCTTAGGTTGGCTTTTATGTGACAGTAAAGGTTTTTCACGTTTCCTCCTTCTGAGGAAGGAGACGGAGTGAGCGGTCACGCGGTGCGTCTGCTCCGGGGAGGGCAGGGGCAGCACAGGCTTGTTTCCCGGAGCCGAGTGGCTTCCATCCCGCGCTGCGGGCCTGCCCGTTGGCCCTCCGCGTTCTCGGGGATTCTCCTGGCTGCACGCCCGCCTCCCACGGGCCTCCCAGAGCCCATCCGGGGAAGCCCCTCATTAACCCTGGTCACGCGCGGCAGGCTGGCTGCGGAGAGCCCTGTGCCCGGGCGGCGGGCTGGGGAAGTGGGCTTTCCTGCCGGCTCCCAGACAAAGGCGTGTCTCCCCGCAGGGGGCAGAAAGCATGCTGGCTTGTGATCCCAAGGCAGGTTTTGTAAAGCACCTCCAGCCTGTTTAATGGGATCGCTTCAGACTCCCGGCCCGCGGCTCCGAGCTCCGCACACAGCCAGCCCGCCGGCAGGCCTCTGAGGCGACGGTGTGAATTTTCGTCAATGTCTACATATCGGTATTTTCATGAGAAACTGGGTTCTGGAGGCCCTGCCCCGGAACCAGAGGAAACGGCGTCTGGCGCCTTCTTCCTCTTGCCCACAGCCACCTTTCCTGTTCCAGGATCAGCAGAGGCCTCCTTCCTCTCCCCTTGTGGCCCGTGTCCCGGACGGCTACCTCGCTCTGGGCCGTGCCATCCGGAGCCAGGAAGTGAGGAGAGCCCCCTCCTCTGCCTCTCCTCCCCCCACACCCTGACCACCTCTGGCAGGGGGGCGCAGCCCTAAGGAACGAGTAGGGACGCAGTCTGCAGCGGGAGCCACGGTGTGGGGCTGACCCGAGCTCCCAGGCTGAGCCCATGTGGGTGGACGGAGCTGCGGACAGGTCGCACGTTGGTCCTGGGCCCCTCTGGTCGGAGGCACGGGCACACCGAGCTCCACTGGGATGGTGGGAGGACGTGACCAGAGCTTCTAGTCACAGTTACTTTATTACAAAATTTAAGATTTAAAACAAACCAAGAAACATATATTTATTTATTTATTTATTTGGGAGCGAGAGTGCTGGGAGGGGGAAAGGCAGAGGGAGAGGGAGACACGCAGCTTCCCTACCGCGTCTGGGGCCCCAGGAGCGGCTCGATGAGAGGTTCCCTCTCGCGACCCTGCGGCCGTGACCCGAGACGAAATCAAGGGTCACGAGCTCAAGCAGCTGAGCGGCCCCGCGGGCGTCCCTCCGAACTGGGGCCCTCGTGCGTTTCACACGCGAGCGGACAGCAGCACGTGAGCGGCCGGCACTGAGCGCACACAGGGCAGGACGGCCGCTCAGCGTCCTCGTGCTAACAGGCGTGCGCGGCGCCCGAAGCCTGCCGACCGCTGCTCTGGGGTCCCCCAGCACCCGCTGGTGAGGATGGGGAAGGTACCCGCCATGCTGGGTGAAGCCTGCCCTCCAGCTGAAGGAAGGAGTCGTCAGCAGCCCTGGTGGCAGGGGCAGCCGGGGGTGCGGGTGCCAGGTCTGGGCAGGTCCCCCCTAACGGCGCGGCATGGTGAGTTCCCGGCAGAGCGTGGGGGGGATCTGTCCCGGGACCCCAAGAGCCAGACCCACGAACTAAGAAAGGAGAGTGATGGCAGATGTGGGACAGTGCGTCATCCGGAGAGCGGGGGCTGGGGGCAACGCTAGAGGCTCTTCTGCCAGGGATGGACGAGGGAGCAGACATGAAAGCGAACCGTGTTGGTTCACAGAAGCACAGAGTTCCAGAAAACTAAAACTGTTTTAGCACAAAGAAGATTCACTTTGGAGGCTCTGAGTGTTTTAGAACGTGGACTGCGGAGGACGCACTTAAAAGTTCTCTCCGAATGTAGAGCAGGACACAGAAAGGAGAGGTGGACGACGGGTCAGACCCGGAGGCTCCAGAATCAAGGCTAGGCCCGGGAATGAGAGGTATTTGGAGGAAGAAACTGGGCTGTTTGGATAACAGCATAATCAAAGACAAACACCCAGAAAACTTTTCTGGAACTGGCAGCCCGGGTGTGGGGGGTGGCGATTAAGATTAGGCAGATGGAAACAGCGGTTCTCAGTCACACAGGGATGCAAAGTCACACCTAAACATCTCCTAATAGACTCTTTTTCTGGAAAATTTACTGAACCTAAAGGTTAAGCAAATCCTAGGACACAACAGGCAGCAGGAAGCAGACCTTCCTCAGGAACCGAAGTTGCAGACGTCAGAGTCACTCCTGTGGGAAAACAAGCACAAAACTCATCCTGAGAGTTTTGTGGGCTCAGAAGGTAAACGAGCTGCACGTTTTGGGGAAAGGATCACAGTTAAGGTCTTCATGCAATGTCGTGAAGTAGGATGGGTGTGCAGCCAGGGGGACGTGAGATCCGGGTCCACCAGCCACAACTGCAAAACCAAATTCTAACGTTAAACAAAATGTACGCTCTGGAAAGAGCAGGTGTGTGATAAAAGATTCCATAACGGTTAGAGAGTTGCAAAGCCCCAGATTAAAAAGTTGGGAGAAGGCTAAGAAAGTTTAATAAAAGTATGCTAAAATCATCATGTTAGGTGGAAGAGAATGTTAAAAGCCTTATCAATTTTTTAAACCTACAGGCAATCAGGTAGAAGTTTTGAAGTGTGACAGTAGAATAAGTAGTAGCACCAGCAAGCTTTATTTCACTTAACCTGCACCCTAGCTCCGTGAGGTGGGGGGCCACTGTGGTCTCCACTTCCCGTGGGAGAGAACTGAGGCAGGGAGAGGTCAAAGCAGCACGCCGGGTCCCAGAGCTGGGGACTGACAGACCCGAGACCCCAGAACCCCTGCCCGAGAGCCCCACTTTTCCTACCTTGAGAACGTGCGCTGTCCACATCCCTGGGGTAGACACACAGCGGCAGAGACAGAAAGACAAAAGAAGTAGGAAAAATGTTAAAACACAGAAAACATGAAAGAAGATGAGAAAAAACAAACTTGGAATTTATAACAGTCGACATAATTGAGTTTTCCTTCCCTGTTAGAAGGCAGTGTCTCTCAGGATGGGATTTAAAAGCAAAATTTGATTTCATGATGTTTACAGAAGAGGTTCCTAAAGTGGAAAGACCTAGAAAAATAAATGAATAGCAGAGATTTATTAGGGAAATACAAACGGCAATTGAGTAGAAGTCCTTGTTTTAAACCAACTTAAATTCAAAGCAAAAAGCATTAAATGGCCCAGAAGAACCATTTAATATGGATAAAAGTACCATACACAGTGAGCTGTGAACTTTTATGCAAAAATAAATAAGGAGCTCGAGACCTGAATTGTTAACTGTTTTGTTTTTTTTTTTTTAAAGATTTTATTTATTTATTTGACAGAGAGAGATCACAAGTAGGCAGAGAGGCAGGCAGAGAGAGAGGAAGGGAAGCAGGTTCTCTGCTGAGCAGAGAGCCCGATGTGGGACTCGATCCCAGGACCCTGAGATCATGACCTAAGCCGAAGGCAGCGGCTTAACCCACTGAGCCACCCAGGCGCCCCTGTTAACTGTTTTAATAATTGATAAATATTGAACTTTGTAGCCCATAAACAAATAATATATCTTCTTTTTAAGCATTCATGAAACAGTCACAAAAAAATCAATCAACTTCTTGGCCACACATTTCAAAATATCAGAAAATATCTTCAGACATATTTCCTAACCACAAGGCCATAAAAATTCAATTAAAAGGAAACTTTAGGGGACCTTTTAAAGCAAGCTCTTCAGCTACACTTGTCCAAAAAAGAATTATTCAAAACCACCATTAAAGACGATTTTAAAAATTATAATGACTCTGTGTATCCAAACTGATAGTGTGACCTAAGTAGCACATACAGGAAAATATCCTGAGAGTTCTTTATTTTAAAAAAGTCAGCATGAAAATAAATAGAATAAATTGAAATTCGCTAGGAGAACAAAATTATAAGACAGGAGTTAATAAAGTGAAAAATAGAATCCATACATCCAAGTGATATCAGCTTCCAATAAATTTAATCAAGAAAAAGCTATGGGGCGCCTGGGTGGCTCAGTCGGTTAAGCGTCTGCCTTCAGCTCAGGTCATGATCCCAGGGTCCTGGGATAGAGTCCTACATCGGGATCTGCACAGTGGGGAGCCTGCTTCTCCCTCTGCCTGCTGCTCCCCTTGCTTGTGCTCTCTCTCTCTGACAAGGAAATAAAAAATCTTAAAAAAAAAAGCTAGAAAACACAAAATTAGGAATTTTATTAAGGGGGAGTAAGTACTGATTCTGAGGATGTTTTAGTAAATGACAGCAGCGTCACTGTTTTGAGAGGGAAGACCACTGAGGGGCACTTTGCTGGATGGTAAAATGTATTATATAACTAAAGTAATTAAGTCCCTGGGGCATTACTGAAAAAATCAGTAATAAGAGATACATGAATCCTAATGGAAAAGCCCCCAGTTAGCCCTACTGCGTAAGCACCCAGCGATGAGCAGGAAATCCAGTGGAGAAGCCGTGGGTTCGCGGCAAACGCTCCCGGGGAGACTGAGGGTTAGAGACTTGGGCGAAAAGTCAGGTCCGAGCCGCCTGCCACCAGCTACCGACGAAAGTCCAGGTGGGTTAGAGGCAGACGCGACCGCGGCAGCCCCAGCGAGCCCCGGAAAGCCGCGACCGTCTCCTCCGTCCTGCGACGGGAGGGAGCGCGGAGGCCCGGGGGCCGCGCAGGAGGCACGGTCGCTCGCGCCCGGGACCATCGTCCACCCTGTCCTCCAGGAGACACACGGGTCCCAGGAAAGCCAACGTTACCGCAGGGAAAATGCGCGCAGCAAACGCGGTGGGAGCGACCGTCCCCGCTGGCGAGGCCGTCGGTTAAATGGAGACAAAAGGCCGCACGGGACACGGGCGCCCTGGAAGCAGCACGGACGGCCTCGCCGGTCCCCGGGCCGCGGCGAGGACCACGTGCGGCCTCCGCTCCGGGCGGGACCCGGACGCACACGGGCCGCTCGCGGGAGAAAGCGGCGGCCACGGACCCCGCGGTCGCCCCTCCCGCAGGGGGCAGGAGGAGGGGCCGCCCCAGGACGACCGGCGGCCCCGGGCCTTGGCGAGTTTGCCCCGTCAGCCGGCGCGCCCCGGGATGCTCTTCCGCTGCTTCCCTCGAGGGACGTGGAGGCCCCTCCGCCCGCGCCCCGCCCGGGGCTGCAGAACCGGACCCCGAGCGAGGGGTCACACGCGCCCACGGGAGCGCGAGCGTCGGGAGCCGGAGGCGGGACCGGCACGGACGGTGTTCGGAGGAGCAGGACGGACGCGGACCCGGCGTCGCCCAGTTCCAACCCGCGCGGACGCGTCGGCAAAGCTCGGAAACGCGCGTCCTGCGCGTCTGCGGGGTGTTACGCGCGGTTCCCCTCGACGTTCCGCTGTGTTTCCCGAAAACGCTCGACTTTCGGGCCCGTGTTTCGTCTTTAACGGAAAGAGGCGGCAGGAGCTTTTCCTCCCGCCGCAAAACCGCTGTCGGTCCCGCGCAGGACCCGCCTTTTCCGTCCGCAGAGCCCGGAACGCGAGGTCGCGGCGCTCGGGTTTCCTTGTAACGTTTCTCGGTCGGCGGCGCAGCCCCCCCCGCCCCCCCCGCCCCCCCCCCCCCCGTCCCCACCCCCCCCCCCGTCCCGCCTGTAGGTCGGCGGCCCTGGCGGCCCGGGAGGCCTCCATGAACCGGCGAGTCCTCTCCCCCGGGGGTGCGCGCTTGCCACCCCCCGACGGCGGGACGCGGGCGTTCCTGGGAGGACTAGAGCCCGTGTCCGCGCAGGCGGAGTCTGCAGCTGCGCTGTGACCCGACGCACGGCTGCGGGGTCTTCAGCACTGGCCGGGGCCGGCCGGACACTCGCCAGTGTGGACCGGTGGTTCCGTGGCGACGAGCTGCTGCCGGGAGCGCGGACACGTGGGGGCCGGAGGGTGGGGGCCGCGGGGCCGGGGCGGGGGGGGGTGCGGTTCCCGTGCGCTGCGGGATGCAGGGTGCGCGGTGAGGTGGCGCCCGCCCCCGGATGGTCAGCAGGGACTTGGGGCCGGGCCTCTGCTCTGGGGCTGCCTCCCTTTCCCGGCCCCAGCAGCCCACCTTCGGGTGTCAGGTGCTCGTGGGACGCTGCCCCATCTTTACTCCTCGACAGCCCACTTTCTGTCTTGCCTCTTCCCCGTGCACAGTGATTTTGTGCTCTCTGACACTTAAGCGTGAAAAGGCTTTGTGGCCGGTGTATCTGTGCTTTTATATTAAATAACAGTACGTTACTTGTGCGGTGGCCGATGGCACCTCTCAGGAGAGTGAAGACCTGGGGAGATGACGACAGTCTGTAAAGTCAGCGTTCCGAAGCGCGGAGTTTGGAATGCGGGTTCAAAGTTGCCCATTTTTCCAGGCCAGCCAACCCCCTAATCACTCCAGCCTGGGTCTCACTACACCCTGGGTTTCCCTGACCTCTCTGCTGGGAAGGCTCAGGGGCTGTTTGGGACGAGAGTTTGCCTTCCGAAAACCAGTGTAAAAGCCAGCCTCCTCTCTCGGGCCGGGAAGGACATGCAAGCCCCCACACGCTGCGTCTCTGAGAGATGAGGCCCTAGGGAGCTGGCCTGAATGACCATCATCCCGATTCTGCCCTGAGTAGCACACAGCTGGTCTCTGGGGTTGGAGGGAAGCTGCAGGACTCTTACAGGGAGGCCTAAGGGCCTCCGGCTTCACTCTTACCCCCAGGGCCCGTGGAGGAGGCCACAGGACCACAAGGCCTCTGAGTGAGCGAAGGTCAGGAAAGGGAGGGGTTCCTGGAGGCCACATCAGCCACAGCTATGTGTGGGCTGGCATTAGTTAAGACAGGAAAACCGCATTCTGTCAGCTTTTCCACTTTGGGTTGTTCTGTCTGTCCCCGGTGACCCCACTGTGCCCTGCATCTCTAGGGCAGGTGCCCACCAGCAAGGGACGGGGCCTCAGCCACAGGCCTCCGAGCGTTCGGTGGCCCAGGATGGGTCAGTGTGCTCTCCCCACCACCCCCGCACCGCCACCCACCCTGCCGTGGAGCCCTGTGGTCTGCCCCCCGCCCCACTCCCACCACTGCCTCGGGGTACGTTTTCACGGGATTTCCTCCTTCCATTTAATGCAGACCCCCCATCCCCTGAGACTTGGCCACAGGCCCTCAGAGGCTGAGCTGGGAAGAAATCGGACAAGAACACATTCTACTCCAAATGGCACCTCCCTGCACACACTCCCCTCTGCGGGCTCCCTCCTCATCCCTGCACTGCCTGAGCCACATCCAGCGAGAACCCACAAACCCTAACACCTGGTTGCGCTGCTCTCCCAAGAGGCCCCTGGGAGCTGCCCTCCAGCAAGGCCCCGCAGGCTGCCTGGTGCACTGGCTGCCCCACGAAAGGAGGGGCACGAAGCCTAGGGAGCAAAACTCCTTTTGGAAATTATAAACCTGCTTCAGCTGAGCCCACAGACAGCAGTGTGAATGCATAGAGGCTGAGTCAGAGATGGACGTGGCCTGAACTTGGGGCGAAGGACAGTCTGGGTCCTGGTCATACATGTACTTAACGTGACCAGAGTCAGCTTCGACTGGGCACGCCCTGGGACGGGGAGCTCACCACCTCCAAAGACAGCTCTGACCTACAAGTACCTTCCAAATGTTGGTTAAAATTAAACTCCTAGTGGTTTGTGACTTGGGTCCCAGCTGTTTTTTGCATCAACACAAAAGAAAGTCAAGCAACACAGGTTGGTGGTTAAACCATCCCCATCTGGGCAGATGTGGTCTTGGGCCTTGCTGGGGTGGGCTCTTAGTGGCAGGCAACCCTGTGGGTAAGCTAGCCTTAGGACATCTGGGAAACGGGAGAACTTGCAGAAAGCCCCTCGCAGAGAGTACAGTGCTTAGCACAGTGTGAACTCCGAGGGAAGCAGGCTGTGGCCCCTCTTCCCCTGGGGGCCCTAAATACCGAGAACCTGTCTAATCTTCTTGAAATAAATGGTGTCTGCTCCTTGGACAGGTCCTCCCAGGGCTCTGTTCCCATCAGACTGCTCTTTCCTGTTCATCCTCCTTCCGGGTCATCTGTGTCCCCACCAAGTGAGGACCCCAGACTGAATCCAGTGACCCATGTGTTAGGCAACCTGCCATCTTTTTTTTTAAAGATTTTGTTTATTTGAGAGAGAGAATGAGCCAGGCAAGGGGAAGCAAAAGAGGGAGAAGCAGCCTCCACTGAGCAGGGAGCCTGAGGCGGGGCTCGAACCCAGGACCCCGAGATCATGACCTGAGCTGAAGGCGGATGCTCGACTGACTGAGCCACCCAGGCATGCCATTATTCTCCCTTTAACGCAGCGTGAGAGCGGCCCATGGGAAGGGCCCAGGCCCCCAGAGCAGGCTCTCCGGGCTGGAAACTGTGGAGGGAGACCCAGGGTGGCTCATCCCTGCTCAGGGCTTGCACTTTTGACAGCCCCGCTGCCTGGCGTGGCCCACCACGGGACAGGAGCCACGGGTGAGGTCAATGCCAGAAGGCTCTTGATGTCCAGATGCTCGTATCCTGCTCCCAGCTTTAGCAAGGGTTGGGGGTCTAGCCTGGGGGTCCACCTCTCTGCCTCGGCTCTCCCTTGGATAAATGCAATAGTTTATCCAGCCAACGGCCTGAGCACTGGGTGCTGAGCTCTCCTCCCAGGTTCTTGGGACCATCCTTCCAGTTCGTCCTCCACCTGCTCTGTGTCCCTGAACTGGGCTTGCTACGTCTCCGCCACCCTCAGCGAGCCCACCCCCTGGCTCACACATGTGCGGCGCATCCCAAGCCCCTCCCCTGAGCGGTGATGCTCTATTGTGAACAGTTTGCTAAATAGTAATGACATTAATCACAACGAGTCCAGCTGCTCACCAGGCACTGTGTTAGGGGTTAAATACACTCAGAAAATAAGACTGGGCTCCTTCCTCGTGGAGAGTCTATCAGGAAAACTGATAAGAACCAATAAGCAATTGCAGGTTTCTCCTACATACTGCAAAGGAGTTAAACACAAGGTCGCAATGACCTTTTTTGGTAAGCAGTGGGGTTGCAGAGTGAGCCTAGTTGGCTGGGACCTCCCTGGAAAGTCATTCTAGGGAGGGTGTGTGTCCACTGGGACCTGAGGAGCCATTTATGGACCATGGGGGTGAGCTTTCCAAGAGGAGGGAATGGCATGTGCAAAGGCCCTGGGGTGGCGAAGGGTGTAGAGTGTGGAGTCACCTGAAGGACAGGAAAAGGACCAGCGTGTGGCTGTGGCAAGGCCTGGGCCACAGAGAGGGCGGGAGGCCCGTGGTAGTAGGGGTGGGGGACCGGGTGTGTTAAGAGGTCGTAGCCAAGGGCTCTGGGAGCTTCTGAAAATGCTTAGCTAGAAGGTCTGGCTCATTCTAAGAGTGGCACCTCTAGGCAGAAAACCCCCTGGGGAAGAGGCCCTGGGGAGAAGAGCTCCACGCAGTCATGGCGGGGAGAGGAGGCAGGTGAGCGCTCCAGGACCTCCTGACTGTGTCATGGCTAATCACAGGCATTTTCTCATGCTGTCTCAGACTTCAAGTCTCCATTCAGAATCGTCAGGCTGCCCCTAATTTCTCTCTGCTAGTCTGTGTTTGTCTTCTTTTTCTCAAGAGCTTTCTTAGTTAGTGCTAGCTTTTGGCAGCAAGGGGCAGGAAATCCAAAATAACAGAAGTCTCTTCGTTATGCAGAAGAGGACTGGACAGGGTCAGTCAGAGCCGGTAGCCGTGCTCCAGAGCATCAGGGACCCAGGCTCCTTCTCTCTTGTTGCCCTGCCAGCCTTGGGTCATGGTTCTTCCTCAGAGCTCAAGAAGGCTGCAGGAGCTCTAGCCATCCCATCTACCGCCTATGCTGCAGGAGGGAGGAAGGGACAAAATCAGAGTGCTTTCTCTTTAAAGACATTTCCTGGAAGTAACACAGGTCATTTTCATTTGCCTTCACTGGTCAGTTGCCCGGATGGAAAATAGTCCGTGTTATGAATCACCGTTGCTCGTTCCTGGGTTCTTTTACTGCTGAAGATGGGGAGGAGGGCCGTTGGGCCATTAGTATCTCTTACACTTGAAACCGTCCACCAGCCCTGCCCCCATGCCGCCCTCCCTACAGCTCTATTCAGGAGCCGAGCCCTGTGGTTCTTATTCTGTGATACCCTTGTGTAGCGTCTTCTCTGGCCCCATCCCTGAGGCAGAGCTCTGCGGTTGCAGGCGGGACTGTCAGAGTAAGTGCTCTGGCTTCAGACCGTACTCCCCCGGGTCCTGTTACCCCTAGAAACTTCTATCGCTCCCCCTCGGAGTTGAGTCCACACCCCCGACGTCCGCGGCAGGGCCCTGGGCAGTCTGGCCCTCGTCCGGCCTTGACAAAACCAGCATGGTTCCATTTCATAACGTTAGTGACGCTCGCAGCAGCACCTCACGATGCTAAATGCACAGCTCCTTGTGTGCAGGACAGAGGGCGGCGGCCCCCGAGCCAGAAAGCCCAGACTCGCAGCCGGGCTTGACTGTGAACCACGCTCTGGGGCCGTGGGTGAGTCACTTCCCCTCCGTTAACTAAGACAAGTGCCTGGGCCTGGAGCTGGATCCTGACAAGCAAGGGGTCCTTTCTGTCCCTGGGTCTCATGCTTCCGACCTGTGGGTTGGAACTGCAGTGGCCCCTGCCCCAGAGGGTTATGAAGCGTGAAAGCTGGGGAGCCGAAAACTCCAGGTCCCAGCGGCCCTGGGAGGGGAGCGAGTCCCCATTTCAGGGGGTTAGGGCCTGGCAGCTCAACCAGGCTCCGTGACCCGTCCTGTCCCCCGACTTGCGGGGTGGTGGAGACCTGGGACCTTGGGGTCCTGAGGGCCTGCTGCACGGCTCTCGGGTGTTAGTAAAATTAGGGGTTTGTCTGCTGTGACCATGTTGGGGCCAAGGGAGAAAGAGCAAAATGTGAAAGAAAATGTAGGTTCTTTCTCAGTTTGGGCTGTGAAGTCGCTTTGGAGTTTGCGTGAGGGCGCGCGCTCTGGGACCTGGACGAGGTGCGGCTGGTGCTCCCGGAACGCTGGTTTCTCGTGGGAAGCCGCGTCCTGTTGGCAGGCCTGGGGAGCGTGGCCTGTCGCCTCGAGGGCCGCACGTCAGCTTAGGGGGTGGGGGGCGCTAGAGACTGGCTGACATTTTTTGAGAACGTGTGTGTCAGAATTAATAAAGCAAACACTTACATCGTCACACTTCCGGAGTTCAGTAAACGTGAGTGTAGTTAACCGGGTGGAGATTTATAATTATTTTGTCAAGCTTTAACACACAAAACCACCCCCACTTAGTTACCAGCATCCTTAGTTTGTTTTGTTCCTGTTTATAATTTAAACCGTGGCTTTTATTTATGGATAAATATGTCTTGAGGCTTTTCATTAGTTTAGAAATTAGACGGTACCGTCCCGAGGTTGCCAGACTGTTCCTGTGGCCGCACTGGGCCAGCTTTGGGGCTACGGGGCTGGGGGGACGGAGCCCTCGTTCACAGGTGCTGGCTCCTTGCAGCCGGCACCCTGTTCAAGGCCGGCTGGAAGCTTCTGTAGTGCTTTCTCTGGCCTGGAAGGAAGGACGGGCCCAGGGCCCTGCCAGGCCTTGCTCACCATTGTGTCCTTGTGTGGGTGACACCATTGTGTTCTCGTGTGAGGTTCTCACTCTGTGGCTCTCCCCAGGCAGGAGGTGGGTGTGTAAGAGAGTGCCCCGCGGGAGGAGAAGAAGGACAGCTGTCCCGCTGTCACAGCTGGGGCCGGCTCCTGGGTCCTCCTGGCCTCCCTCCCGGTCCCTTGGTGGCTGGGCAGCCACAGCCTGGCCCTCCCTGACCCACTTAGGACTCCAAGGCTCTAGAGCCCAAGGCCACTCCAGCTAACAAGCGAACAAACCTGTGTTTGGGGAAGCGGGTGACAAGGAGGACAGTGCCGACCCTCGTTTGGGGACAGTTGTGTCTCCCGGAGAGTCTGTGGGGTGTCGGGCCATCGCCCAGGGTGCGTGGATTAGAATCGCTCGCCAGGTAGACACAGAAGCCGGTGGGGCGGTGGGGGTTTGGCCGCAGGAACCACCCCCATCAGCAGCCCCGGGATCAGATCCCAAAATAACCAGATAGAGGAGGCCTGCCCTCTCCTCCTCATCTCTGCTAGTCCCAGTGAGGCAGCTTCTCCTGTGGCTGCCGCTCCGTGGGCGCCGCCTCCGCGCTGCGTCCAGAGCAGGGTCAGAGGTGGGTTGGAGTTTCCCGCGGGTTTGTTGCCCGGCAACGCAGGAGGAGCGGCTTTTGTGATCCTGTGCGGGAAAGGAGCAGGGAGGAAGGAGCCAGGGCCCGGCCTCGCTGGGCTGGGGGGTGGGAGGGGGGAGCGGCCGGGCTGGCCTGAGGTTCAGCCTCTCCCCGCCCTCCTGCAGGAAGCTGGGGCGTTCACGGGTGGATGGTGTCCGTGAGGCGGAGGCGGAGGTGGGAGCCGCTCCAGGCCGCGCTGCAGCCCCGGGGCAGGGTGGGGGGCGCAGGATCAAGGCCACCCGCTGCGTCCTCTCCCTCACAGGGCGCCAAAGGCCACCTGTCCCTGAAAACACCTGGCGTCTGGTGTGCGCTCGGTGCCCGCCGCGAGCCCCCCAGAGCCTGGCAGGAGGGGTGTGGGGGGCAGAGTGTGATCAAAGACGCCCACCGTAGAGCCGGAAGGGGCTGTGCAGCTCCCTCAGCCGCGTTCTCCCGTGAGACGGATGAGGACCCCCGGGCCCAGAGGAGAGAAGTGAGCTGCCCAGAGCCCGCAGCAGGTCGGGGAGAATCTGGGCCCCAGCCGGGGGTCTTTCTCCTGGGGCCGACCATGGGCACACGTGGCAGGTGCCCCGGGCGGAAGGAGGCAGCGGGTGGCGAGGGTCCCCGGGCTCCCTCGCCCCTTCCAGCCCCCAGCTCTTCACCTGGAAGGAGTGAGGTTTGCCGTGGGAGAGGTGACCCTGGGCCTCCGTGACTCACAGGGACAGAGACGTCCCAACAGGCAAAGCACCTCCTGCCCAGGTCCTCCCCATGAGTCCCTGTCTCTCCCTTCCTGAGAGAGTCCTGCGGCTCTGGGCTAACGGGCCCCAGGAGAGGCCCATTCCGTGACACCGGTCACCGAGACTGCCGGGAGTCCGCGTCTTCCCAAATGTGGCCCGTTAGCGGCGGGGCCGGGGGCCGCAGCTCTCTGTCCTGTGTGTGCTCTGGACCAAGGCGGCGCCCTCACAGCCTGCAGCCCCGGGGCCGAGGCCCCCTCAGTTCACAAAAGAGCAGACGGACGACCAGAGGGTCATCCCCTCTGTTACTGTGGGAGGGGAGGTGGGGCCCACCCAGGGTCGGGTGCGTGCCAGCTGTCTCCACTCCTCTGAGTCCACATGATTTCTGATGTGTTCCAGGACTTTCCATCTAATCGTGTCAGCCGAGGTCTTGGGTGGTTTGGCTGAGGCACAGATGGGCTTGGACAGGCCCCTGAGATCCAGCCTCCCCCAGACTGTCACTCTTGTAGTCAGAGGCCACCTCCAGAAGTCCAAGCACATGTGCCACCAGCATGCCCTGGCTAGTGGAAAGAGGTTAGAGACCGCCACACTGCACGCATCAGCAGCCGGCAGTCTGGAGAGTCCTACAGCCCTGCCCCCTCCTCCTCTGGGTACCAGCTCTTCTCCGTGGCAGGGGGGCCGTCCAGGCAGAACTCCCACGCCCTGCCCTGGAAGCCTCTGGGCATCAGCAACAAGGCAACTTCTTCCCAGGGCACTTCTTCATCCTCTTCCTCTTTGTTCTTGGTCCCCGGGTGGGCCCCACCTCCCCTCCCACAGTAACACTGCCCAGGCAAGACAGCAGCTCTGCGCCCTCCTCAACAGTTGCTCGCCTGGGGAGCTGCCTGCCTTTAATTCTCTTTGGAAAGCATAACTGAGAGGAGAAACACACCTTTCTTTCTTTTGAGGCTCCAACCAGGACCACTGCCTACACAGCATTGCCCTCCAGGGGGCAGCATTCACACTGAAGTCTCCATGAATGGCACTCCCTGGAGTTGCCCAGTGTGCAACCTGTCCTGCTGAACAGGGCAGCCCTGGCTCTGGCTTGCTCCCTCGTGAGGCTGGCTCATTGTGATACAGATCCAGGATCAGGTACCCACAAAAGGCTGAGTCTCTCCGGTCTCTCCGGTCAAACTCTCTGGGCCTTCACTGCCTCCAAGGCCTGATACGGTTGAGGATGGGGCTGCGGAGGCAGCCCACGCCCAGCTCACACTTTGGCTCTGCCGTGGTAGGTGTTTTATTCTGTGCAAGTTCCCTAATATGACTGACCCTGAGTTTCCAATTCAAGAAAACAGGAAATGACGTTAGGAATCTCATTATTGGGAAGATTAACCGAGATAATGCACATAAAGGTTGGCCCACTGTTGCCCCTGGCCAGCAGCTGACAAACAGTCATGATTATTGTTGTCTTGTAAAGTAGAGCTACATCTCCAGGCCCCCCCAGCGCACAGAGAGGGTCCCAGAAATAAATTGAGATGAGAAACAGACCGTCTCTACGGTCTTGGAGGAAACGCTTTACAAGAGTCCCGGCCACTGGGATTCCTGTCTCTGTACGCGAAAACCTAAGAGCTTCCAAGTCAGTGACTGATGGTGGTTGGTTGTCGGGAAGAGCCTCAGCCAGGAGCCAAACAGCTCACGTGTGGCAGACCGGGTGGGCAGTGCCGAATGAAAACCAGGGGCAGGGGCCGGCCGGAGAGAAAGCAGAGGCCGGGAGAGGGGAGGGAGTGAGACCGGGTTTCCCGTGGGCTGGCGCCGGGCCAAGCAGAAGGGCGAGCCCTGGAGAAGGCGAAGGCACAGCATCAGACTCAGTGGTGGGAGGGGACACGGAGGGAAAGAGAGAAAGGGTGAGGGAGAAGACAGCGCAGCAGAGGCTCCAGAAGGAACAGTGGATCTGGGGCGGGGGGGGAGGCTGGGGTGGGGGCACGGGGGACCCGCCATGCAGGCCCGAGGTGCTCACGGCTCAGGGCTCCGCTCACGGGACCCCGGGCCGGTGGCTTGGAGAGCACCTCTTCATCCGCCTGCCTCTCCTCCACCTGGGGGCCCCCTCCCCGCCTCTCCCTGCTCTTCCTGACTGGCCGGCATGCCCTGTTCTCAGAGAGGCCCCGCCAGGTGCCGCGGGCTGCTCCTGGGCACTCCCATCTCAAGTGAACTTGGCCTTTTTTGCTTTCGTGTTGCCGGGCGTCAGCCTCCCTCCCGGGAAAGTACGGTCCATGAGGTAGCGGCCCAGCCCCGCGCGTCGCCCGGCTGCTCACAGCTGTCGACTTGCAGGGCGCGTTCAGCAGCCCCAGACACGTGCCCCCCGAGCCGGGCCCACGACTGACTCTCAGCAGCCCCGGGAGGGGCTCATGTCACGGACCAAAGGACGGAGGTGTGGAGGGGCCTGCGGCATTGGCGGGGGACAGATCACAGCCGGCGGGGCTGGGTCGCGCCCCGTGTCCTCTCCCGCGCGCCACCTCCAAATGCCGCGGGAGAAACGCTGCCCGTGCTACAGCGCTTCTCCAAACATGTTGTTTTTCTCCGTTTTCATGCATTTTTATGAAACATTTCCGAATCGGGAAACATGGAAATATTTTTTAATAAGAAGAAAGAAAACATCGCACAGAGACACTGACACAGACGGCTTTGCCAGGTGAGCCATCCCGTGCTCCATGTAGGGGCTGCCCAGAGAGGCCGCCGCGGTCCTCTCGAGGACGAAAGCGGCCTGTGCGGTGGGGGCGCCGCTGTCCGCCGGAGAAGCCGGGGAACTTCTCAGCAGAACAAAGGGAGGCAGAGCCCAGGAAGAGGGCAGCGCCCACGGAGAGGAGCTGAACTTGGCGTCCCTGCTCAGGCGTCCCCTCGCGGCCTTTTGAGAGAGGCACCCAGAGGTGGGACGCCAGCCCCCTGGCCTGCGTCTTCCACATTTGGCAAAAGCCTGTGGAGAAAACCGCCAGGGGACAGGTGCGTGTCCACACATCTGCCAGGAAAGTACACACCAAGCTACGTCGACAGAAGGGCAAGGGGCCATGTCCGCTGGGTGGGGAGTCGCAGCTGGCTGGTTGGCGACATCGTGGTTTTTTGTTGGGGGGCTCTCCCCTTTCAAAACTAACTGGAGACCCTGCACCCACGCCAGCAGCTCTTGGGGCTGCAAGTAAGAGATTAGACTCGCCTTGGAAAGATCCGGGGCTACTGCCTTGATTACCAGGCAGAAGGAAGCATCACTCCTTTCCTAAATTCAAAGCCTACTCTTCAGAACTAGGCCACTGGCTCTCGCGACAAAGCTGAGAGGTCGCAGCGCTCACCCTGGCCTGGCATCCCAGCTGGTGGCCGAGCCGGCAGCCAGGGTCCCCGAGGCCGTTCATCTCACACTTCAAGATGTGTGTAGGGGAAATTGTTTTTAAGAAAAATGTGAATTCACCTGCAGCCCAGCACACGGCCCGCCAGCCACTCACCACCCGGCTGACCCCCCCCGTCGGGGCTCTCCCACCCCACTAGTGGCTCCCAGAACCCCCTCGGGACTCCAGACTGGGCAGCGATTCCCCCGAAGCTGGGGTCACACCCCCAGCCTTCTGAGGGCGTGCACGGCTAGCTGAGGGGACTGGCGGCCTGGACAAAGGCAGGGGCAGGGCCGGGAGTGAAACCCAGGACTCACGAGAGCGCCTCGTGGGAGCCAGAGCTTGTCTGGTTGCAAGGAGGGCCTGGTCCCCCCGTAGGGCCTGAGCAGGTGCCCATCACCTCGCCCCACCCGCCCCTGCTCACTGCCGCTCACGCTCCTCTCCGGGAAACTGCTGTGACCAGTCACTCTCCTGAGCTTGTCATGGCTTCAGGATAAAGTTGGGGCAAGAGGCCTGGTCCTGCAACCTGGTCCTGCTGTCTTGTGGTGACGACAAGGGATCCTTTATTCATTCACTCACTCAACCAGCACTGACTGAGCGCTGGAAACACAGCAGCAAACCAAGTACCGAGCGAGGCTTATGTTCTAAGGGGGGCCGGACAGTCAGTAAACGCAGAACTAGCCCAGAGCCTGTTGGGGGGGTGCGCGGCTGAGTCCCGGGGGGCGGGGCCGGGTGGAGCCCAGGGGAGAGGGGCCTTGGCGGGAGGGATTGGGGGAGGGTCTCTGGGTAAGAGGGGTGCAGGTGGGATGGGGGGGCGAGTTCCAGGGGAGGGGTCTGTTTGGAGGGGCGTGAGTGGGAGGGGTCCAAGGGGGAGGAGCCCGAGTGGGGGCGCGAAGAGGCGGTGGTGCTTGCAGAGAGGCAGAGTCACACTGGGTGTGTGTCCATCTGAGGTTGGCAAAGCCCTTCCACCCTGATTGCTCCCCAGAGCCTCGTGACCTGGTCAGGGGAGCAGGACACTCTGTGTCCCTAAGGAGGAAACCCTCTGAGACGGTGAAGCGCTTTGTTCCAGGTCGCAAACCCGTTAGGACTGGGAGGGCAGGCTTTGGCTCCGGATACCACGCTGGCCCTGCTGCGGCAAGGCCGGGCTTGCATGAGGTCGTGGGCGCCAACCGTGCTGGTGCGGCCGGGCGCCGGGCGCTGCTCCACTCAGCCAGCCCCAGCGGTGCCTCTGGGCCTGTTGCACAGTTCTCCCCTTTTACCGACAGCAAAACTGAGGACAAGGTCATGCGGATACTAAGGAGCAAACCCAGATTTGAACCTATGCAGTCCGGCCCTCCAGCCCCTGCATTCCGACCATGACACCTAACAGCCTGGGGTGTCCCACACCGTGCAGGCAGGGCGTGGACAGGGCCAACGCTTGGCGGTCCGGGGCTAGGGGCAAAGAGCTCACTGTGGCTGGGAGGGGCAGGCGAGATTTGAGCTGGGTCTTGAAGCATCCCTTAGAAGGAAGGGTCAGTGAGGAAAGTGGCCGGCATGACGGGAGCAAGAAAAGGGGTTTGCCCAAGGTGAGCATGCGGCAGAGAGGGCCAAACAGGAGGCCAGGAAAAGGATCCAAGAAGGACGGTCAGACAGGAGGAAACCAGGACAGCCGACTCCCGACAGTGCCAAAGGAGTGGGGTTCTGAGAAGGGAGGCAGCCGTGGTATCAAAGCCCACCAGGAGGTCTAGTCAAGGATCCGAGGGGTCCCTACCACTGGGATTTTTGTTAGAGAATTTAAGTACAGGGTCCACAGCTCGGGGGGCGGCTCCGACTGTGTGAAGCTAGACCATAACTGGAAGGTGAGGACAAGGCAGTGCACTTGGCTCGATCCCTAAAAGTCTCCAGCAAACAAACCAGACCCAGGATGAATGGCCATGAAATCACTAAGATCCATGTGGAAAGTCAGGTCACAGCTACTGGCAAGGAGCTGAGTTCTCTTTAATGGCGAGAACGGACTCCAAGTCCGAGGAACCCGGCAGCCAACAGCACTTGACCTGCTGAAGAGAGATTCTCTGAAACGTGCTTTGCTGAATTTCTGAAGCAGGCATCGCCTTCCCGTGGGGACAGGAAAAGCGACAAGCGGCCACAGTCATTCTGCAGATACTTACTGAGCACCTGTTCCTCTCTAGGCTCTGGGAAGGTATGTAGAGAAGGCTACAGAGGGGAGTATAAAGGAACCACAGGGGTTGACATGCAGGCTGATGGAACAGAAGAGAGAGCCCAGAAATTGTGTCACTTCTGTGTAAAATCCACAGGGCAGGGGTGGGGGTGGGGGGACACTGCTCGTTGTATGGGCCAAGGACGACTGGTTACCCACTCGAGGGAAAGGAAGGCATATCCCTACTTCACACCGTACACAAAATCACTTCCTGGTGAATTAAAGACTTAAGTGTGAAAGGCAACATTTAGAAACATTTGAAAGTCTCGTATCTGCAGGCAGGCAAGTGTTTCTTTAAAAATAACACGTCTCTGGTTACGAGTGACCAGGATGATGAATTCAGCCACAGAAGAACTTAGAACGTCTATTCATCAAGTATACTACAAAGAAAATAAAAAGACAGGCACAAACTGGAAAAAGAATTTTCAACACAAAAACTGGCGAAGTTCTTATCTAGAGTATAAAAAGGACTCTTAGAACCAATAAGAAAAAGAGACAAAAACAAAGCAAAGGAAAAATGGACAAAAGTCAGGAACGGTACTTCAGAGAAGAGAAGCAAGACCATCGACATATGAAGGGTCCTCAAGCTTTCGTCAGAGGAACGCCGTAAAACGGGAGCGTTTACCCGCGGGTTTGGCCAAACGTGTCTGATGACAGACGGCGGTGAGTGTTGGTGACGACATGGAGCGACAGGAACTGTAGTCCCCTGCTGGGGGCAGCCGGGCTGCGGGCCCCTCCCCAGGCTCCGGAGAGGGGCTCTGCCTCGGTGCTCACTCGCGGGCTGGGACCGGGCCGGGGACGCTCACCACCCGGGCCTCTCCAGGGGTCAGTCGGGCAGGGCGCGTGGCTTCTCCGGAGCTGGAGATCACCCGAGACGGGGACTGCCATGTTCTTACGGCGGGACTTCAGAGGTGACAGCCCATCACCTCCGCCGCGTGTTAGAAACAAGCCGCCAGGTCCGGCCCTCACTCAGGAGGGCGGGTTTACAGACGCATGTGCGGGAGGAGGAAGAGGACCGCTGGGGACCCGGCTCCTGGAGTGTGGCTTCATTTTTATGGCACTCGGGGATAGGCCAAGCACCACCAGACGCCTTCGGGCGTGCCCAGCCGTGTGGGAAGGCCGCGGCGAGCGTGAGCTCGGGCACACGGAGCCCGGGCGGAGGAGAGAGCGCCGCGGGCCCTTCCGTGGGCAGCCGGCGTGGGAGCTTGGGCGGCCACGCGTCTTCGTGTCTATGCTTCATAACTGAGTTTTACGTGATGTGCATTTTTGGTTTTTTTCTCCTCGGCTTGGTTTTACGTCGGCTGTCCCAGAAGATCCTCGAGGTCACACTGCAGAGTCCGTGGCTCCGTGCCTGTTCCTCCCCCTTGCCCTTCTCCAGAGGGAGCTCTCTGCTGCCTCCTGCTCAGTGCGGCCCCTGGTGACCTCCCTGTGTCTAAGTGGCACGCGTGTGCTGCTGGTTTTCAAAGCTTCTGTTTTGGTGCCATCGGTCGCTTCCACGTGGGAAGTGAGGATGTGGCCCCCTGCCCGCCCCTACCCCCAGGCCTCCTGCCACTGTCACCAGCCTCCCCTAACCCCGGGTGGCCGTCACCTCCCAGCCCCGTGTGCTCGACTCTGTTCAGCGCTGTGCCTGCGGGAGAGAACGGGGACCCTGTCCTGCGGATCTCGTTTGCTCCAGACAAAGCCCTGCGTCAGCCAACGTGCTCAGAGCTTCCACGCATTTGTTCCCAGTTCAGCTCCACGTTCTGGCCGTGGTCCAGCCTGTTCTCAGGACTTTCAGGCATATTCAATTTTCTATCAATTTTGTCTTCTTGGAGAAATGTCCCCCAAGTCCTCTGACCTGCTCTAGCCTGGCACTTGGCCGACATCCAAGGACCACTGGGTCCCGTCCCTCTGGTTCCCATCTCCTTGGGCTCCTGTACCCCTGGGCCACCGCCCCCCTAGGCCCCATCCCCCTGGGCCCTCCCCCTCCTTCAGTCCCTCACCTGCCCTCCCTCCCTCCTTTTTCTCTCCTCCCTCCCTCGCTGGCTCAGGAAGCCCCATAGCACCTCTCCTTCCCCCTGGTGTTCTGCAATTTCACAGTAATGTGCCTCAGTGTAAGTCTTTTCATCCACTGCACTGGGGACAGGGGGCGCTTGATCTAGAAACTTATGTCCTTTAGTTCTGGAAACTTTTGTTAATGATTTCTTTAATGATTACTTCTCTCCTCCTCCTCCTTTTTTCCAGTTCTCTTTCTGAAACCATTATCGTTTGAATTGGTAGATGGGTTCAGTGATATGCTCATGTTTTTTTCTCTGCCCTTTGGGAGACCCCTCCATTGACCCCCAGTCCTTCCAGAAAGACCCCCTTGTCCGGCATCACCTCGCATCTCCTGGGGCCAGTGTTGTCTCTCTCACAGTGTTGGTTCTGGACAGGGTCACGCCATGCGCTGCTCCCTGCCAACGGTCTGCACGGGATCTGGAGCCCGTTTCTTTGTTTAACTGACTCGGTCTGCGTCTTTCCTATTAGAGACTCTCCGCAGGTCTCTGGGACCCCAAGTCTTCCAAGTGTCGCATGATCGCCTGTACCTATCATTTGTTTTGTAATATTAAAAAATGAAAAATGAGAAATTAACAACTATAATAACTATCCTCACAAAGAAAGACACCTTTTCCTCCTAAAGAAAAAGATGGTTCTCTGAAAAATTCTCTGTTGAAGAAAATGGCATGACGTGAACGTGTGATTTGTGGCACGTGGAAACCACTGTAAAATTGTCAGTAGTTTTGGAAACAGCTTCTCCTCTCCAGTCCCACAGCTGTCCGTCCCCAGCCTACTCCACAGCCCGTCGCCTCCTGCGCAGTGAGCCCCACGCCTCTGTCCCCATGACACGGGACAATGTGTGTGTTTCGTGCCCACCCCCCCAGAGGGGACAGCCCTCGGGTCTGAGAAGTGAGCAGTGAGTGGCATCCCCGAGAACAGCCTTTATCCCCACGCTCACGATGACCGCCGGCGAGGTTGTGCGTGTGAACGAGAGAGAAGTTCCCGGAAAGGGATCTCGAGCAATGAAACAGTAAATGGGGCATCAGGGTGACAACAAGACGCCTGCCTGTTGCTGACGCCCCCTCTGAGCTCTTCTTTCTTTCTCTCGGAGGCCACTCACGTGGGGCTGCTGAGCCCCAGGGACACTAGGTTAAGCCTCGTGTTTGCAAGGAGAGGGACACTGTGCGAACCGCGCGCAGCAGGACCAGGAACGCGGGCAGAGACAGGCTACGGACTCGTCCCGGAGCCGTGGTCGGCGGCCGCCTGGGTCCCCTGCGGCTCCCGTCACTTCTCGGGCACCTGCAGACGTTCCAGCAGGTCCATGTGGGGCCCGCCCGCCGTCACCACTGCTGCAGGCGGCTGGGACGAGCCTTCCCCGATACCCAGTGTCCCGTGTCCCTTCTGTGTCACGAATCGGCAGTGGCTCCTTCCTCCCCATATCAGGCAGCTCTGCAAGCGTGGACGCCTCTTTGCTCCCCGGTCGGCACCCGCCTCCTCTGTCTCTCAGTGGATGCTTCCCGGACGGAGGCACCTGCCCTCGACAGCGACTGGACGGCCCGTGTGCTGGGGTGGGCTCTGGGCGGGCGGTGAGGCGCTGTGCAGGTGAGGCCCGGGGGGTCCAGTCCTAGCAGCAGATAAGTTTGGTCGCTTATCCGCAGGCTGGAGCCCCTTGGAGGGGAACTGGGGCTTGAAGCCGGGTGAGCAGAGCCGAAGGCCACAGGCTCACGTCCTCTCTGTCCTGTGCCCCAACCTTGCCGTCCGCAGACCTGACGGGAGATGTCTTCAGGACGAGCCGGTGACCCACGTTTGTGTCCGTGTTGCGGGCTTGCCGCGTGGGGCTGTCTACGTGCGCCCCACAGTCTGCCTGCCCCTGAGTCTGGCCGCTTCACAGACCCCAAAGCCCACCCCTCCCCCGTAGGATTCCACACGGCAGCTCGGTGCAGGCCCCAGAGCGGGGGTCTGCCCCCGCGCCCTCCCCGCCCCAGAGCAGCGCACAGGAATGGAAGGGACAGGGGCCGAGGGGAGGGGAGGGGTGGCACCTGGCACGGGAGCAGGGCACCCTCTGTCTTGGGGATCCAGGTGGCAGCACCAGCCAGTACCACTCCTGCGGGGCGTGACGGGCACACGCAGGAGGAGGAGGCAGCCAACCAGGGGAGGGCAGGTGGGGCGGCAGCCAGAGGGCAGGTGGGCGTCCTGGAGACCAGGGCGTGCATGCCCCGCGCGGATGGCTTCGAAGGGCTAATGTGCACATCTCTGCTTGCTGGTCCAGGTGTCGGGCTGGGGCTGGACAACCCATCACCGGTGCTCGCCCTGGAATCGGTGCGGGCTGGTGGGTGACGAAGGCTGTCACCTGCACTCCCGCCTGGCGCCTTCCACCTGCTTCACACCTGGCTGCCTCCCCTCTGTGGTGTGGGGTCAGGCGGATCCTGTTAGCAAACATTCAGAGAAGGGACCCACCTTCATCTGCCCTTCCGCCCCAGGGCCCAACCCCGCCCACCTGCCACAGGCAAGCCCAGCCCCGGGCTTTCACGAGGGCGTTCCCTCTGCCTGAGACCCCACCTCCCAGCTGCCTGGCAACCAGCCTCCGTCTAGGCTGCCCAGCCTGCCCGCGCGCGCATCGAGGGCGCTGCCCTTTCCTGCTGGAGAGGCGCCTTGCCCACCTGCTTCTGCGCATGTCTGCCTCCTCGCCAGCCCTCCCCGAGCTGCGAGCCCCAGGGGCAGGGGCTGTATCTGGAGGGCAGCAGGGTCTCTGTATGGCAGCATTGGCACAGAGCCTAGCACTCAGCGGGCTAGGTGTCTGGGGGTGAGAGGAGGCAGGGAAAGGACACCCTGGGCAGTGAACGGCGGCAGTACCGTTCCAGTGGGTGCCTCCCCAGGCGGGCAGCCCAGAGCCCCGTCCAGCTCAGCAGGGAGATGCCAGCACCCCACAAACGGCCAAGAGCCCCCACGGCGACAGCCTCTCTCTCCGCCCTGCGCAGGTGCCCCTTCTCTGGGATCCCCCAGCATTCTTACAGGAAACTGCTAGATGTGTTGGTGACTTATTTTATACATTCTCCGTTCTGGGGCCTGTGATTTGTGGTCAGTCACATCTACGCACACTCAGGCGGTCGCTAGGAAAAGAACTTTATTCCCGCATGATTTCATCCAGAGCTGTTTGAGCAGTGCTGAGAGGGCGTCCACGGCATGGAGCTCCTCTGGGGCAAGCTGGCGGTGGGCGGGGGTCCGGGCTGCATCAGGCACTGGGTGGGCAGAGTCATGGCGCCTTCAGTCCCTGGCACCTGCCATCTCCACCTTGGCAAAGACCCGTTTCCTTCCCAGTCCGGGTGTGCCCACAGCCGTTACCCCAGGGCCCGTGGTTCCGTCCACTGAGCCCTGTCTCTCCCTCGGCAGGTACCATGACCAGCAGGACGTGACCAGTAACTTCCTGGGCGCCATGTGGCTCATCTCCATCACATTCCTGTCCATCGGCTATGGGGACATGGTGCCCCACACATACTGTGGGAAAGGCGTCTGTCTGCTCACCGGCATCATGGTGAGTACCTCCCCCACCCGGCTCCCGCTCCCTGCCGGGCTGCACAGACCAGAGCCTTTCCGGCAGCTCACGGGGGTCGCCGGCAGGTTCCGCACGCTTGCACCGCACGGTGGGGAGAACAGGTGCTTCTCCCGGGTGTGCCTTCCTTTCCTAAATCAGGAATCCTCCCCGGGTCTGGATAGTTAATGGCCTCTTCAGGGCCCCCCAAAACGGGCTGGGCAACACTGGCCTGTCTGACCCTGCACTCCCACATCCCCTCCCCCGCCTGTGTAAGCTCCCCACAGTAAGCCTCAGGGCTTGCACTGGCCTGTCCCCCTCCTGCCCTGGGGCCCCACAGACTTAGGTCTGAGAAAGCTAAGCTGGGCGTCCCGGCAGGGGTGATGAGCAGGGCCCTGGGCCTGGAGCTGCTGGTAGAGCAGGGACGGAAGGCCTGCCCTGTGCTCCCGACGGGCTGCCTGGCGGTGAGGGTGGGCACCAACGCCGTCTCCAGCGAGGAGCCATGGGCTGCCGCGCCCACCGCCTCTCCTGTGCTGGCCCGATGACACGAGGCTGGGCCCTGCTGTCCGTACGACAGCCACGCCCCTGGGGACCCCGAGGCCCAGAGGAGAACGTCCTCAGTGAAGCCAGGGGTGGCTGGGGTAGGGTGTGGGGGCGCACAGGCCCTCCGCTCAGCTCTAGGTACCCCTTGGGTGTCACAGTCCCCCCAGGGGAGTCCCTCCACCACCCGTACACTTGGGTGAAAGTCTTTGCTGTTGGTGCCCCTCAGGTTTTCCCTCGGGGAGGGAACCATTCCTTTCCGCAGCAAAAAGGGCACTAAATTCTACCTTGGGGGGCTTGTCCCCCACCCTACCCCTGCAGCCCGGGGCCCTTCTGGCACTGACTTCAGGGACAAGGCCGGAGTGTGGGCCCCTCAGAGCAGAGGAGGCCCTAGGGTCGGGGCCGGAGCAGGAAGGCCCAGCCGTCTCCTGCCGGGACACAGCTGTGCCGTCTGCCCCCTGACGGCCCCCACGAAGCCATCGGGGCTGGGAGCAGCAGCCAAGCAGTGGGCGGTGGGGCCGGGATGTCCTGGGTGAGTGGAAGGCCTCAGCACAAAGGCTTCCGTCCGTCAGGAGCGTCAGGAGCGGCCTGTCTGGCAGGGCTCCAGCAGCCACCGGGAACCGGTCAATGACCCTTCCAGAAAGTCGTGAAATGCTGCCCCGAGGCCAAAGTCCGCCTGTCTCAGCGGCTCCCGGGCAGGCTCTGTGGCTGGGGCAGCTCCCAGGCCGGACCGCGGATGAGCCCCGCGGGGAGCACAACCCCTCGGCTCCGAGCTGCACCCCCGTGTCTGCCCCGTCTCTGGTCTCTGGGCCGTGCTCTGACAGAGCCTCGGGCAGGCGGGACCAGCCCCACCCCTGCTCCCTGGGGGCGGTCCCAGCACGGGGTTTGCACCTGCTCCCCCGTTGGGTGGCCGGGGCTGTTCTGTGCCACAGCGAGAGGACGCACCCGGAGAGGCCTACCCCCTCCCGCGCTAAGAACACAGCACAGGCCCTTGGTCTTCTCTTTCTCCTAAAATGCGCACCTCACCTCTCCGTGTTCAGGGGCCGCGTGTTCACTGTTGGTGTTTTCACCCACATCCGGGTGCACGACCCCCTCGGAACCTGGCGGCGTCTGTCTTCCTCCCTCCCTCTCTCTCTCTTTCTTTCTTTCAAGATTTTATCTATTTATTTGACAGAGAGGGACACAGCGAGAGGGAACACAAGCAGGGGGAGTGGGAGAGGGAGAAGCAGGCTCCCCGCTGAGCAGGGAGCCGGATGTGGGGCTCGATCCCAGGACCCCAGGTGTGACTTGAGCTGAAGGCAGCGCCCCTGGTGGCATTTTTCTAACAAAGGCGACTCTTCTCGCTGAGTCATTCTTGCCTGGGTTTCGGGGAGCCGCCCTCCCCCCGCCCCCTCCCCCGCCTCCCGCCGCCGCCCCTCCAAGCTCACAGCCGAGCCCGCACTCCAGGTAGGGCTCCCTGTGCGGTTGCCATGGACACCGCGGCCGGCTCGGCTGCCCGGGGGGAGGGAAGGATCTGTGTGCGGAGCTGTAAATAGTCTTAATCATTGTTTTCTCCCGGCAGTCCCAGAAACGGTGTAATTATCAACCATTAGGCAGGGTTTGTGATTGTCTGAGCAACTTGACATTGTTGGCCCAGACCTGGTGTGTCCGAGGGGCTTCGGCCACAGAAGCCGATTGGTCAAAACACGCATCTTTCCCTGAAGAATGTCATGACGACGGCGACAGAGAAAGCTGTCGATACTCAGCCTCCAGAGCGGGACGTGGCCACACCCTTCGGCCGGGCTGGAGGTTTTCCTGCTCCGCATCTGGGGGCTCATGGGGTCTCCAGGACCACCTGCTGGGAGCCCCCTGTCAGGACGGCTAAGCCGCACTCGCTCCACGGACCCTCCCTGAGCTGGGGACAAACCAAGAGCTGCGGGCTGTGTGCGGGGGGAGCCCGAGCCCCCTACCCTCCGCCCCCCACCGCCGCCTCAGGAGAGATGCTCTCTGGGCCGCAAAGGGAACGTGGGGGCAGGTTCTGAGTCGCTGTTCGGAGGCTCAGCAGGACGTGTGCTTCCAGGCAGGGTGAGAAGACCAGCTTCTTCCTGAAACAGCTGCTTTCAGACCAGTCCTTACGTGGAGCCTGTGGGAGACACAGAATCCTGCGTGAAACCCAGGCCCCATCTCGGACGCTGGAGAGGAGGGAGGACTGGTGGGGAGGACCACGCCTACAGAGGCCACTCCTTCCTCCACCCACCCCCAAGCTCCTGCTCCCGGAGATCCCGCTCGAGGGGGACCCCGCCTGTCCTGGCCAGAGGAGACCCAGGAGCCCAGCTGCTGTGGACTGTGACTCAGGACTGGGCACATTTGAAGGCAAAAGTCCGAGTCATGGAAGTCATGCCAGTAGCTGCTTACCCTCCTCTGTCCTGCGCCGGCTGGCGGGAGCGCGCCGAGGCCTGTGTGCCCGGCTCCTACAGCCTCCCAGGCCGGGACGCACCCTCCCCACAGGGGTCCCCCGACCCCGAGGAACGCCGGTGACCAACAGACCACTTACAAGAGAGCTCAGGAGCAGGGGCGGGCTCCGGCAACGCACCCAGCAGAGATCCAAAATGGACATGACCTTCTTTTTTCCTTTTTGAAGACTTATTTATTTATTTCGTGAGAGAGGGAGGCAGAGAGTCTCCAGCAGACTCCCGGGGAGCGCGGAGCCCGGCTGGGGCTCGGTCTCACCACCTGAGATCAGGACCTGAGGCGAAATCAAGCTGTTCAACTAGCAGAGCCGCCAGGCGCCCCGGACCATTCCCCTCTGACTCAGCTCCTGCTTCCCTGTTCCTCCTGCCTTCCTGGCTCAACCCTGTCACCCAGCCTTTCCCTCCTCCCCGGCTCCAGCCCGGCTGGAGTGTCCCGTCTGGTGTCTGCTCCAGCGCGCTCCCTGTACCCCTCTCTGCTCCCGTCTCCCCGTCTCTCTCACACACTGTGCAGAGGACCCGCAATCTGACTGCAGCCACTCACCGCTTGCTGGAGGTTGCCCAGGTCGACCCCGTCTTCGCAAAGTCGCTTCTTAATGGAAATGACCAAGTGAGGCTTCATTATGGGCGACTCCTCAAATTACATCCAGCCAGTGGATTTTCTAAAAGAAAAATAAACTTGAGAGTATTCCTTGTATCTGTTCAGGTTAGACTTTACGGTTAAGAACCCAGTGCCCCCCAGAGAATTAGCCACGAGGGAGTCTTGGCATCTTTACGTCGAAGGAAATTGGAAACATAATCCTGTCCACCCTCCCGTCTCCATGCAGAAACTTATCTTAATTGTACAAAACAGGTGGTTCCTTCGTTAAAACACCGGCTTCCAGTTAGAGGCCCCCTGCACTCGCCGGCTGGGCTGGGAGCCACGGCGGGGGCCAGGGACCCTCTCCCGGGCCCTGGAGGTCCAGGCTGGTGCGTGACTGCTCGTTTGATGGGGTCCCCAGAGCGGCGTGACGAGTGGGGGGCTCCTCCTCAACGCCTCTGCCCCCCCCAGCTTGTAGGGGTGACTGAAGTGAGCTCTGCTTTCCTGGCCCCAGGGGAGGCGAGGGAGATACCTCATTTTTAACACTACGATGCGTCCCTCTGTTCAGGCTTGGAACTCCCCACGGAGGAGAGGGACCGTCCTCCATCGGGTTGAGGGGAGTGGAGTGCTCCCCTTCCCCCTGGAGCAGGGCCTCTAAGCCATGTGCTGCTTTCGGAGGCCAAAGTCAGTGACAGCTATGGCCCAGGCTGTCCAGTGTCCCCGTGCAGATCTCCTGAGAGTTGGGCATGGTTTTCCGCAAGACGCAGATGCCAGGAAAACACAGCTGTCCCCAAGCAAGCAAGAAGGCAGAGGGCAGAGAGGGGCTGCTGACACAGACGCAGTCCTTTCCAGCTTGCTGTGCTGGGAGTGGGTGGTGGACCCCAGTACCGGGAAGCGGGAGATCATTCGGAGCTGGGGGAGGGCGCGCCCCCTTCAGCCAGAGCCTCACACCGGCCAGCCTCGCCTGCGGCCACCCGCTCTCCCCCAGGGCAGACCTGTTCCTTTGAAAACATGCGTCTGGGTGGGTTGCTAAGCCCTTCTGGTAGGCTGAGGTCTGGTTGGCTGACGTCTGCGAGACCGATGAGCCGGAAATGTCGTGGATGAAGCCCTTGAGTCCCGGGACCTCCACGGGCTAAGCCAGGCTCGCAATAACCACAGTCTAAGTTTGGCCTCTAGACGGTCAGTCTTTCCTCTCTTCCCATGAGGGAGGGCAGAGCAGTCCAGGCCAGTGTGCAGGGCTGAGCAGGGACAGGGCAGGGGCAAGGGCAGAGGTGAGGCATGGCAGCGGTGGGGCAGGGGCGAAGTAGGGGCAGAGCAAGGTAAGGTCAGGGGCACAGCAGGGGGAGGCAGGGAGAGGGCAGAGGCAGGGCAGGGGTGAGGCAAGGGTGACAGAGGGCAGGACTGACTGCTGCCCCTGCAAAGGGATGAGTGTTGGGGGGACCTCTGGGCCTGAGCTCGCGGGCGGTGGGGTCCAGGACGGGCGCTCGGCTCATGTCTGGGGCAGTCAGGCTAGTGCCCTGAACGCCCACGGAGGGGGTTCTGTGGGACCCCGTGTGCCCTGCAGAATGAGAACATGGTGGGGCGGACGTCCTGAGGGCTGCGGCAGGCCCCCCCGAGCCAGGGTCTGGGCAGGAGCTGTGTGTTCCCACAGTGTCTGCAGCGAGTGTACTGGAAGGTCCTCGGGTCACAGCCAAGTGCAGAGCAAGCCCCGTCCCAGAGCTCACACACTCACGCCAACCCTGTTCCCCCGGGGGTGCAGCCCGGGGTGCGGTGTGGGTGCGGTGTGGGTGCGATGTGGGTGTGGTGTGGGTGCAGTGTGGGGTACAGTTGGGGTGCATGGCTGGAGCTCTGTCGCTGGACTGTGGTGTCAGCACGGCCTTCTGTCTTCCCGGCCCCCTTACCCGGAGCCGGTGGTGGGCTTGGACGAGCAGGAGGGAGACGGGGCCTGGTGTCGGGATCCTTTGCCCCCGTGAATGTCTGCTGTTTAAATTCCCCTAACCCTAGGTCCCCACCCACCCCCGCCACTAGCAGCTGGCGGGGCCTCCAAAGAGGTCAGCCCAGAGGCTCAGCTGGGAGCAGGTCACGCTCCTCCTCGGGCACAGCAGTCCGGGCCCGACCGGCCAGAGACCCCAAGCACCCCCACGCCTCTGGAAGCCCACGGTGGGCCCGGCAGCGGGGGGGAGCACGGTCTTCCACCTGCGGCCGCGCCATCACGTGCTCTCCCTGCTCTGCCCCCACAGGGTGCAGGCTGCACCGCCCTGGTGGTGGCCGTGGTGGCCCGCAAGCTGGAGCTCACGAAGGCCGAGAAGCACGTGCACAACTTCATGATGGACACGCAGCTCACCAAACGGGTAAGCACCGCTGTGCGCGCCTCGTCGGGGCCTCCAGCCACATGTGCGGGAGACGGCCGCGTGCCACAGGTCAGGGCCGCGCCTCTCCACGGGGCCGGGCGTCGGGGCCCAGACCCCTGCGAATGGCTTCCACGCAAGGGGCACGCCGTGTCACATTCCGGGCTCCCGTCTCCCACCACATCACCACGGGGTTTGGACCACCTAAAGGTTTTCCTGACAATGGAACCGCACGTCGGGGGGCGTGTCCACCGCCTCCACTAACGGCCGGGAACCAGTCACCCGGCGGGAGACGGCGTTAGGAAGGGTCATGGAGTCCTGTCTCTCTTTTGTTTGTTTTTTAAGTGTATTTATTTAACTCCTCTCGACATCGAATGTGGGGCTCGAACTTGCCACCCCAAGGTAAAGAGTCTTGTCCTCCTCTGACTGAGCCGGCCGGGACCGAGGGAGGGCGGTAGGTAGAGTGTTAGAAACGATATTGTATCTAAATCCAATTGTTTTTTAAAAAATCTTTAAAGACGCTCATCCCAGCAGAGCCCCCGTTTCTAAATGACATTCATCGAAGCGTCCTCCGGTCCCCCTTGGGGGCTTCCGGGCAAAGCTTCTCCCTTGTGGTTGAGGACGCACAGGAGCGGGGGTTGGGAGCTGAAAGTCTGCCATGGCTGGACTGTCGAGAAGGGACAGAAACCGGTCCTTCCAGGACAACAGCCGGACGAGCAGGGCAGGGGCTGTTCCATAATGACCGGGTGGATGGAGAATTCTCTAGAGCTGCAGGCCGGACAGAGGTCAGCTAGAGGATGTCGTGCAAAACTCCTCTTTCTGAGACGAGCATCGGAGCCCGTGCGGGCGGCTGGGCCGCTGTGGCCCGTCCTCCAGGTTCAGGACTGGAGTGGGTGAGGGGACCCCCGAGCGAGCGGGAGCCGGTCTGGGTTTTGAACGTCAGATAGGACACCGTGTGTGGCCGCCGCAGCCGGGAAAGCAGCATGGGCAGCAGAGTCGGAGGCGGGGTGAGAAGGGAGTCCGGGAGGCCAGCGCCATGGCCTCAGCCTCTGCGCTTCTCAGCAGAGCTCCCCGCGGGGCTGAGTGTCGGGTCTTCGGTTCCACGTATCGGATCCTTCAAGGAGGCTCCCAGCTGTACAGAGGCCCGGGCCCTGGCCGACGTCCAGCCTGGTCCAGCCGGGGCCCGGCGTGTCGGAGGTACAGCAGGAGCAAACGTCACGTCCAGATGGCCCGGCGTGGGGCTGTTCCGTGGCTTCCTGGGTGGGCCTCACCCGGAAGCCGGTGGCCCAGTGGTTCCCTTCGGCCCCACAATACGCACATGAGTCCGGCTCGGCGCGGAGCACGTTATGTGTGACTGGCCCGCCGTGCAGGGGTGGTGGGGGGAGGCAGGGGTGCGAGCAGGTGCTTGTGCCTGCAGCACCTTCCTCAGAGCAGGGAGCCAGCGGCGCGGTCCGCGCATTCGGGTCCGCTTCAGGACATCGGCGCTGCCCCAGTGCTTCGTGCCGCCCACGCTCCCTCGTGTCTCGCCCCGCGGGTCGGACGGGAGGGGGAGCCCAGCCAAGGAGAGCCCACTCCTTCGCGCGGCGGGAAAGTGGACAGTCCGCCTGCGCCCGACTGCGGAAGGACCACGCCGTGGCCGCGGAGCCCATCCTTCAGAGGTAATTCTGAAAATCCTCCTCAAGGCCACTCAGTTTTGAAAAGTAGGGCTGAAAACCAAATCAACACACACGTGGGGCCCATCCGCCAGCGCCAGGTGCCTTTGAACTGAACCCATCTCACTTTTCTGAGGACACTTCAGTCCACTGAAACGTCCCTTTAATGTCTAGAATCTTCTCCCGGGGGGGCCAGCACCTCAAAGGGGCGGCTGCTGCAGAGCCAGGGTTCTTGGAGCCGGCGGCACCTGCTGGCCTGGGGCTTCCAGAGGCTCCGTGCCAAAACCCTGCTGGAAGGAAGGTGCCGGTGAACTTGGCAAGCCCTGCCCGCCGCTCCCCGCTCCCTGGGGCTGGCGGTGGCCCGGACATAATCAGAAACCTTCTCAAGGGCGGGTCACTCGTGCGTCCCACAGATAAAAGCCATCTATTACGACAAACACAGGCAAACCTAATTCTTCAAACACCTAAGCAAACACAGAGAGAGAAGAGTTGTGATTTATTAGTCCTAAAAATAGGCAGACGGTTCTAGCTTACATGTCCTGCCAGGCTTGGTGTCCCAGCACCAGCCTCACGGTGGCCCTGAGGGTCACTCCTGTGTGAGCGAGAAGGGGGCAGGGCCGGCTGGGGGCACCAGGGAGGAGCTCAGGTCCTGGTTCTCCTGAGCCCACGGCCTTCTCGCCACTTGTGTAGCTGGTCGACTCTGGAGGCATGAGATCCGGCACTTAGTGCGACCAGACCTTCCCGTGCTGACCTCCCAGGGTCACTGCCACTGCCATTCCCAGACTATCATTTCTGGCTGCCCTCCGGGCTGGTAGATAACAGGTAAAGGCCACACAGAGAGGCTGTAAGAAGGGTTCCAGCTCCCCGCTTTCCCCCACACGAGGCTGCGTGTGCCCGTGTCTCCGTTTTATGGAACTAGCCATGCCCATCATCGGATCACCGGCTGGACACCACCCTCTGCTCCGGGGACACCCAGATGGGCACCAGGCGGTTCTTGCCCTTAGAGCACACCCGCTCTTCTAACCAGCAGGCAGGCTGCCCACGGACCCATGGCTTCCGCTGCAGCACAGACGGGAGGTGTTCTGTTTGCCGTGTCGACTGTCCCCGCGGGACCTCGGGCAGGGCCACAGTGCACCGCTGGCCGAACACTGCGTGCCCTTCCCCTGCCGTGGGGTTTCCTGAACTTTACCGACGTGCATTTCCCCACGAGGTCCATGAGTAAGACCAAAACCGAACTCCCGTCTTCCCTTCGCTAGTTCCTTCTCCCGACTGCCCCGGTCTCCAGGCCTGGGTGCCCAACAGCACCTGGGACTCTTCTCTGCCCTGGTCCCCGGGGCCAAGCCGCTCCCTGGCCTGCTCCCACCTCGCCGTGGCCATTCCCGCACGCCGGCTGCTCCAGGCTCACTACGCAGCACACTCAACTCTGCCCCAGGTGTCGCTGCCTCCCCCTTCCTGAGCCTCCCTGGCCCCAATCGTCCTGCTCTTCACTTCCCTGCGGGCCCCTCTGAGGCTCCCAGACTCAGCGATGAGCATGTCACCACCCTGTTCGGGACCTTAGTAACCCCCGGACCTACAGATTCACGCTAAAGGAACCTTTTCTTTGATTACGAGCAGATACAGAAGTTTTATCCCAATCCTGCTGAAACGCCTTTTCTTCTAGCCGGATAATTCAACGGTTTTCTCCAGACAGGTCTTAATCTCTTAAGAATTTATCAAGTAGTTGACAGATCAGCTGTCAGTACTAACCCCCCAGAAAGCGCCTGTAAAACACCTCGGTCACAGAGCCCTGTCCCAGACAGGTTTGGGACAGGCTGACTTTACGGAGAGTCCTGCAGACACAGCTGCTGAGCCAGAAGGAGTCCAGGGGACGAGGCTCGCAGCCGGACCCCAGCTGGGGCGGCCGGCATGTGGCCTCCAGCCCCAACCCCGTGGGTTTTCCAGAGCAGTGGGTTCCTGGGGACATGGCGTGGGGGTTGGGGTCCCAGGCCTGCTGGGCGAAGAGCCAGTTGGGCAGCTAACCCCCAGAGCACCGTGCCGATGGCAGTGCACAGCTGAGCGCCAGCGGTCACCCTGCTGTGCAGGGCAAGGAGCTCCGAACCCGACGTCCCGTGGCAAAAACACTGCCCTCCTGCCCTCCTCGCTCCCGGCCCCAAGCTCCCACCAGCCACGTGGCCCAGCCCAGTTCTGAGCCTGAGACCAGCAAGCAGAGAAGCCTGAGAAGGGGCACGGGACAGGGCTGGACGGGCTGGAGAGAGGGCGGAAGCGGAGAGGGGAGGGGAAGCCGCGGGAGGTCTCTGGGGGTCAAGGCGAGCTCACAGAGCAAGGTCCCCTCCCCAGTCCTGTCCCTCACCAACGCCTTCAGTCAAGTGTTGAAGGGGGACTGATCCACAGGTTCTCGGACATGACGCTCACCAGCTTTCGGGTCACCTAAACCCGACCCAGGGGCTTCTTGAACCCACTTCTGTCACCCCCACTTGCCAGGCCTGTTCTGCGTTCTCTCCCCTCCCCAGCCTCACCCCAGGGAGCTTTCTTCCCTGGAGGCTCATGGGGAGGTGTCCCTGAGGTTTCTAGAAGTGTCCGTTCTAGGCTGTCTCGTGTACTCCTGCAGCTGGGAGGGTGGCCTGAGTAAGCCTCGGGTCAGGAGCTCAGGGAACAGAGCATTTTCTCTGGCTGGGGTGGGGGGTGGGGAGGAAGCTCCCATCCCGTGGCGGGAGGACACCCGTGGAGCTGCCGGGAGTGGAAGAGCCCACGGCCAGTCTCTGTGTGCAGAGGGTCCCCGTGCGGTCACTGCTGTGTGCTGTGTCTTCGCCCGAAGTTCTCGGTCGTGATATCTGACCCCAGAGGTCACGGACAGCCTGGCCAGACGGTGAGCCCCCGAGAGCCGAGTGCTCCCTCCTCCGAGCGGGGTCTGTGTGCTCGGTGCTCCTTGCTGTGGGAAGGAGTGAGAAAGTGAACTGAGTCTCAGGGAGGCTGAGTGGCAGGACGGGAAGGGGGCACAGCCCCTTGTGCGGGTCCTCTGGGGGCTGATGAGGCGCTGGACACAGCCTGGGGCACCGTGAGTGCTCAGGGTGGGCAGCCGCTACCACCGCTCGTGCCACCTCCCTGCGCCGGGCCCAGCCTTGCATGAAGGTCCCCAAGCCCGCGCTCCAGCCGCCCTCAGAGGGGACGCGCACACGGTTCGGGTCTAGAACGCGTGCACCCTGGCAAGCAGTCAGCTCGCGTGAGTACGTGTTTGGGGAACAGAAGAGCCAGGTCCCATGTGCAGGCAGGACCGTCGGACGGCAGCCAGCCTCCCTCAGCCCTGCTCGGCCCCTGGACCCCGGCCCCAGGAGCAGCTTGGGTGCCCCTGCCCGCCAGGAGCACTGAGAGGGTGCCGAGCCCCCACAGGAGCTCAGCGGATCCCAGGAGGGACACGCGACCTCAGCTGCTCCTTCCCCGCTGATGGTCAAGGTCGTCAGCCACAGGACTCGGCTGCGGCATTTCTGGTTGGTCGGGGGGGGGGGCTCGGTGCCCTTAGAAGCTTGTGTCCGTTTCTCTCATGGGCATTGATTTACTTAGCCTTGTGCCAGGCTGTTGGCTGTCGGTCAACTTCAGAGTCTGCACCGAGGCCGTCCTTTAATGCTGCTTTCCCGAGCTCACGGGCCTCCCGTTCCCGCCCACGACGCTGCCGCCCCGGCGGGCCATGACCTCCTGGCCTCCCGTGGGCCGAAGAGAGTGGGGGGCCCGGGCTGCCGCTCCGTGACACGGCCCCGCAGGGGCCCCGAGGGGTGAAAGAAAAGGCTAATGTTTCTCCGGTTCCTTGATCCTGGGAAACAGGAAACGGTGCTGCGGAGAGAGGGCGTCTGGGCGGGTCGCTCTTCAGAGCGCGAGGCAACCTTCTGTTCGTCGTGGCCCCGGCCCTTGTGGCCCCTGTGTGCACCTCCCCGTCAGCCGGCCCCGTGACTCTGGCCCCGGCGACGGTCTCCGCCACGTGCCCTCCTCCTGGCTGGGCTCTGGGCTCGGTGACGCCGCCGGAGCCCGTGCGTGCTCGTTTCGGGTCAGCGCAGGCTTTGCGGCGACCGTCTGCATCTCGCTTTGCTCCTCCATAAAATGGGGGTCGTCCCAGGGACTGGCGGGTTTGTGGGGAGCAACCCCCATGCACGGGAGGCGCTCAGACCTGTGCCAGGCCCGCGTCCGCGTCCCCATCCCTGCCTCCTGGGGGCCTCCCGCGCACCCGAGGGTGAGGCTCCGCTCGGCCCACCTGATAGGGTGAAGCCTTTGTTCAGTGACTGGAAGAACGGGGTCACCGCCGTGGCTTTGCCGCTCCAGCCGCTCCCCAGCAACACCCACGCGAGTGTCCACGGCCGTCCACCCCGGCGCTCCTGGCTCGGCCAGCCTCCCGGGCAGGATGCATGGGGAGCAGGGGCTCTGCCATTGTCCTTGCCACCGAGACAGGCTTTTTCTCCCGTTTTTCTGTGACGCCTGTCCTGGAACCTAAGCTCCCAGGAAAAGTGAAGAATTCACCCATCAGGAGAAGCTGGCGGAGGTACGCAGTCTACAGAGAGAGCCGGGGCCGCGGGGCCTCCCACGCACCCCCTCCCTTGTCCAGAAGGCTCCTGTCCACTCGGGCCTGGACAGACCCCACGTCCGATGCTCGCCGGGGCGCTCCCTGTCTCTGGCGTCCGCTCCTCACCACCTGCTTCCTTTCAGGCGAGGAAGCACCAGAAGTGGGCAATTAAGTCATCGAAAACCATTTTCACAGTGGATTTTTACTGAACAAGAAAGCTGTGTTTAAGTCACTTAGACATTTCTGAGAAGACTGAGCTGTTCTTGCAAAAACATCACTTCAGCGCCAGGGAAAAGTATAATCCAGCCACGGTAATAAATTTTTAAAACGTACACACAGAAGTGACCGGCCTGGACAACTGTGCCGCCCAGGCCTTCCCGCACGCCCCAGCACCCTCGCAGGGTCCCATCTGCTGTGTCGGTCGGAAGGAGAAGCCCCGGGCTCCCTGGCTTCGTGAAGATCTTTCCTGGCTGCTGCCTCAGTTTCTTCCAGGCAGAGTGACGGACCCGCAGCCCTGGCCTGTGGGCCTGGCCTGTCTGCGCGGCTCACAGAAAGGGGAGCCTTTCCTCACAAAGCCGTGTGACTTGTTTCCTCTTGCTCTTGTTACTGTCTGTGTTTGGATTAAAATTTTGTCCCCTGCCGTCTGGATGTCATCGATGCGTCCCGGCTCCGGGGAGAGCCGGTGGCATCAGCGGTGTCCACGTCAGCAGATGGCAGCCCCACAGATCGGAGCGCGTGGCGGCCGCGCCCACGAGGAGCCCGGCTTGGCGAGGATGCGCCACTGGCTTCGCAGCCAAGGATCTTCACTGAGTTTCAGACGCTGCTTTGAAATGGTGTCAGTTTTAAGCCAATTACATTTACGTGTAAAATTACAGTGTAAACAGTGTGAATGTTTTTGGCCATTTGGAAAAGGACACGATGGGCTGGCAGAGGCCTCCCGCTCCATTTGTGGGAAAGGCTTTTCCTCAAAGAGACCTTTTAAAATCTCCAGCTGATGGGAAAGCTGTTCAGTGTCTGAACCCAGGAAAGGCACCGGGCGGTAAGAGGAAACGTCAGGTGGAGCGTGGGGCTCTGCTCGCCCACGGGGCACCCGGCCCCCGGGGCCGGGGCCAGTCTGAAGTCATTAGGAAGGAAACAGCTCCGGCCCGTCCACTGTGTCCAGGACGGGAGTCCTAGGAGATGAACCGTGACCCTCCTTTCTAAGAGTTCGTGAATCAGGGAAGGGAGCCACACATCTGGGCTGAACTGTGTCCTTATAAGGTCAATGGTCTCAGCCACAGCCAGAGACAGAGGGCGCGAAACCAGGAAACCACCTGCGACCCGCTTGTCTTATTTGTCTTCCCCAGATCAAGAACGCAGCGGCCAACGTCCTCCGAGAAACGTGGCTCATCTACAAGCACACGAAGCTGCTGAAGAAGATCGACCACGCCAAAGTCAGGACGCACCAGCGCAAGTTCCTGCAGGCCATCCACCAGTGAGTAGGCGGGGCGCCCGCCGGCCTTGCCCAGCACCTCCTGACCCGGGGCACGGGGACATCTGTGCAGGGTGTCTGACACACCCGTGAGCCGCACCCAGATCGCTCTGTTTCTCTGTTTACGGCGGCTGCAGCCAGGGGGCCCAGCTATGGGGGGGAGAATGGTACAAGCCGGCGGGGACACCCCCGACACGCCCTTGGGGGCACCTGCGGTTAACGCTTTCCAGAACAGAGGCCCTTGACCGTGGGGTGGAGAAGGAGGGAGGAAGGTGGTCTGGCGTGGGGGGCTTCAAGTGGCACTGAGCCAGGGAGGTGGCCTGGTAGTAGTGGCAAGGATAGCAGTCACTGCATGGAGACAAGATCCACTTTCCTGGGGACCCGGGAAACCCATGACCAAGGCCCCAAGACTGAGACCCCGTGACCAAGGCTGAAGCCCCGTGATTGAGTCCCCATGATTGTGACCAAAGCCCCGTGATTGATGTCCCATGATCGAGGCCCCATGATCGTAACTGAGGCCCCGTGATCGTGACCTTGGCCCCTGGGAATCGTGCTGCGTTCCAGAGTCAGGTGCATTGGTTCAGCTGTGGAATGTGTAGGTGAGGCTAAGCCGTCGTGGGCTTAGGGGTGCAGCACTCACGTCTCTTCTCCACAGACTGAGGAGCGTCAAGATGGAGCAGAGGAAGCTAAGCGACCAGGCCAACACGCTGGTGGACCTCTCCAAGGTGAGTGGCGGAGCCCAGAGTGTTCTCGGGCTCTTGGCTCTCTCCCGTGGCTGCAAGGACCTAGCCACGTCCCAGCTACACGGTGCCAAGCTGGGAGAGCAAGGACAGCCCCTCCTTAGGCAAAGCAGTCCAGGGTTGAGTTCCTGCCAGGGGTTCTACTGACGGGAAACCCAGCCATGGTCACAGTGCGGCCACGGGTCTGCCCACACCTGTGGGCATGTCTGCGCCCGTGGGTGGGTTTGTCCATGCCCGTGGGCCTGCCCATGCCCGTGGGTCTGTCCGCGCCCACAGGTCTGTCTGTGCCCTTGGGTCTGTCCGCATCCATGGATGGGTCTGTCCATGCCCATGAGTCTATCTGTGCGCCCAAGTCTGTCCATGCCTGTGGGTGGGTCTGTCTGTGCCTGTGGGGTGTCCATGCCCGTGGGTCTGTCTGTAGCCCCCTCCTCTCGTGCTGTGCAATGACGATGCCCCAAAATGAGCTCGACTTGCAGGGATGCAGCCTAGCAGGCCCACCTGGGGACATGGGGGCCACACTGCCCGGCACGTGGCGGTAACACCTGGCGGTTCAGTTTGCTGCCTCCTCTTATCCTTCCAGACCAGCTTTTCCGGCCCCCGGCTGGTGGTGGGGAGGGCATTATTTACTTCTCAAGAGGCAGCTTCCCCCACGGTGAGCATAAAGGCCGGGTCAAACGTGAGAACCCTGGGAGCCCCAGGACTCAGTGCCCCACGGCCTTTCGGCCATTCCGCATTTCCGGTGCAGACTGGCCATAAATACCGTGAGCCCCATAAAGAGGCCTGCCTCTCCTCTCGCGAACACGGCAGCCAAGAACTGAAGACCCCCTGCGGGCTGAGCTGGGGCCGCTGCTCCCCCAGCACGGCCCCTCCCCTCACAGCCTCTCTGTAAAGATTGTACGTCAAGCGTTCAGCCCAGGGCCAGGCTGGCAGAACATTCCGGCAATGTCAGTTCTCATCATGGAACCCATTCCCTGGGTGACCCAGAGCTACTCTCTTGGGCAAATTTGCAGCCTGTGGAAGAAGAGGCAGTTGCCGTCACCGGCCCACATGCAGGCGCCTTGCTTGGTGACGGGCTCAGGCCTGAGCCAGGGCCTCCCCAGCCAGGCAGGAGGACTGCGGGCAGGGACGGCGTGGGCGCACAGCTCCAGGAGGCCCTCGGGCCTGTGTGCCGACGGCCGGCTGCTGCCGTGGAGCTGGGTCCCTAGAGCCTGGACGTGGGGGACGGCAGGGGACACTGGATGGTGGGTGGGAAGCCCTCAGGGTCTCGGGTATCAGGAAGCACCAGAAGTAGGTTTACAAATGGAGGCATTTCTTAGAATGACAGAAGGAAGCCTCATTCCAGAGCCTCAGAGCAGTGGGCCAGACTCGAGGAGGGCCACGGAGAAGGGGCCAGAGGCAACCCCCACGCTGGGGGAGGGGCTCACCCTCTCTTTCCTCTCCTGTGCAAGAGCCTGCTTCAGGTCTGTCCCTGCTGACCCCTCTGCACTGTGGCTTCTGTCTCCCGGGCAGACACAGGAGCCCCGTCCAGAGAACTCCTGCTCTCGCTCTGGCCGCTGGTGAGGACACAGTGGCCTCCTGGTGGTCTCGGCTCTAAACTCTCAGAGATGCGGTGACTGGCCAGCCCGGTCACGGGTCCGCACTCAGACCAGCCAGCGGCAGCCAGGAGGAGGGCTGTGCAGGGCAAACCCGGCGGTTTTGGCAGTGCAAGGCAGGAGTTCTCAGCCTCCTGCACGTCCCAGACTTTCTCCCACAAGGAGCCAGCTCTCCCACCTCCCCTCACCTGGCAGGACACACTGTCGCCGATGTTCTCCTGGGAACATCAGGCAAACCGACATCAAACCGGCATCGCGTCAGTACCTCTCACAGCGCCTCCCAGAGATGCGGCCCCGGGAGCAGCAGGCTGGACGCCCCGGGAGCAGCGGGCTGGACACTCCGGGAGCAGCGGGCTGGACACTCCGGGAGCAGTGTGCCTCCAACGGCCGCCCTTGCACTCGCCAAGTCGGTCTCGGGGACTCACATGGGGACTGAAACCCCATCAGTAATCGGCAGTGAATTGCCTAGAAGAAGAGGTGTGTAGGGAAGGGCGAAGGGGGCCTCTGCAGGACTGCCGTGGGGACGGGGTGAGCCCAGAAGGGGGACTCTGCCTCCACCTGCTTGCTCCCTCCCGGGGACTCACCCAGGCCCCTGGCTGCAGCTGTTTATTTGGGTCCACGTGCCCCGTCCCCCCCACCCCGCACCTTGTCCCCAAGCAGCAGAGCAGGCGACATGGCTGTGTTCTGTCTGTGCTGTGTCCCCCAGGCCCGCCACCTTCCCACCCCTGCTCCTCAGTCCTTGCTAGGTCAGGAAAATGGTATACGGGCTCGAGATGCCATTTTCGAGAGGGAACAGCGACCTCACAGGGCGGCAGTGTGAGCAGGACTTGGGTCTTTTCGGGCTGGAGGCAGTTTCTCTCACTGGAACGTCAACGGAATTCCTAGCGTCTGAGGCTGGAGAACCCAGTAAGAAGTGTCTGTGGAGGACCGTTGTCAACGACACGGAGGTTTTGCAAGTGGTAGTTCTCATGATGAGCACTGACGAGGAGGCCAGGATCCAAAGGGACAAAGTGGCTGCCCTGAGGTCCAGCAGCCGAGACCCAGGGCCCGGGCCCTGCGCAGGCACGGGAGGGAGTGGCCTGGACGTCCCGGGAGCCGCGTGCGTCCGATGGCCGCCCTTGCACTTGCCGAGTCTGATCTCCACCCGGGCGTCCTGCCCCGGCCCTGCTGCCTCCCTCCCATCTCTGTGGTGGCCCCGTCCCCACCCCTCTCCAGCCCTCATGCTTTGTTACCTTCTTAAACTCTGCCTTTCCCTCTCACCTCCATCCCTCCCCCGTTGCCACGGCTTCAGAGGTTTCTGCTTCTGGCTTGGAGTCACTTGGAGTTTTGGGCAAATAGGATCACGACGTGACCGGCAGGGGACCCTCAGCCCTGAGGGCCACACTACCTGGGAGGGGGCAGGGGGCACAGAGCAATGGCCTGCAGCCACAGGGAGTGGGAGACCCAGGGGCTGAGGGTTCACAGGGCAGTCACTTGTTAGCTGACAGGGAAGCATAGGTGACTGCTCTCGGGGCTGACTGTAACCAGAAAGTGGCCTGATGGGGGAGCCATCGGACCACGGGACAGCCTTGGGGGTGCACCTGCGGGGGGTGACGGCCCTGGGGGTGCACCTGCAGGAGGGACAGGTTGGAGCTCAGGTGGCCCGGTCGCCATTGAAGGAGCCGGGTTTGAGGGATGTGGGAGGGCTCAGTGGGGCTTTGTGCTGGGGCGGTTGGGGCTCCCAGATCTGTGGTCGGGCGCCGGAGGGAGCGGTGCCCGGGCCTGAGCCCCCTCTGTCGGCTCTGCTCTGACCCAGTTTTACGACATAATTCTCAGAAGGCAAGTTCATTGGATTCCTTTAAAGAGTCCTTTGTGTCTCAGCGCCCTGGGGACTCCTCCATGGGCCCCTGCCCTCCTGGCCTCCACAGGGTTCACTCCCAGGCAGTCCCGGGTGGCCCGGCCCTTCAGCCACACAGTCTCCTTGGTAAATGCTAAGAAACCTTCTAGGTACCTGGGAATACTTCGTGTGGTGACACGTCTGCCCCCAACAGTGGAATTCCTACACCGGGCCGAGGGTGGAAGGGACCCAGACCTGCCTCCCTCGCTCACCCATTTGTCCGAGGACCTCCTTCAGGGCCAGCCCCCACCCCCAGGCGTGTGTCTGTATGTTTGTGCGTCTCTTCGTTGAGCATCTCCCACAAGCCAGGTGCTGTTTTCGGCCCTTGAGACACATCAGTGACACGGCCGGCAAAGGCCTGTCCCCTGAGGGAGGGTCCCCCCCAGAGCGTGACGGCAGTTAGCCCAGGTGCTGCAGAACCTGGAAGTTCTGTCGCTCGTGCAACAGAAGGTGGGAGAAAAGGGGGCAAGCTGAGCGGGTTAGCAGGATCAGGAGTGGGTGCCGTGTGGAGCAGGGCCAGGACTCGGGGAGACAGCAGTGAGGCGGGACGGTTCCTGCTGGGCCCATTTGGGAATGAAGGAGACAGGACAGGGTGGGGGTTGTCTGAACCGCAGCAGATGGACAAAGGCCTCCGCCGGCCCACGGGAGCTCTGGGGGTGGACTGGCCCTTCGGGATGTCCCAGATGGGACAGCAGACCTCTCGTGGCCCAGGCAGTCGGGGGGCTGCGACCCCACACGGCAGGTCCGTGTGGCTGCAGGCCAGGCCGGCGGTGAGTCTCCGCGTCCGGCGTGTCTTCCGGCGGCCGTGCTGCCGGCATCCGACGGGCAATAGCGTCATGACTATGTGACGTTGTTACTCCTATTTTATAAGGAAGCCAAGGCCCAGTCTCGTCCTGGCACTGGCCCACGGCAAGTCCCCGCGCCGTCCACCGCCCAGCATGGCGCCCCCCTGACCACGAGGCTCCTGTAGCCTCTGAGCCAAGAGGTCGGTCTGCAAGGACACGGGGACCAGCGAGACTCGCCCGTCTTCTTCCCCGGAACGCCCCCCCACCCCGCGCCCTCCCGCGTTCCCGCCCGCACTGCGGGTCTTCTTGTGGGCGGGCCGGGCCGCACGTGCTGGTGTGGACGTGGCTCCTGCTGTGATCTGGGAGCTTTTCTCCAGCCGCGGGGCCGCCTGCGATGACCGCGGTGTCCCGTCCCCCGTCTCCCCGTCCAGATGCAGAGCGTCATGTACGACCTGATCACGGAGCTCAACGACCGGAGCGAGGACCTGGAGAAGCAGATCGGCAGCCTGGAGTCCAAGCTGGAGCACCTGGCCGCCGGCTTCGGCTCCCTGCCCCTGGTCATCGCCGACGCCCTGCGCCAGCAGCAGCAGCTCCTGTCCGCCCTCGCCGAGGCCCGGGCCGGCCCCGCGGGTGCCACCCGCCCGCCCCCGCCCTCCGGCAGCCCCCTTGGGGTCAGCTCCACCTCCTTCCCGACCCCGTACACGAGCTCGAGCAGTTGCTAGATGACCCCTCCGGAAGCATTGCCCACAGGTCTTAAGATGCAAATCAACACTCTCCTGGTCCCTTTGCCATCCAGGACCCGCCGGACCAGGGACCGTCAAGAGGAGAGACCGAGCTAAGTACCCGACTCGTGTCCATTCAGCGTGCTTGGTTCGGTACGCCTTGAAACCAGACATCTAATCTCTGTTTAGGTGCCTCCGCTTGGGAGCAGGAAGAGGAAGTGGCAGGACCGGGCCCCAGGCGGCGCCCTGGCTGCAGGGCTGGGGCGGAACAGAAATCCACGCTCCATCTCAGGTCTCGGGGGAGGGGCGGGGGAGGGGCGGGTGCAGCAGGGCGGCCGGCGGAGGAGCCCAGGACAGGGTCCCTCGGGGGAGGTGTCAGGCTTGGGCGGGGGTCCCTCACCACTGGGGTCCTGAGCACACCCCTCTCCACGTCTTTTGTCTCGGAAAGCCTCTGGACGACAAAAGGCAGGGAGAGCCCCACAACCTGCAGAAACAGATGTTCTTTCCTCCCATACTTTAACCAGTCATAAAACCCAATTTAGACTAAACGAGAGAGAGAGAGAGAGAAATAAAAAGCCAGATTTTGCTGTGTGTCTACAAGCGTGTGCACGCACACCCCCTACACTCAACGCAGGCCCGGCCTGGCTTGAGCCCGACCCGAAGAGACAGGGACCTGACACCTTGTCCCGCACACAGCAGACACCAGACGCATGTGGGGTTGCCTTGAATCCGAGTGCGGGTGCCTTCAGCTCAGGTAGTCTGCTGGCATCGGGCACATTCTGGGCTTCCCTGAAGACGGGGACCCCTTCAGACACGGCCCAGGCTCCCGGCCTGGACGCACACCAGCCTTGCTGGTTTTGAGACGAACGCCGGCCACACTTGCCAGCTTCTGGAGAGAGAAGCAGCCTTCTGAAAATAACAGCCTGTGCCAAATTTTCTCCTTCTATCCAAACTGCTGTGTTCCTGGGGAGCAGGTGACCCGCGTGCGTCCATGTGGGGAGGGGGCGTGCGCACACAGGTACAGCCCCGGGAGACCCCCTAGAGGAGGTGCGGGGCCTCCGCTCAGCCTCGCGAACCTGGCAGCACTGCTCCTGCCCCAGGGTTAGGAGCGCAGAGCTGGGACACGTGGTGGTGAGAGGCCACGCGGCCCCTCCTCCTGACCAGAGACCCAAATGAGAGATGCTGGGACCCAGGGAGCTTGTAGGGAGGCTTGTGGGTTAGGGGAGGGGCCACAGATCTGTCAGCAGCCCGTTCCTACTGTATTTTGTTCATCTTGGTGCAAATGCATTCAAATTTGTCTCAAACTCCAAGAAACTTGAGAAACACCCTGGTCCAGCACCGTGACCGGTGTCGGGGGGAGGCGTGTGGACGCTGTCTTTCACGTCTATACGTGACGGCTCGCAGCGTTCATGGGTCTCACGGCTCTTCTTGTTGTGAGGGCTTCGCTGCAGCGAGTGGGGCCGGACGAGCCGGTGGGAACGTCACATCTGTTTCGGGGAAAGTACCAGGGTGTCTGCTGTGTGTGGTGCTTCTGGGGGCTTTGCTGTGTCTGGGACACTGTCGCATCCCTGACATCAGAGCTGGGCCAGGTCGTCTAGGGATGGGGGGATTGCTAGGCTGCTAAAGGTAGATGAGTCCGGAGCCCAGCTTCTACTCCCAGAAGATCTGGTCTCTTGCTAAACTTCCTCTTTTCTCTCTTTCCTGCTGTTGTCCCCGCATGGTCTTGCCCTCATCTCGGTGACGCCCGGGAGTGTTTCCATCGGCTGCTTTGCAGAGCCACACTTGCTGCTGGCTCTTTATTTTGTTACTTGTTCTTCTAATGATTGATTATCGGAAAGATCCCCTCCTCTTTTATGTCCCAAGAATGGTGCTCCCGTTCCAGTAACAGCACAGCCAACACCGCAAACAGATGCTGTCCACGCAGATGAGATTAGCACACGGCGTCCTTGTGGCCAGAGTTCTATCTCACAAGGTGGAGACCATAGCAGGCGGTACTGATCCACGGCCCTCCCCCGCTCCCCTCTGCTCGCCCTCTCCGTCCTGCTGGAATCATGACAGTGCACACGTGTGTGCACATTCACACGTCTAGGGATTTAGTCTTGACCTCGAATGAATGACACGCAAAGGTCGCCGCCAGCCCCACCCAGATTGCCGTTGACCTGCCCGGGTCTGCGGAAGATTCTGTAAGCCCTCCTCCCCACTGTGCCCCTCGGTGAAGCCTGAAGACCAGGCCAGCAGCCGTGGTGAGGAGGGGCTGGACTCGTCCCCAGCAGCAGTGGCCCCAGCACCCCAGGAACACGTGGGCATCTGTAGCATGACTTGGCCTATCGGTAGCACCATAGCTGGGTGTGGTTCCTTTCCTTGGCGAAAGAACGATGATGGTATCTGCTTCTTGACCTCGAGATGGTGACTGGGGCTGCTCTCTGAACCCATGTTTCAGCTGCCTGTGGGGAAGTTCCCCATCCTCCGGGAGCAAGGTCAATCCCAGTGACCTCAGCACTGATTGCCCGAAGTGTAGTCCCTCCAGGGGTGTCCTCCCCTTGGCCCACCTTTTGGCAAATCCCACTGTGCCTCAGCGTCACGGTCAGACGGGGAAAGGCGTCAGGTGCCTTCTGGTTCCTTATTCTCAAGTTCAGGGACAGATGGTTACTCGACGATGAGGGTTTCATTAGCTACTCGAGAATCGGCTGTATGTAAGAACTATTCATCACAATGACCTCTCGACACTCAACCGAGGGTGTTCTTCTGTAAGGCTGCCCCGCCAGCAGAGCCCCACTGGGACCTTTCTGATACCTTAGTGACAGGGAGAGAACCCTAATAGTCCCAAAAATGTCTGGATACTTGAATGAAAACCATAGAGCCACCATCATCGCGTAAGCCATACTCTAGCCTCATGTACTGCAAAGTCAGGGACGCACTGTGATCCTTTAAGACCACGGGTCTCCATGGAATTTTAGGACATGGCATCAGTTGGTAAATTATGCCAGACTAGGGACTTCCTCCTCCTTACACTGAAGTCCAAATACAAATCTGCACCTTTGGGTCAAAGGCCACCGCTGTCCCATCATCATCAATAAATTGTCATAAAGTGTCTGAGCTGCCCTTGCCCTGTCCCTAATGTGCAGCTTCATGACGTCACCTCCCTCCAAATGCTTCATGAGATGCAGGGGCGTTGGGGGTGGTGAGGCCCCAGGTCGCCACCGACTTCCGGCCTCAGCAAGTGCCCTGGAGGCCCGGGGAACACAGGCGCCGGCAAACTCCCAGCGAGCACCTGCGGCTCTCTGCGTCTGTTAAAGGCCGAGAGGGAACAGCAGTGAAGAAATCATGACTTTAATATATTTGAGGATTTCCCCCTTAGATTCTCAGTGATTTCTGTGTGAGTGAAGGAAGGAAACAGTAAGAAAGAGATAGAAAATCAGAGGAAGTAAGCTCTAAGGCCAGACCCACATCTTGGGCCGATTAACGTGACCACCTCGTGCCTCAGTTTCTCTGTGTGTAACAGGAAGACAAGAGTCACGGGCTTGGGTACGACGTACTCGGTAGATTTTAGGGGAGTCGATAGCAGCTGGGCTGTTCCCATCCCGCCTCCTCTCCGGTGTTGCCTCTGAGTTGACAGAAAGTAATCAGTAGCGTCGGCTGCGTAGTGACTGGCACATGGGACCTCTGTCCCCGTGGGGGGTCCCTCCAGCCACAGTGCACCCCAGATTAGGAACAGGAGGTGTTCCTCGCACCACTGAGGTGCTGGGAAGTCATTGCTCCGCCGCCGGGCTCCTGCTGGTGGAGTCACTGCTTTCAAGCCCTCAGCTCCGTCCCCCGTCCACGCAGTCATTCTGCTTCCCTGAAGGTGGCGTCAGAGCAGAGCAAGGCTCCTCTGGCGGCCGCCCCCGTGGGCTCGGGGCAGCACTGGGTTTCAGGACCGTAGACAGCCGTCTGGGGGCCTCACGGTCGGCGTGGGGCAGTTCCCCCAGAGACAGCCGCCCTGGCCAGGCCCTGCACCCGATCCCTTCTTCCTCGGCTGCCGCCAAAGGAAGCACGGCGTGGGAAAGGGGCCACTGACGCCACCGAGAAACGGGTGTCCCCAGGACTTCGGCGTGGACTGCGGGTCCCTGGCCGTGGAATGTAGGCGAGCGCCCGTCATCCCGAAAGCTTCTGTCAGGGCGCGTGGGTAGACGTCCGGAGGAAGCACCAGACAGACGAGTCACACGCAGATTCTGTCCCGAGAGATGGAGTCGTTTCATGGGCGCTCGGCACGGCGTCTGGTAAACACCCAGAGAAAACCAGTCGCCCGGGGCTGTTCTCACATCAGCGCTGGAAACGCCCAGACACGAACCGAAGTTCTTTCTGAACAAAACCATTCGCAAAGCGTCCGCAGACGACGTCCGAATCCAGGTGCCAAGTGCCGGGCGAAGAGTCGTTTACGCGCCAAGATGCACATTCTGGAAGATGCGTCTTGGGCCTGGACCGTGCGCTGGAACAGAGGAAGCGCTGTGACCAGCCAAGCTGATGGAGGGAAAGCACAAAACTCAGCACCCACCTGTAGTCAGGATCCCCGAAGAAATGCTGAATCTATAGCCAAAAAAAAAAAAAAAAAAGGGAAAGAAATCAGTGACAAATCAAATACGGATCTGCCTGGAGCGTCCAGCATCAGGGTCCGAGGGAGGACCGGGAATAAATGATGCTCCCCAGCTGGGTCCCGCGGTCCCCCCCAGGACCAGGCCGCCTGCATCGGACATCTTCATGGCGCAACGACGCGCCGTGGTCCCAGCCTCCGCGTCCCGCGCCGGGCGGAGGAGAGCAAGAGCGAGAGCGCGTCTCCGTGGCGGACTCGGGAACGGGAGCCGTCGTGGTCAGCACCGTGTGAGCTCAGATATGAATTTGCTTCTTGCCTCTGTACTGCTTGCTATTTTTTAACAATAGGAGAAAGCATAACAGTTTATTTTAAATATGAAATATATTGCTATATTATAAAATATATTGTAACTTTCAATGACCGTTTTGTACCCGCCTGGGCTGCAGCAGCCCAGGGTCGCTCGCTGCCCCCCGACTGTTTCTGAGTACATATCGCTGCGAGCGGCGGCCAGACGCCCAGACTTGGGGCTCAGCCTTCAGCGCGGCCGCGTCCTCATGCCCTCAGACCGGCCCAGTAGAGACAAAGGAACGTTGTTCCAAACTTAGAGGAATCGTGGTCCCTGAAACTCCACCAAGCCATTTCAGAGGGGATTTTAAAAGCCATGACTCCCTTAGGGGCTGCGCCAAGCCGGCCCGATCCACGGACGGGGTTCCCCGTGGAAATGCCAGGGTCCCCTCTCGCAAGTGATAGGAGCCTCAGAGCCAGCTGCCCGGGCTCTCCTTTGGGAATGTCAGGATCCGGCATTAGGAAGTCTCATTCTTGGGTGACACAAAGGACTCAAACTTCTAGGTGGCCTGTGCTTCTCTCTGCCAGAGTCAAGGAGCGTCCCTCAGGCAGGGAGACCCCAGTGAGCCGATGAGCTCCTCCCGGCTGGCCTGAGCCCGGAGGAAGCAGGCTTCCCTGTGCGCGCCCCCGCACCCCCACTGGGGAGCACAGCTCCTGGGGACGTGACGGAGGAAGCAGGACACCCCCAGCAAGACCTGGCACAGCGCTGGGCTTCCCTTCCTGCCCTGGAGCGGTCAGGTAGCCCGAGGAAGGGAGCTGCCATAGAGGCGCTGTCTTCGCTGGCGGGTCTGGGCGACACTCCCCACCGAGCAGCCCAGGAGCTCCGCGCACTCCGCACGCCGGCCTCAATGGCAGGTGAGACACGTGGAGAATTGCTCACGTCCCTCCTCTGAGGGACAGAGGGCCTATTTCCAGACGAAGGCGGGTGTGTTTAGTTACAGAACAAAGGTTTTCTAGAATCAGTGTTCTCATCACTCTGGGCTGATAGCGCCCCGGGTGGGGAAGGGGCCCCCTGAGGCCGCGTCTCTCCCCTTCTCACACCGAACACGCACCCGGCTAGCGCAGTGGCACAGACAGCAGGTCTCTCCGGGGGAAGCCTGCGGTCCTGTCAAACGCTGCTGCCGGTGCCTCTGAGGGAAAAGCACGCGAGCACCCAGCTCCAGGCCGCGTGCACAGCCGAGCTCACTTCCACACACAGTTTCTTCTTCGTGAGCAAAGTGCTCTCGGCGTCTGCTACCCCCCGATTCCGGGGGGGCCGGGTTCCAGTGAAGCCGTCGGAACTCGAGGGCACCGGTTTTGAGCAGGTCACTCACTCGCTGGGTAATGGAAATTAGTTTATTCTCAATTTGATAATCAACCGATGAATGTCCTGGTGGTAACTGATTTGTCTCCTAATACTTTTCTGCTACTAAATAGAACTGTCTCTTCTAGCTTTTTCTTCTAGCGCTTCTCAGACTAAGACTTTCATTTAGAGACAGCAAATATGTTCTGACCTCCCCCCCACCCCGAAGTTATTATTCAATCTAGATCAAGAAAGCCAATGCAAATTCCTGCTCTGGGGAAAGCAGACCTCTGGACAGTCATTTGGATATGTGGCCACACGCGGACCCTGGCTTTTCAAAGTAGGGTCTGCAGACCAGCAGCTGGGAACTCAGAAGGGCAAACTCTTGGGCCCCATGCCAGACCTGCTTAATCCAATTTGGCATTTTAACAAGATCCCCAAGTCATCTGTACACACATTAAATATTGAAGCGCTCAGGCCTCACCACACAGCAACGGTAACCAGCATCATTAAGAGCTGGGAAAGGAAACCATTTGCTCCTTGACCCTCATTTACAGAATTACTTGGCAGAGGAAAGTCCTGTATAATCATAAGGATAAAAACAAATGCATCGAACAATTCCATTCCAGGTCATATAATGTGCCTGGCGCACCAAACGGGTAGCCTCCTCCCGGTCTGATTTTTAAAGGGCTTGCTTTGTAGCCTTGACACACTTCGAAGTCCCTTTCCGGGTTTCTGCTTTTAGCCTACACGGGGAGGGCCATCGGAGTATCAGGCAGCCCCCAGGGCAGGTCCCTCTGGAAGGGTCCCCAGTCCAGGCTCGGCACAGTACCGAAAAGCTGTATCTGGGCTCCTTCCTTGAGCAAGTCAGCACCCCCCACCCCCCGGCCATGCCGTGCGAGGCCTGTCCTCCCCAGAGGAAACCCAGCAAGAGAAGTTAGTTCCACCATCTAGACACATTCCGAAGCTCTTTTCAAAGCAGTTCTCCTAACCGTTACCCCAACCAGAGACACTCCAAGGTGAGCAAGGGAAAAGGTGGCTTGTGGTACTAGCGTCGTCATCGATATGTACCCAGAAACGGTTCTGATCTGAACTGATGGCTTTAACCTGTTCATTGTAAAAAGTGCCTTGGACTTCGATCTAAAGAGGTCAGTATAAATGTGTGTGTGTGACGTATGTAGGCAAATCCTCACACGTTTGCCCGCACGTAGGTGCACACACGCACCCGCACATCCGTTTGCGATGTACACGCTCACAGACGCTTCCCGACATGTCGTATCGCTACTCGCAGCCCCGTTTCCTTTGTCTGGTCCTGTGTCATTCGTTAAGTGCCACATTTACACAGAGAAGTTCTGTTCAGGACACTGATGTATTTTTTTGTTTTTTACTTTTTATTAAAAAGGTAAAAGATATTAAAAAAAAAAAAAGTCAAGTGCCTGAAGGTTTTGAATGGAATTGTGGTCAATTTTCTCAGGTCACCCAAGAGGAAGCTGATCTGTCCTTTGGAAAACCCTTTCCTGTTGCAGTGACTTTTGCTCTCCCCTCGGTGGGACTTGATAAACACCAACGGGGGTTTCAGTGATTCCGCCCTTTCGTGTGGTTCACTCTGCGGTCTCCGCAGGCAGCGGCAAGAGCGGCCAGACCGGTGTCCACGCTACACGCACCCGCGTCCGAAGGGCGCGCTCTTCACGCGCTGCGCGCGGCGTGGCCATTAGTGGACTGAGCTGCTGGGCCAGGGGTTCGATGGGTTCCAGATCACGTGCGCTCTCGGTGCCGGCTCCGGACACCTGGGCAGTTCCTTCCTCCGTCGGGTGGGAACCTGCCCTAGAGGCGGGCAGAGGGACCCTAGGGAAATTTCGAGGCTCCTGCACCCTGTCCTCCTACAATAAACCAACCATCTGGACCGATCAGCTCCTCTACCCTAGCCAGAAGTCCTGTCTTTCCTCAGTGTGACAGCTTCTAAGGGACCAGCCTCCGTGGTTAGAAGCCCCCAGGGATCTAGGGAGAGTCTCCAGGTTGCCATTGCTCCGCTCATGACAAAACGCCTCCTCCTCCCTCCCTCGGTGGTGACAGCCTCATGACAGTCAGGGCCACCCCACAGGGGAGATGCCCCACTCACAGTGGCAGTCAGAAGAGACAGCACAATGGAGAGGGGGCCAAAAAGACAAAGGGTCTCTGTAGCTACCCCCACAGGTGCCCCCACAGCTGTCCCCACAGATGTCTCCACAGATGCCCTCACAGCTGCCCCACAGCTGTCCCCACAGATGCCCCACAACTGTCCCCACAGCTGTCCCCACAGATGTCTCCATAGATGCCCCACAGCTGTCCCCACAGGTGCCCCCACAGCTGTCCCCACAGCTGTCCCCACAGATGCCCTCACAGCTGCCCCACAGCTGTCCCCACAGATGCCCCACAACTGTCCCCACAGCTGTCCCCACAGATGCCCCCTCAGTCGTTAGCTGCCACCCTGAGGCGGCGCGGATGCCCCTCCAGGACTGTGCGGGAGCCTGAGCCGGGGAAGACCCGTCAGGAGCCGCCGGGGCCAGCGGTGTGCCGAGCGCGAGGGGCGCGACGGGCGGCAGCTTCAGAGGTCGGCGTCGCGGCGCGCTGTGGAGGCTGAGCCCGTGGCCCTCGCCACGTCCCCTCACGCTGAGGCCAAGGAGCGGGGCGCCGGGTCCCAGCAAACGCGGGCGCGATGGGCGTTAACTGGACCCGAGGAACAGCCGCGCCCGACCTGCTTCCCGCCCCGGGACCCCGCGGTGCAACGAGTTTCCCGGGAGGCCCTCGAGGGCCGGTGGCCACGGGCGGACACCCCGGGAGAGCAGAGCCCCCGGCAGCGACACCTCCGGCCCGCGGGCTTCCCTCTGCGGGCCGCGCGCCGGGCACCTCCCCCTTCCGGAAGCGTCTGCAGACCTCGACGTGCGCGCCCCCCGACGTGCGCCCCCCCCCAGGTGCGCGCGCCCCGACGTGCGCGCCCCCCAGGTGCGCGCGCCCCCGACGTGCGCGCCCCCAGCCCCACGGCTGCGGGGGGCGGAGGCGGCGCGGCCTGGGCGTTGCGGAGAGCTGAGCCCTGAGCCCTGAGCCCCCGCCTCGGAGGCCGAGCCCCGCCCCCAGCCCGGCCGGGGGGCCCCCGGGGTCCGCACACCCGAGCCGGCGAGGAGCGCGGGGGCCAGGTCTGGCTGCCGCGCGGGGCTCGGCGCGGCCTGTCCTCAGTTTCCCCCACGTGTCCTCCGTCCTGGCCCCGCGAGCCGCTGCCAGGCCGGGGTTCGGCGGGACACGGCTGCCGGCGGTGCGGGTCTGGCTGCCCAGGGCCCGGCTTCCCCCCGCGCGGCCCGTCCGGGCACAGGGTCCGCCCTGGACCGACACGGGGGCGCCCCGACATTTTCATGAGGCCCGAAAGGGGAAGACTCCGAGCCGCAGGCGCCCCTCGAGCCGACGCAGGGGCCGGGCAGGTGCCGCCGCCGCCTCTCCCCACCGCGCGCAGCCCCGGGGCGAACGTCGTCGGCTCCGCCCGCGGGAAGCTCGGCGGCGAACCGGCTCGACGGCGGCCCCGGGCGAGGCTGGGCAGGCCCGCCCCCTGCTGCTCAGGCGGAGACACAGCCGCGGGGCCGGAGGCCCTGCTGCTCCGGGAAAAGGCGGTGGGCGCGGGTCACGCCCCTTACCTTGCCTAGAGGCCGTGGAGAGAAGCGATTTGCCCAAAATCCAGCGGAATCTGGGCAGACGCTGCACCGGTACGTGGCCAGGCCACGGCGAGGACGCTCTGGGCCGCTGCGGAGCCCGGGCCCGCCCCGCGCGCGTTCGCGGCACACAGGACCCTGCACACCCGCAGCACCGCTAGGTCCTCGCGTGTCGCGCGCCCCGGACGCGGGCCGTTTTCAGATTCACGCGCCTGCGGCTCGGGGGCTCGGAGCGGACACTGGCGAACCCACAGGAGTCCCCGCTGGTGAGGGACGGCCCACCGGTTTACTGACGTGACGCGGGTCTACCCAGCGGTGCCGGAGGCGGACGGGGGCCCGGGGCGTGAATCTTCACCCCGGTCGGTGCCGTAAGGAGTACAGGAAGGTCGGCCAGAAGCAACTTAATCTGCTTTGGGTTTGGTCTTTTTGTTTCGTTTCGTTTCGTTTCGGTGCGTGAGTCTGGGATTTACACTTGATTGTTTCCAGGGGCAAGTGACACCCAGTAGCCTCTCTCTCTCCGAAGTGGGCTCGGGCCCAGCCTGAAGCCCGTCGCGGGACTTGAACTCACAGCCCCGAGATGAAGACCTGAGCTCCGACCGAGAGTCAGATGTAACTAACTGAGCCACCCTGGCGCCCCGGGCATCCCTTGAAACGCCATCCTGTCCCCTGGAAAGCCAAAGGCTGGAAACGACTGTAATACGTTAGCACTACCTACGGGCAAAGGCCTCTTAGGTCAAGCTTCTTTCCAAGCCTGTTTTGCCTCCTACTCCCCAACACCAGCGCACCCGCAGACACAACCCAGGGTTTCCTGGGAACGAGTATTTACAGGACGGGGCACGCACACCCAGTCACTCGTGGGGGGAGATGCCAGGTCCGCCGGCCCCTGTAGGCTGCGGCTCAAATGCTCTTTCTTCAAACACCCTCTCCACCTTCTACCTCTTGGGAGCAGAAGAGAGATACGTAATTCCGCCTGAGCTTCAGAATTTAGAAATCCTCGGGATTTGTGCGTGGGATTTCTTACAGAATCTCTTCTAAGAACTGCGCTTTACTGGACACACACATTTGGGAACACAGGACCCTGTTTGGTTTTGGTTCAAATGAGAAAAGTCTTCGGGCCTTGAACACCAGCCGGAGGAGCTGACACCGCAGTCCTCTCGTTGGAATGTGACGAAGGAAAGCCACAGAGACCTTCATTCATTGCCCCCAGGGCCTCCGCGACCCCAGGGCTCCAGGCGATAGCTAGTCACTGTCTTTAACTTGGTGAATCCCCCTTTCACCCACCTCCATGGTGCATTTGGGTGGGATTAATCCTGGTTTTGGGCCCACGGTGGGCTTCTCCAGGCACCAGCCAATCACTGACCTCATCACCCTCGCTGAGGGATGGGCACAGGCCCCAAATCAAGCCAGCGTGGGCAAATGGGTCCCCGGGGCCAGGGCTGGGGCAGGTGCTACTGGGAACGGAGCCGACCACGTGTATCACGAGGGGGTGGTGGGGGTGACAGGGAGCCAGTGTCCAGAGCGTGAGGATGAGCTAAAGCCACAGAAAGCAGAGCCAGGGAGCAGTGGGGACCTTGGGGACATCCTGGGGGCTGCTGACTGAATCTTCCGATCACCTGGGCCAGTCACTTTACTTTAGAGCAAAGCCATGTGGAGGCGGATTTTTGGCCACGGTCCTGGGGCACAAGAAGCAGCCTTCTGGGCACGCGTCCGATTTGCAGAGCAGTGACGGAAGGAGAGCTTAGGAGAGATGCCTCCTGTGATTCCCACATTGAAAACACACGGGGCAGGGCGCCTGAGTGGCTCAGTGGGTTAAGCCTCTGCCTTAGGCTCAGGTCATGGTCTCAGGGTCCTGGGATCGAGCCCCGCATCGGGCTCTCAGGTCATTGGGGAGCCTGCTTCCTCCTCTCTCTCCGCCTGCCTCTCTGCCTACTTGTGATCTCTGTCCGTCAAATAAATAAATAAAAAATAAAACACACGGGGCACCCGGCCGGCTCAGCTGGAGGCGCCTGTGACTCTCGATCTCGGGGTCATGGGTTTGAGCCCCACACTGGGCATAGAGTTTACTTTAAACAAACAAAAGTTTAAAATACAAAAATTAAATCAGATAACAAGAAAACTGGGGATGTCAAAATGGACTCTGAGAGGCCCTTTAACCAGAAAGGTGGAATGTGGGTGATGGAGGACGGAGGGCCACAGAGGAACTTGTTAAGTGAACCAACTGGTCTACAAGGAATGGTCAGCGCTTACAACAGGCCTCACGCCCTAGTAATGTCACATCGTCCTGCCACACGTCATATCGCATTGTGTCAGAGCTGGGATGAGGAGGACACTGAGAGTCTTCTCGGTGTGATTCGAAAGGAAGGTAAATATCGGTAACCTGAGGATTTGATAATAAAAATTATAGAGTAATAGAAAGAGTTTATATTTAAATAAAGTTATGGGATGACTGGCTGGCTCAGTGGGTGCGACATGAGACTCTTGACGTCAGAGTCGTGAGTTTGAGCCCCACGCCAGGTGTTAAGAGTACTTAAAAATGAAAATCTTAAAAAGAGAGAGAGACAAAAGAAAGTTTATGACTTTCAGATTACCAGAGGTTGAAAAAAATGAGGAAAAATCAATTCAAAAGAAGGAAGAAAAACACACACACCAGAAAAAGTGGAAAAAAGCAACAGGACAAAACAAAATGGAATAAACATATCCGAATATTTCCATAATCATAGTGAAAATATTGAACTAGGTGCTCCAAGCAAAAGGGGAAGATCACCAGACCAAGCATCGTAAATTATTGAAATAAATGCTATTTACCAGGGACATATCTAAATCATAAGGAGAAATTTAAAGTACAATTTTTTTTACACCAAGTATATTTTAACCAAAAGAAAGTGGGTATAGCTATCTAAATGTCAGGGGAGAAATAACATTTAATGGAAAAAGCACAGAGTTCACCATTTTCATCATAACAATTTAAAATTTATATAATACATTTAATCCCTTTGCTTCAAAATACATGAAAAAACATTTATGGAAATACAGCAAAACACAGACAAACACAATAGGAAATTTTAACACATCTCTGAGTAAGTAGTAGATACACAGAAAAATCTGAAAGGACATAATTAATAACCTTAAAAGCTAGAGAACACACATTTTCCTAGTACATGGACCATGAATGAAAATTAACCACTCGCAGGACTGGTACCATACAAACAGCACTCTAACTGCAAGGTGATACACATTAAAAACAGGAAAACAAAACTTCCTTTGGAAATTAAGAAACATAAATAATTCCTAAATCAACGAATAATCATAATGGAAAACTTAAAATATGTAAACCAGAAATTAATGAAAATACATCTCAAAACGAGTTGAAAGCAATTTTAAGAAAAGCAGAATGGAGGGGGCGCCTGGGTGCCTCAGTCGCTAAGCGTCCACCTTTGGCTCAGGTCATGGTCTCAGGGTCCTGGGATCGAGCCCCGCCTCGGACTCTGCTCAGCGGGGAGCCTGCTTCCTCTCTCTCTGCCTGCCTCTCTGCCTGCTTGTGATCTCTCTCTCTGTCAAATAAGTAAATGAAATCTTAAAAAAAAAAAAAAAAAAAAAGACTGCCCTCGCAAAGCTCTAGTCATTAAGGGGACATGGTCTTTGAACAATGGGGCACAAGAGAGTCTACAGACAGCCTCACCCATTTATGGAAACTTGACTGATTAGAGGACGGGCCTTGCAAATCAGCCTGGGAAAACGGACTTTTCAATCAACAGCACTGAAGCAATGATTATCTGCATTCATACACAAAAATGAACTCTGGTTGGGTTAAAAACATAAATGTAAGGAAAAACTGTGACAGAAGACAACGGAGATCATTTCTTACAAAACCCCAAAAACCCAGACCGTAGGGAGAATGACTGACAAGTCTGAATAAGGAAGAGTTCATCTTATCCTTAATCCTTCTCTTCCATTTTTTCTAAAGTGCGAAGATGCGGTGTGAGTTGGGGGAAGTCTGCACCCACCAACGCTCAAAATCCAGGAAGCCGAGCGGGGAAACAGGCACAAGAAAGGGAACAGGAATTTCACAAAAGAGGAATCAAGACAGGCCAGAGACACGAAACGCTGGTCCACTGTGCTAGTGATCGAGGACACGGAAACGGGAGTCACAGCTCACTAGTCCACACCCCCGGGTCAGACAGAAAACACCTGAAAGGAAGGAAGGGAGCGCTGGGCCGCTGCTGGTGCGACTGCCACAGGCGCAGCTGCGTGGGAAGGAGCTTGGCCCCGCTGGGGAAGGTTGACGGTCCAGCATTGTTTTTAAGACGCAGGGATGCCGCGGGAGCTGAGCTGAAGGACAGCAGAGGGGCGGACGGAGGACCGTCCAGCGGCGAAAGCGCGCCAGGACGCGAGGGCAGAGCAGCCTTGCGGTGCAGAGTTGGGCACAGCTAACACGGCCGTGGCCATGGACTCGGGGAGGTGCCCGGGAGCTCTCGGCCCCTGAACCTCTCCCAGGCTTCCGTCTGGGTAGGTAAGCCCGGGCATTCGTGTCCTCGTCCGTCTTCAAGCACGCGGTGCGGCAGGTGTCCCCCCGCAGGCACCGCAAGCTGCGGCCAAGGGCGGCGACACCATGTCAAGTCAGCGGGCACGGGGACCCGATGCGGGGACTGCCACGGGGCCGCGGGCACACCACCATGGCGGGGTCCGGGACAGCAGGGCACAGAGGAGGTGCCCGTAAGTGACCTCCAGACTCCGCCGGTCAGGAGCAGAGCCTCGGTCCGCAGAGACCGTGGGGCCCGTGGCAGGGGGTCCTGCGCGCTGAGGCGAGAAGGAAGAAGCGCCCACATGCCCTTCCCCGAGGAGCGAGAGCCCGGCTGGGCCCGAGTCCTGGACCGGGAGCCGGCCCCACTGGTTGAGGGTGACTTGGGGGCTTACTGGCTCCTACTCTGCAGGAGAAGGAGTTCCGTGCCTCCGTGTCCCCGTCTCTAAAATGGGGACGGCAGGAGTGCTGTGGGGGGAGGCTGGCGGCGAAGACAGGTGCGTTGACAGCTGGGGCCACCGCCGCCCCAGGCACGGGCCTCGGGCCTCGCTGTGTTTCCTCCACCGGGTGGAGCCTCCCCCAACCTTCCCGCTTGGCCCAGAGGGAGCGGACTCCTCCCCCTTAGCTTCCCCTCTTCTGAGGGACAGACGGTGCCCTCCCCTCTGCACCTCGCCTCTCTCAGCGGAGTCACCAGCTTGAGGTCCAGAGGGCTGGGAACCCCAGCAGGGTGTCCCCGCGGCCCCACATGGAGCGCGGGGCTCACACAGCTCACGGGACAGCTGGGAGTCCACAAACCCCCCCCACCGCCCCACCGTCCTGAGGTTAACACAGGGTGTCCCGGCCTCGAAAGCACAGTCCCGACAATCTTGCCGTCCCCGGGAAGTGGGGGGAGCTGACAAATTGCCCCCAGTCTGCTCTCACTGCGCTCTGCCTGTCTCCTTCCCGCAGGCGGGGATGCCCAGAGCCACGACCCCGCGCCAGCAGCCCCCGCAGCTCGGGGCTCGTCCCCTGCCGGTGAGTCAGGCTGTCCTCACCACCCTCCATGGGGTCAAGGACTGGCCCAGAGACTGGTGTTCCCTGCCCCTGTCACGCCTCCCTGCGCCGCTCTGCGAAAATACCTTCTTCCTCCTGTTTCTTGAAGATGAAGTCAGCGAAATAACACTTCACAGTGCATCCAATTTTCAACATTCTACTCCCTGTTCTCACCAAACGCGCTATGATGCTCGTGGCTAAATCAATTATAAATCGCTATTTCCTTTCACTGCTATGCTCGTTTCCTGCAACATGCCAAAGTTCTTGGAATCAAAAAGACAAGCTTCTAAATAAAGACCATCTACAGATCAAATCATGTCACATCCCACAAGACAGTTCCCCAGGTGCTGTCCCCCGTCTGTGGGGACCCCGACCCGCTCCCCAGCCCCCCACCCCCCATAGCTCCCTGGCTCACACTTACACACACACACACACACACAACTCAGGCCCGTGAGCCCGAGTTAGTTCCCATGGGTTTGCATGCTCCTTCCCCCTGGAGCGTCCTTACCTACATTTTGCCAAGAAAACCCCGCCATATCCTTCCATGCCCACTTTTGGGGGTGCCCGGGTGGTTCAGTCGTTAAGCTGAGCCGAGCCTTCAGCTCGGGTCATGATCCCCGAGTCCTGGGATCAAGCCCCACATCGGGCTCCCTGCTCAGCAGGAAGCATGCTTCTCCCTCTCCCACTCCCCCTGCTTGTGTTCCCTCTCTCGCTGTGTCTCTCTCTGTCACATAAATAAATAAATATAATCTTAAAAAAAAAAAAGAGAGAGACCCACTTTTGGTCTACACATCCCTCACTCCGATGACAGTGACTCCCTTTGGTTTAAACACGTGCTGGTTCCTAGCCTGGACGTCAGGATCTCCCGGAGAGCTCTCCCAGACTCACCTCCCTGGCTCTCGCCCCCGACCTCCCGAGCCAGAACCTCCCAGGGTTAGCACAAAGGGCTCCTCCTTCCCAAGCCCCGCAGGCGGACGGCTGAGAAGCCATGTGGGGCAGCGAGGGAGACCCCAGCTGTGGACCCAGACACTGGATTCGGGGCCGGCTTGCAGCAGACTGGCTGGCTGGCCTTGGGCAGTCTGCTCAGCGTCTCTGGGCCTCCGGAAACAGGTGGTGGTACCTGCCTCGTGGGGAGACTGTAAGTTCCCAGTGGGTGAGTCTAGGAAACACGCCTGGGACACAAAGTGAGTGCTCAGTAACGTTACTGGCCGTGTGTCTCTCCGGCCCGCTTCTCCAGTAGACGTCACACAAGCCTGGAAAGGCAGGTGTTCCTGACCCCCGCTCACCGTAGAGGAAGCCAGCCAGGGTCCGCGCCCAGGTCCGCCAGACCTCAGAGTCCGTGTCTGCTGCAGCAGAGCCACACTGGGCTTTCTTAGCTTTTGCGGTGAGCGCGTTGCGTGGAGGCAGCCTTTCCTCCGGGGGGGCCACCTGACTCTGGGTGCCGAGTAGCAGCAAGCCGGGTCCACGTTGGGGCGTGTCTGTATCCCCAACGCCCAGCACGGTGAGCAAATATTGGCTGAAATACGAATTAGGCAAGGAAAGGCGGAGAGCAGGGTGAGAGAGAGGCGGCCGGGCAGGGGTGTTAGAGTCCTTGAGCCGCTCCCGAGGCCAGGGTCCTGCGGCGAGCCGCCCCTCCCGCAAGCAGCACACAGGTGGGACCCCTCCGCCCGCCTGACCGCTGTGACCAGTGCAGTGGCGTCCTGCTTTTACAGATAACGTGGAGGAGGAGGATCGTTGTGGCTCCACCTGACTTACCTGCATTTTATATAGTTTATATATTCTATGTGTATCTCTGACTAGTTTTTATGAAGGTCTCACTGACCTACAGCATCGTACTCGGCCGTGCTCAGCCCAGCAATTCCGTATTTGCATACCATGTGACCTAACGCAAGTCTGCTTAACAGCTGTCTCCACACAGTTACGATTTGGTTTCTTGAGATGAGGACTTCCCAGATGGGCTCTCTGAGCAGCGCGGGCCAAGGCAAGGCGCCGCTACCAGCCTGAGCCACCATGCTGGGCGTCCCGTCCCCGGGGCTGCTTTATTTTCTAACCGGGACTTTGTTTCCTTTGACTCTCTTTACCCGTCTCACTCACCCCAAAACCCCACCTCCGGTACCACCGATCTGTCCTCCGTGTCTCTGAGCTTGGGAGTTTGGGGTCCGGTCTTGTTCCGATTCCGTGGAGAAGTGAGATCATCTGGTCTTTGTCTGACTTGCTTCACTCAGCACGATGCCCTCAGGGTCTGCCCGTGGGGTCCAAACGGCAGGACTTCCTTCTTTTTTATACTTGAGCAATACTCCACGGTGTCCCTCGGGTTCTCCTTATCCAGCCGTCCAGCCGTCAGTGGCCATGTAGGTTGTCTCTGCGCCCGGGGTTTTGCTACCAGCAGAGCCGCAGTGAACATGGGGCCACAGTCTTGTCTGGGCGATACCACCGTTTCCTTTGGGTGATACCCAGAAGTGGAAGTACTGGATCATAGGGTGATCCTCCGCCCCCCAAGGGTTGATTTATTCTTTTAGAGAGAGCGTGTGAGAGTTCAGGGGAAGGGGCAGAGGGAGAGAATCCCAAGCCGACTCCCGGCGGAACGCAGAACCCCATGCGGGGCTCGACCCACAACCCACGAATTCCCTGCCTCCACCTGGACCTGGAAGCAGCCCAGGAGCCCCGGCCTCCCCGAGCAGGGCCGCTGAGCTTGGGCTGCGGCCGACCAGCGGATGGCGGGTGCGCAGTTGACAGGCGAGGAAAACCTGGAGCCAAGACCACCGGCCGCTGTTGCAGCCCCTGAAAGCCACGACTCCTGACCGCAAGACCAAGGAACATTTTCACGTGCTGTTTTTGCTTTGTCTAGTAAAACTTCTCAGTTTACGATCGTGCTTTATGGCATTCTGTTCCTCCCAAGCCACCACGTTTCCCGGCGAGCTCACAGTCCCTGGGAAGCCCAGCGCTTGGCCTGCAGCCCTCCTGGGGAGCTGGAGAGGCAGCGGCAGGCCGGGGGGCGGGGGGCGGGTAGGTGATGCTCGTCCACACTCCCTGTTCCCAGCGCTGAGCCAGGTGACTCTGCTGCTCTGGGGACGACCCTGGGCCCAGACAGAGGCACTCATTTCCAAGTACTTAGTGGTGACTCTTTTCAAGGATGGGAGGAAGAGGAAACACTCAGAAACCCTCAGATCTGGGGCTGCTCTGGAAGTTCAGAACAAACAGGTTCTAACAACTGAGTTTCTCCCTGGAGACCGCTCGCCGAGGTAGCTGGTGAGACTCACCTGCTGGGGGCTGGGCAGCCAGGCAGCACCCTCTCTAGAAGTCCCCAGTGGCCCGCCTCTGCCCTGCCGTGACTATTAACAAGCCTTCTTCGGCTTTGTTTGAAAGCCCAGGTGAGCCTGCTGGGTCTGGACCAGACAGGTGAGGCCTGACTCCAGAGGAGGCACCGGAGCCAAGCCGGAGCCTGGCCACAGGGAGGAGGCCGTGGTCTCCAGCCAGACGGGCAACCCCAGCCAAGGTCGCCCGTCTCCACCCTCTTCCTCCACGTCCCCGCCCTTCCCACAAATACTCAGAATAAAATCCATCCCTGCCTCTGAGAAACCAGGTTTCATTTTTTGTATAAAATCGGGGTGGGGGGTGGGTGGAGGCGAGTTGCGCCTGGTAAGAAACAGAGACCAGGTTCTCGTAAGACAGGGGCCGACACACCAGGGCCTCAGCAGCTGGTGCCTGGAGCCGAGGCCTGAATGTGCTGACTCACTCCCGGAGAAGGCCGACCAGCTTTTAGTTTCTCATTTATTTCCACGGACAGACTGTGTCTTCTCTCTACCGCAAGCTAATGGATTTTGTAATTACTTACTTGTGCCTTATTTCATGTCCCATTCTAGCTTCAAAGTTGGAGTTTGGTGATTAAAATACCTATAACATTGATATTTTGTTTCCAAAGACATTTTAATTTGAAATGAGTAGCAAAGCCTCATGTCCCTTCACGCACCAGCGCACCTGCTGGCGGCTTCGGCCGCCCCCTCCCTCCCTCTAGCTCCAGAAGACTGGCAGATCGACTGTTACAAATTAACCCTAACCCTTTTTCCTAGAAATCAGTGCAGTGGACAGAGAGGGGGCTTGGCGTCCGGCTGAGCAGTGTCTGAGCCCAGCCCCGCTTAGCAGGGGGTGGCATTAGGCGAGGGGTGAACCTCTGTGACCCTGTTTGCTCATCTGCAAAATGGACACAGTAACACCAAGGGCAAAGGGCCGCTGAGGACCAAACGTGGCAGCTTAGACCAGCGTCGGGGGCACTGGGAACCCACGGAAAGGCAAATTCTCAGGCCCCATCCCAGACCCACTGAGTCAGAAGCGCTGGGGATGGGTCAGCACCGTGAGACTGAACCAGTGCCCCGGGGACCGCGATGCCAGCTCACCCATGACCAGCCCTGCTTTAAAGCACACGGCTCCTGGGGTCCCGGGACCAAGTCCCGCTTTGGGCTCTCTGCTCAGCGGAAAGCCTGCTTCTCCCTCTGCTCCTCCCCCGTCTCGTGCTCTCTCACTCTCTCATTCTCTCTCTTTCACATAAATAAATAAATAAAATCTTTTTTTAAAAATTAAAATAAAAACAAAGCACACAGTACACAGCAAGTGCCCAGTCGTTGGTCTCCTCCTTCCTCTTCCAGTAACAATTCTGTCACCCAACGACTGTGCACGACTGAGCTTCTGGCTCCAGCCCACTGGCTCAGCTTCAGCCCCTACACACTCCAGCCCTGCAGAGCCGCTCCGGAGTGGGTGCCACAGCCCAATGCCATCACGCCGTTCCCGCAGGAGCAGGTGGACCAGCGCACGCACAGAGGACGACGTGTGGTTTTACGGAGGGCTCCTTCGCAGGAGTACTTCAGTACTCTCCACTTCAGGGAGAAACAGGGTATTTCCCGACTCCGAAGCGGCCAGGCCCCTGGTGGGGAGGAAGGCTTGGCCAGATGCTGCCATCCTGTGGGCAGAAGCGAGACCGAACCGTGACCGCCCGGCCGTGCACCCAGGACGGCGGGGCCAGTCCTGTGCGTGGCCCGCGCGGGAGCCCCGAGGGGCAGGTGCTCACTGCCCTGCGCCGGAGAAGCGACTTGTGGACACGACCTACTCCCTAAGGGCGGCAGAGAATTTGCAGAACTACTACTCAAGTTTCGCAAAACAACAAATTACAGATTTTTTAAAATAAACTAAAAAATATTCAAGGCTTCGGTTTCTAATTAGTCTCCTACTGGAGCAGAGGCCATGCGAGAAGCTGCTCTCGCTGGTATCTGTTCGGGTTCCGTGGGAATCTTCCATTTTCACACGAAAGACCGTCCTCAGAGCACAGCGGTTCACTTGCGCTCTGCATGTGCCTAATTCAGCCCTTGAGATCAGCGAAAGGTACTTCTCTACCCGCATAAACCGTCGCTAGAAAGAATGACGGAGCGTCAAGAGGATCTGCAGGCGCCTTGAACACCCCCGAGGCCAAATCTAGAAAAATCAGTGCATCGAAATAAGTAACAAAGTAGCAAATCACAACCCACTGAAAGACACAGGAAACACGAATCCAGGCTGATGTAAACAGGCTGATGTAAACCGTGCACAAACGGGAGGGGTTGAGGAAGGGCCGCTGCGCCCGTAGCTTCCCAGTACCATCCCCAGAAGGACGTTCCGCAGACAGGGAAACACAGACCCAACCCACGACCCAGTGGTCCCACTCCCGAGTCTACATGAGAGGGGAGCATCAGCATGTCCAAGAGAAGCACACACTCGCGAGGTCGTTGCCGCCTCATCCCCCACAACCAAGGCGTGCAACGCCCCAAGCCCGGCGGAGCAGCTGAGCAGAAGGTGGCGCACGTGCCCTGCAACCTGAAAGCCACCGCACGCACTGGGGACGCCCGGAGTGCACGACGCTGAGTGCAGGGAGGACAGGAGGGCCCCGTGCAACGCGCCCTCCCCATCTGCGGGAACTAGAGTGGAACCCATGGAAGCAGAGAGTGCACAGGGGTCGCCAAGGGCGGGCACGGGGAGACGAGACACTGGTCCGAGGCCACCAAGTCTCGATTCTGCAGGACGAGCCCATCCTGGAGAGTGAAAGCAAACCTCAGGGGCCACAGTTACTGACACAGCATTACAAACTGGAAATCTCAGAGCGGCTCTGGTTTGTTTCTTTTCTTTTTATTCTGGTATAGTTACCGCCGTGTCATATTAGTCTCAGGTGCCCAACACAGCCACTCGACCGTTGCGTGGGTTAAGAGAATGGCCACCGCGGGAGGCGATGGCGTGTGGCAAGCATTTCACACCGTATCCCTGCATCAAATTAGATCACATCGGGTGGCTGAAATACACACGAATTTTATTTGTCAATTACACTTCAGTAAAGCTGAGCTGGGGTAGGAAGAAAGTTAGAACCACAATAATAATCCAAAATAAAATGAAAAGCCTCCCCCACAAAATATTACACGGAGGGAAAAAGCCTGGCAGACAGCCCCGGAGTCGGGCGAGGGGACCATACGTCAGCACAACGGGGCCAACCAGAGCCCTGTCCTGTGTGACCCCACCTCTGCTGAGCCTAACCCAACAGCAGCAAACCCACAGACACACTGCACACGGCAGCCGGACACTCCCCACCGCGGCGAGGTCGCCACAGGCAAGCCAAGTGTGAAGGGAAGTCAAGAGATGGGAGACCTCAGGACAAGATGTCGCTCTGCAGGTCCTCACAGCCATGACCGCGAGACCGGTGTCTATGTCGGCGTCAACATCCCAGTTTTGACCGACACGGGGCTGGTGTGCGGAGCTTGTCCTCGTGCAGAGGACAGATGCCGGAGTTCTGGGGCTCTTGGGGCATCAGGCTGACGACTTAGTCTCCGGTGGTTTGGGAAGTGGGGAGATGGTACTAGTAACGTTTCCGTAAGTTTGTGATTTTAAAATTAAAAGGTAAACTACTTTTTAAAAAAGGAATGCTGGTTCTGGTGCCAGATTCCTGGGGTTGTAGCCCAGCGTCTTAGAGTAGTCATGGGATCCTGGATCTGACTGAACTCTGGTCTTTGTTTTTGTATCTTCCCAAGAGTAGTACGGTAATACCTACTTTGTGGGGTTATTATAAGGATTACAAGAGAACAATAAATGTTGTGTATAACAGAGTAACAAATTCATAACAGGAATCATTCAATTTATCACCCAGACTGGGATTCCTTTCAGAGTAAAGGGGTGATTCCTCAGAGAGATCATCAAAATGACCTGTTTTGAGCAACGTTCAGTTGGTCGCTTAATGTGAGAAATGGGACCACTACGTGGACAAACCACTTCCTTAGTGTTGCCTCAGGAGGAGGCAGTTGTGGATGCCAGTTGGGAAGGTTTGGAGGGATGGTTTCTGGGAGGGTGACTGGGATGACCGAGACCATGACATAACAGTTCAGGGTGGTGAACGGAGGGAGGCTAGGGTTTCGGGGGCCTCAAGCAGTAGAGGCATCTGTTGCCAGATGCGTGATTGGCTGCTGGGAAAAGGGGCTCTGACGGAGTCTCTAGAAATTCCTGGAACAAACAACAAAGCTATTTGCCCCCTTCATCTTCCTGGGCATGACTTTCTTGGAGTTCAAGTCATGTTAATGCAGTCTTGGTTTTTAATCCTGTTAAACTACGTGGGGCAGTAGCTGGTCTCCATTTGGTTGGCCATTACCCAGATGTGGGGACAACAGGCATGAACCAGGATATGTGGTAACCCTACCTACCACGAGACAGATTCCAAATCCACATAGCAAAGGGATAATTATCCGCATCTGGCAGATGGAGGAAAGCTTCCTGGAGGGGATCAGAGCTGATGTCGGTTGTGAACACTCAGCAGGAGCTCACCAGATGACAGAGTGAAGGAGGCAGAGACAGGGTGGGGCGACCAGAAGAAGTGAGCCCAGTACAAAGAGCCCAGGCCTCCTGGGGAGCTAGACAGCTCTGCAGGGGAGTGGAGCAAAACGGGGAGGATCCTGGCCACCTCATTAGGCAATCCAGGCTCTTTCCCAATGATGATAGTGAACCACTGGAGAGTAGTAAGCGGGACACGTGTCTACACAAGGACTTGGGCAGTCAAAGAGCTGCATCGCGGGAAGACAGATTGCCAAGAAGCAACAGGGAAGAGGTCTTTCATTTGGGAGGGAAATGGGAGCCTGAACTAAGTTCAGTGAGAGCAGATGGAAGAGAAGTTAGCAGTGAGGGGACTCCCTGCTGAGGGATCGAAGGGGGGCTAAGGAGAGGAAGGAGGGGATTTTATTGGATTTGCAACTGATGTGCTAGGAGTTGCCCTATCCATGAACATGGTTCATCCTTTTTTTTTTTAAAGATTTTATTTATTTATTTGACAGAGAGAGATCACAAGTAGGCAGAGAGGCAGACAGAGAGAGAGGAGGAAGCAGGCTCCCTGCCGAGCAGAGCCCAAAGTGGAGCTCGATCCCAGAACCCTGGGATCATGACCTGAGTCGAAGACAGAGGCTTTAACTCACTGAGCCACCCAGGTGCCCCTGGCTCATCCTTTTTTAAGAAATTATTTGATAAGGGACGCCTGGGTGGCTCAGTTGGTTAAGCAGCTGCCTTCGGCTCAGGTCATGATCCCAGCGTCCTGGGATCGAGTCCCACATCGGGCTCCTTGCTCTGCAGGGAGCCTGCTTCTCCCTCTGCCTCTGCCTGCCATTCTGTCTGCCTGTGCTCGCTCTCTCTCTCTCTCTCTCTCTCTCTCATAAATAAATAAAATCTTTAAAAAAAAAAAAAGAAATTATTTGATAACATGGTACAATTTTCTTCGGAGAGCTTACATGTCTTGTCTATTCCTACATGTAACATGTTGCTTTGCTATTATACATGGTATCTTAAAGCCTCAATTCCCTTTCCCAAGCTGATGGGATGAAGGTGGCTATTAACACAACAACCTGTTTTATCACTGGGCCAAAGACCCAGCCACTTTGGGATGCCAGTGTTTAAAGAGAGAACCACACTACCTGGGATGGCATCCAGAATGGCAGCCAAGTGGCCGAGTAAGAAATGGAGTGGTTCCCTGGCTTCTTTCCTCGGAGACAGCAGGACCACACGCAACCCCCACGTGTGCCAGTGTCATCAGCTGCATGGGAGCCCTGGCCAAACCTGCGAGGGGGGTGAGGGGAACTGCAGCGCCCCAAAAGGAGCAGGCCCCTGAAAGGCTTCTCTCTGGGAAGCGGTGCTGCTTGTCAAAACACTACTTACCAGTAGCAGTGGGCGAGGAGGGAAGCTCTGGCTCGCCCCGAGGTCCAAACCCATGTGGGAAACACATTACCCTTGGATGCCTGAAACTGCACATGTTCACATTCCAGTGCCTGGGTTTTGTGTTTTGTTGTTGTTGTCGGTGGTGGTGGTGGTGTTGACCCAGGAACTAAGTAAGGAAGTCACTACCGAATTTGCCGGAAGTGGTTAAGTCGTAGACAAGTGGAATTTTGGTAACTAGGTGCACAAGTTACAATGAAGGACTGTTTCAGAAACAGCTCGGATGCTATGTGGTAAGGAGCAACACTTTCATCTAGCACTTTTTCACTCCCAAAGTCCTTTCCTAGCTGTTACATCATGTGAGCCTCCCAACAACTCTATGAAGTGAGCAAAAAGGATATTATTATCCTGGTTATAGAGGTGTGGACACTGAGATCCTGGTGATTTCAGGACATGGCCAGGGTAGGTCCCAGAGGAGCATCCAGCAGAGCCAGTCAGAGGCTCTGAGGCCCCGGACACAGGGCCCTTTCCCTGTGCCTGTCACACAGGAATCTCCCCTCAGCTGAGCACGGTGACCTTCCAGATTGAAAAGTGAACAGGAAGACTGCTGGGGTGGAGAATAAGAAATAAACCAAAGACAGATATAAGTACGATTGTTACGCTAACCCAAGGGAGTGTTTTAGCCCCATTCATGAGAGAATCGCAGGGGAGCTTACGGTAAAAAAGACACTCTGGACAGCTACCTGGCCTGAGAGACATGAGTGCAAGTGTTTCCTCCCCTGCACTGCTGGGTGACAGCCTGCCCTGAGCAGGGACCTCAGCTCCCCCCCAAAGCCACTTACACCTGCCCAGTTTGGGGGTGATCCTTTCTAAGCCAATGGAACCGTAAACAGGCCACACTTCCACTGGGTGGCATCATACATTCTTGGGCTGGGAAGACAGTGATATAAAGTAGATTTTGCGTTCGTTAAATATGGCCTCAGATGTAGATGGGCTCTTCCGCGTGGTGATGACACTACTCCCAACAGAACACACTTCTTCCTGGAACAAAATGGACTGGAGAAATTTGGTGCCAGCGGCCGAATTAGCTTCAAGCTTCATCCAAAATACTTAAGACTCTCTAAGAAAAGTTGTGTTTTTTAACCATTGGGACATTACAAGAAATTGGATACAAAGACCACACTGAGAACTGGTTTAATCCTCACTGGCTGAAGACAGGAGAGTGGGAGGGGACCCTCTGAGGGACAGAGGGACCGTTGGGATTAAGTGAGTTCCCCTCAGGTCCTCGCAGGTGATAGCTGGCGTTTCTTCTCCTGTTTTGCATTTTTATTTTTTCTGAAAGTGGATCTTTTTTTTAACATAAAAGAATATCTTGCTTATAGTTCAGTCTCCTCCTTACGAATTTCTCCCCTAGTAACTTGGAGTGGGAGTGACCCCAACTACAGGCCAAGGGCTTACATTTTAAAAGACATTTGTTCTGGGCGCCTGGGTGGCTCAGTGAGTTAAGCCTCTGCCTTCGGCTTGGGTCGTGATCCCAGGGTCCTGGGATCAAGCCCCACATCGGGCTCTCTGCTCAGCAGGGAGCCTGCTTCCTCCTCTCTCTCTGCCTGCCTCCCTGCCTACTTGTGATCTCTGTCTGTCAAATAAATAAATAAAATCTTAAAAAAAAAAAAAGACATTTGTTCTACTTTAAAAAGGAAAAACGTGACGGGATGTGTTTGGTTGGCCGACTGGTTAGACACTGGAGGTGGCTTTTAGTTTTTGCGTTGAGTGACTAACTTGTCCTGGAACCGTAACCTGTTCACGGAGAGGCCTCACGTCAACACAGCGCGCTCACCTCAACCTCAAAACGTCTCCACTATGTGTCTTGTTTGGCTTTAAAGGACCTTCTAGAAACTGTTTCAAAGGAAGCTTTATCTCAAGGTCAGTATTTCTTCCACTTCCAATTTTGCTTTGTTTCTGCCACATTCAAACGAAGACCAGTGGAACGCAGGTCCCAGGCAGTGGGTTCCAGGCCGCTTCTCCCTCGCTCGCCCCAGAGAAGGCCCTGGGCCTCACAGGGCAGGGCTCACCGTCATCCCTCCCTCCTTGGCTCGCTCCCCCGGGGACTAACTGGCCTCTGGACGGCTGAGCTCACAACCATCCTCCATCACAACGGCAGCAGGGGGAAGCCTCCCGAGCCCCTCACAGGGTGGGGAAGACCCCAGCGGCTGCGTGGGGGAGCCAGGCCCACCCTGGGGAGGGCAGCAGCCCCGCCTGACCTTGGAGGCCTCCCGGAAAGGGGGCTCTGTTGGCCCCAAGGCACAGGGGACCCACCACAGCAGACATTCGATTCCCTGCTTCTAAAGCATTTCTCTGGGTGGTGGGAGAAGTAAATTAAGTTTTTGTTTTTCTGTACATGTCAAATTCTCAGGGAAGACCATGTGTTATAAACAACAGTTTCTGCTTCTAAGGCTAGAGCTGCATGGAAAGGAGACGAAGGTGAGGGGTAGGACGACAGCTGGAGCATGATCCTCGCACCTCCGAGGGAGGTGGTGAGAAACGCGGGTACCGTTACCTTGGAGGGCAGGCGGGAGCAGGCTGAGGGGGACAGCGACAGGAGGGGTCGTACTGGGGCAGGAACCTTCCGAAGTCAGCGGAACTTCACGGAGAGCCTGTACCGGCGGACACTCGGTCTGCAGTAGGTGATGACGCATGAGTGTGATAGTTCCGGTCAGGGGGGTGAAGGGAGGACAGAGCGGCTCCCCCCGCGAACTGGGCGGAACATAGCACGAGGGAAAGGGGCAGATTTGGACAGATCTGACCTCATTATAATTAAAAACGTGCAAACAACGCATGGCAGCACAGGCCGGGTTGCAGGGTGAGAGACTGGAGAAAAGGTTTGTGTGCAGGAGGCAGATGGGTGCGCACCAAACCCACCTCGGCCGCGCAGGGTGCCGGGACCGCTGGGGAGACCGGCAGGGGCCGAGATGAAACCCTGATGGAAAGTCTGTTGCAGAAACGGCAAGACCGTCCGCGCTCCCTCTTCCCCCGGGGCTGCCTCTCGCTCCCTAGTGGGGGCCTTGGGCTTTGACACCTGGTCTAGGGTCACCAGATCCAGCAGAGGCGAGAGCTCCCGTTAGGAGGATGGAAGGATACAGGGAGAGCTTCTGTTTTGAACAGTAAGAAGCCTCGGCCCTCTCGCCTGCTGACTTCCAGAAAGCTAGCAACCAGGTTTGTGCCTCCAGGCAGGAAGCTGGAAGATTCTTCACTGGGGGAAAGTGAACAGGCTTAAGAGAGGGGGAAGAATCCAAAGATACCGACCCAGGGGTTCTCCACATCACCCTCAGAGCTTCTCAGTCTCAGGTGCACGTTAGATCTCTAGGGACCTTCTGAAATTTCACAGCTCTGTCCCCTTTTGGTGCTGGTTTTCTGTGCCTTGTTCCTCTGGGCTTGACATGGGACCAAGGCTTTTCCGTATTTTATCAGTTATTTCGAAGGACCAACTCGCACCCTTACGGAGTGTGTTGTGAACTTGTGCTCTGCTTGTTGTACTCTGCATTACCGCGCTCCTTCTACTCTGTGGTTTGTTCCGATTCTAACCTCCTAAGACGGACCCTGACATCACTAATTTTCAGCCTTGTTTCCTACTTTGCATATTGTGATACATATACGTGTACATATTCTGCGCTTTCATTGATATGTGATCAATTTTAAGGTCACAGATTTTCCCTCAAGCAGAGCTTTTCCCGCCTCCTACAAGCTTAGGTATTTTCAACGTAGTTAGTTCAAAATACACGATCCTCTCCGCTGTGACCGGATCCCTCCGCCACAAGTTCACACGTGTGTCGCTCGACTTCTGAACATTTGGGGTATCTGAGTTCGCTTGTTCGTTGCTGATTTCTAAACTAATTCTGCGGCCAGAGGATAGTCTTGGTTTGATCTCAATCACTCAACAGTTGCTGAGTTGCTTTATGGTCTAACATTGTAGCCAACTTTGGCAAATGTTCTAGAATGTTCTAGCACTTGAAACACTTACCTGCTGTGCCTTGTCTTCAGTCCTCCGGGGAATGACAGCGCCACGCTGGCGTCTCCCACCTCGACCAACCACTTCTCTCTTTCTCCCTTTACTGTCACTGTTTCTGTCTTCCATATTCTGAGGCTTCGTTCTTAGGTATTTACTAATTTTATGCTGTTCTATCTTCTTAATGAACTGACCTCATTATCATTATGAAATATTCCTCTTCAGGGGTGCCTGGGGGGCTCAGTCGGTGAAGCATCTTTCTTCGGCTCAGGTCGTGACCTTAGGGTCCTGGGATCCAGCCCCACATGGGGCTCTCTGCTCAGCAGGGAGCCCGCTTCTCCCTCTGCTTCTGCTGCTGCTCCCCCTGCTTGTGCACTCTCTCTAGCTCTGCAGAATAAATAAATAAATAAAATCTTTAAAAAAAAAAAAAAAAGGAATACTCCTCTTCATTTCCTTCTATCTTGCTCTTGACAAAATCTCCTTTATGCAGTATTAGTGTTACTATATTTATTTCGTAGATGCTAATCAACAGTTAAACCCATTTATTACTAGTATCCTTCATGGCACTGTTCAGTTCTAGAGTTTCCATTTGGTTCTTTTTTTATAGTCTCCTGTTCTCTCCTGAAATTGTCCATCTTATCATTTAATTTCCGGAACACAAGAATCATGTATGTTGACTCTAGGACCTGCCTCTCCTGTGGGGCTCTCTCTTTATCTGGCTTCTCTCCAAGGTTTGGGTAAGGCGCCACTGTTCTCTAGGTCAGTGTTTCATTAAGTGCTGGACCTAATAGACAAAAAAGGTTAGAGATCATTTGAAGCACTGGGCTGTGTTCGCCCAGAGATATACGGTTGTTTACAGAAGGGGTTAAGGTAGGGACAAACCACCTGAATTGTCAGGGTGCCCGGGTGGCTCAGTCGGTCAAGCGTCTGCCTTCGGCTCAGGTCAGATCCCAGGGTCCTAGGATCGAGCCCCGCATGGGTCTCCCTGCTCAGTGGGGAGCCTGCTTCTCCCTCTGCTGCTCTCCCTGCTCGTGTTCCCTCTCTTGCTATCTCTCTGTCAAATAAATAAATAAATATATTTAAAAATAAAATAAACCTAAGATTGGGAGACTCAAGCTGGATTTCAGTCTTTGTGAGGGAGGCTGTTTGGTTCACTGTTCCTCCTGGGGTCCAACAGGAACCCTGGGATGCTTACCAGGACCCCTTCTCACCGATGAGCCCTGAACTCCAGGTATCACCTCCCCTGTGAAACTTCCAGAAGCTCTTCTCATCCTCTCAGCTTCAGCGCTGGAACTGGCAGAGAGCTCACGTGGGGCGAGCGCTGGTCTCCCTCCGCGGGACACACTTTCCTGCGGCATCTTAGCCACACGGGCTTTGCTGTCTTGGTAGTTGTCATGCTTTCAGACAGACCTTCTAGAAATACTTTACCCAGCTTTTAATTGTGCTTGACCTGATACACTCTGGTTTGAAACAGGTTTGCTGGATTTTTATCTACTCTCCTCTACTTCAGTGAGTCTGAGAAAGGAAGCCCTTAAGGGCACCCAGAGGTTTTCTCGAACTTTCTCTCAAATGAAAAATTCTGCCAGGGGTGCCTGGGTGGCTCAGTGGGTTAAAACCTCTGCCTTCGGCTCAGGTCATGATCCCAGGGTCCTGGGATCGAGCCCCGCGTCGGGCTCTCTGCTCTGAGGGGAGCCTGCTTTCTCCTCTCTCTCTGCCTGCTTGTGATCTCTGTCTGTCAAATAAATAAATAAAATCTTTAAAAAAAAAAAAAAAAAAAAATTCTGCCAGTAATACCTCTGAGAACCCTCAGAAAATAAGAGAACACTCTGATCCGGCTCTCTCAGATGTCTTAACATATTTAGTAACATTCCTGTAGGGCTGCTGAGAAAGGCCATTTCAAAGGCTTTTCTTTGCCTTCATCTTGTCTCTCCCAAACTACCACAGCGAGAATGTCCGCGCCCATACACACTCCCGGCAGCCTGCTTTCTCTCTACTGACTCCCAATGCTAGGGGTTCGAACTCATGTTTATCCAACCTCAGATGACAGAAAAGAGCCACAAAAGTAAAAGCACATTTACAGGAGCGCACAATGAAGGGAATCTTCATTCGGCAAGAAATCACTATTACCGCATCTCTCTCTCTCAATTTATTTGACAGAGAGAGAGAGAGAGAGAGATCACAAGCAGGCAGAGAGAGAGGGAAGCAGGCTCCCACTGAGCAGAGAGCCTGATGCGGGGCTCGATCCCAGGACCCTGGGATCATGACCTGAGCCAAAGGCAGAGGTTTTAACCCACTGAGCCACCCAGGCGCCCCTATTACCGCATCTCTTAAGGGATTGGTGGTTTTCCCCATAACTGTGTCTCGGAAACGCTGCTCTATCTTTTGAGAACAGTCTCTCTCTTTAGTTTTCTTCATGGCTCCACCTCAGCCTCTTGGCCTCCCCATTCTCCAGAACCCATAACCTCGGCTCCAGCCACTGGTCCCCAGCTGGGACTCTGTCAGCATAGACTCCAACCGCACTCATGCAGTTGGCACACCCGACCTCCTCCTCCTGCCAACACCGTGATGCACCTTTCCTGTCCCCCGCCCTGTGCCACCCCACTGATGCAGAGTCATCAGATGCCAACGGACACACGTGTACATGGACACACGGACAACACAGGAGGGCGGGGCAGCTGACCCTCACGACAGAAGGAAAACAGGAGTCTGCAGCGAGGTTCCTCCTCTCCTTACCCAAAAGTTTACTGAGTGATTGAAGGTGTCTTTAAAGCACTCCCCAGGCAGACTTTCCTGAGACAGACTTCACATGGCTGCTTGGAGGCTGGTCCCGCGAGGCTGAGTCATCCCCGTGGCACTAAGTGGAGCTGGTCTGTAAGCGCACCTCACCGGCTCGACTTCCTTCCCTGTTCGAGAACCCAAACGTACGTCGGAGGATGGCAGATTTGTGGCGTTCAAAAGAAAAGACAGAAACGAACAATCGGACCTCAGTCCTGTACTTGTCAGAAGGCGAGCACCGGCCCGAGAGCATCAGCCCTGCGTCTGGGGACTTTAGACCTTGTTCAACTAAGATACACGGTAACTTTCAAGAATAGCCCCCAAAAAAAGACGCAGCATGATTCCAGATCTTAAGAAAGAAAAACACAGAATAGGAAGAAAGTTTCAAACAGAACTCAGGGGTGCCTGTGGGGCTCAGTCGGTTAAGCATCACGCTCTTGATTTCCGCTCAGGTCGTGACCTCAGCGTTGTGAGACTGAGTCCCACGTCAGGCTCTACGCCTAGCGTGGAACATACTTGAGCTTCTCTCCCTCTGCTCCCCCCTCCATGCTCTCTCTCTAAAATAAATAAATAAAGTTTAAAAAAAAAGAATTCAGTTAATCTAAAGATACTAATGCAAGAAAGAAAAAAAAAGCCAAAAACAAAATACATGGCACAAATAGAAATAAAAAAGTAAAATAGAATCGAAGACTAAATACATCAAGAATTACAATAAATATATGTGAACCAAAAGTTGAAAGTTACAAAACATAGAGTGTCAGGTAAGATTTTTCAAAAATCCAGCAATCTATGTAGGTACATCTAAAGCAAAAGAACTTAGAAAGGTTGAAAATAACAGCACCAAAATGGTATTCCAAGCAAATTTTCACTAGAAGAAAGTTGGTTTGGCCATATTAAGATGAGACAATATAAGGCTTAAGATAAAGAGCATTAAAGAATTAAAAAGAGATAACTGTGTAATGACATAAGATTTAATTATCCCCAAATTATAATAACACAATTCTAAATATATAGGCACCTAATGAAATATGTTTAAAATATAGAGTATAAATTGATAAAAACTACAAGGAGAAATTGACAAATCTACCACCTTTATCTATGACTGGTGAGCCAAGCAGACAAAACTCAACAAATTTCAAAGAAGAGTATTACAAAAACTACATTCTGACCACAATGAAAGTAGATAGAAGTTAATTTAAAATTTCTATAGATTGGGTGCCTGGGTGGCTGTCTGTTAAGCATCTGACTTCAGCTCAGGTCATGATCCCAAGAGTCCTGGGATGGAGTCCCACATCAGGCTCCCTGCTCATCAGGGAGTCTGCTTCTCCCTCTGCCTCTGTCCCACCCCCCACATTTGCACACAAGTGCTCTCTCTCTGTCAAATAAATAAAATCTTTAAAAATAAGAAAAAATAAAATTTCCATAGATTTTGAAATTAAATAACATGCTTTTTAAATAATTCACGAGTCAAAGAAGAAACCATAATAAAAACTTACATTTTATGATTTAATGATAATGAAAACAGTATCTATCAAAACTTGTGGGATGGGTGCCTGGTTGGCTCAGGTGGCAGAGCCCACGGTCATGAGTTCAAGCCCCATGTTGGGCACAGAGCATATTTAAACAAAGAAAGAAAAACAAGAAAATGAAAAAACCACAAGGGATATGAAACATAGTGCTCCAAGGGAATCTTATTGCCTTAGATGCTTTTTATATAAGGGGAGAAGGCTAAAAATTAATCAACTAAGCACAAAAACTAAGCAGAAAACAAACAATAAACTCAAAGAAAGTGGAAGGAAAGAGATAATTTTAAGGGCAGAAACAGAAATAGAAAACGAAATAGAAAACCAAGATACAACAGAGAAAATCAACAAAGCCAAAAGTTGGTTCTGTGAAAAGGCCAATAAAAATAACCTCCACAATGATTTATCTAAGAAAAGAAATAATAGAAGATATAGATAAATAATTCATCAGTCAGTTTTCAGTGTAATGCGCTGTGGTAACTGACAAAATCCCAAATCTCATTTTTTTTCCTACTGCATATGTCATCTACAGACCTATTGTCAGACTTTCCTCCACACGTCCTCTCCGTCCTGGGACCCCCAGGCACAGACATGCCATCTTTGTGGAAGAAAGATCAACAGAGCCAGGGCAAACACACAGGATATCTTTTTAGGTTTCTGCTTGGATAGATGTCATCTTGACTACAGTGACTGTCAGCTGGGTGGGTACACAAGAGGCACTCCACATGGCAATAGGTGGGGATGTCTGGTCCTCTTCCAAGAAGGGGAGCCAATATTGAGGGAACACCGTCTACTACAAGCAATATTGTAAGTGAAAAAGAAGAAATTAACTGCAAACACAGGAGAGATTGAGAAGAGAACATCCCAACAACGACATGCCAATAAGTGTTAAACTTAGACGAAATGGGAAAATTCCAAGAAACATATTACTTAAACCACTTCAAGGAGAAATAAGATATCTAAGCACTCACATAAGTATTAACCGAATTACAGCAGTATTGTGAGATCTGCCCGCGGGGCGCTCACGGGGCTCAGCCGGCCCACGGGGCAGCTCTGGCTCTTGTGCTGGAGCTTCAACCTGGGCTGAGTTTACTTTAACAATAAAAATACATAAATAAATGTCTTCCCACGAAGACAACGTCCATCCCTTACAGTTTTATACGTGAATTCTACCGAAAGTTGAAGGGAGAGAGCATTCCAATCTTACTCAAATTCTTCCAGAGGACATATAAATGGAACACTCCTTGTATCATTCCTTGAGTCTTAAAACACAGATGAAGGCAAAATGAGAAAGGGAAATCACAAGCCCATGTTGTTCATTAATACGAATGCAAAAATCCTACACAGCATATAAGCTGAGCACAAAGGCATATAAGATTGGTCATACTTTATGGTCGAGTAGTTTATCCTAAGAATGCAAGGACAGGGCGCCCTGGTGGCTCAGTCAGTTAAGCATTTGCCTTTGGCTCAGGTCATGGTCCCAGGAGTCCTGGGATCAAGCTGAGTGTCGGGCTCCCTACTCAGCAGAGAGCCTGATTCTCCCTCTCCCTCCCCCCGCTCCTGCTTGCTCTCTCAAATACATAAAATCTTAAAAAAAAAAAAAAAAAGAATGCAAGGATAATTTAATAGTAGGAAGTCTATAAATGGCATTTACCAAATTAATATATTAAAGGGTGAGAAAAATATGATCATCTCAATGGCCAAAGGATAAATTTGATTAAATTCAATGTCCATTCAAAATAAAGAATTAAAAAGAAACAAAATAAAGAATTTTCAGTAAACTAAGAAAAAGAGGACCCTTCTTTCACAAAAGGGATTTACAAAAAGCCTGTAAAAATTCTGCTCTAAATTTATGTACCAAAAAACCTAAAAAATAATTCTAAACTTCCTTTTCAAAATCAGGATCAAGTAAAGTGCCCAAGTGAAGAACGTCAAGAAGACATCACCATCTCTACTGACGTTATACTAGAGGTCCTAACCAGTGCTATACTTTAAGGAAAATAAAAAGCAAAATGACTGGAACTGACATTATTTTCATACAATAATTGTTTATACAGAAAACCCCAATCAACAAATTATTAGAAAGAACAAATTACTAAAACCATTGACAAACTGTTCTATCCAGCCACAATTTACAAACTCCTACTTATTTCTACTTTATCTATAAACTATTACAAAGTGTCAATTTAAAGGGTATCACTTACAATGGCAAAAAAAGTACAAAGTATCTAGGAATAAACGCAACACAAAATGTGTAAGAGCTGGAAACAGAAAACAACAAACCTTTACTTGGAAGACATTAATGAAGACCCAATAAAAAGATAGCTATCCCTTGCTTATGAATCTGAAGACTCAGAATCATAAAGATATGAATTCTACCCAAACTGATCTGTATATTCAATGCAACGCCAATTAAAATCCCAACAGGCCCAGTGCATATGTCTGTGTGACTTGACAAGCTTGCTCTAAAATACGTACGGAAAAACACAGAATCAAGAATAGCCCAAATACAAAATGAAGAAGAAACTTAAGGAAGATTCGCCCTACTAAATAATCAAGACCTTTTCTGCAGCTACGGTGATTGAACGGTGTGGTGTGGATACTAAGTAAGCTATCCTCCTTGTGCAGAGAACAGACTAAGCAGTTTAGAGAAATACAGCCATACGTGAATGGAGCGTTACTATATGACCAAGCTGACATGACAATTAGTTGGGAAAAGTGGGGCTAGTGAAAAAAATAAACCTGGGTTGGGGGGAGAGACATTTGTGTGTAGAAAGTAAAACCACAAATTAAATTCCAGAGAGCATAAGAATTCAAATGTCAAAAGCAAAACTAAATATTTTTAGAAGAGTAAGCTAATATAGATTAGGATGAGGGGAAAAAAACTAGTTTATAAACTCGAAGTTAACGACATGAATTTATCAAGATAGGAGGTGAAAAAACAAGGCACATATGAAAGAAACTTGCAACACATCTACTGAATTGTAGTATTCAGTACAATCCAGTAAAAAAAAAAAAAAGAGCAAATGACACGAAGTGGGTATCATAAAAGTGAGCCAACGATGGCCTCTGCATATTGGCCCCCAGTTTACTCGTTTCCGGGCAGCACATTGGGGCCTGTCAGTTCCATGCCTGCCAGTAAGTACCAAGCGCACATTTTTACACATCCGGTTGTTTTAGACACGGCCCCAACAAGCAGACTTTTCGCCACTTACGGCCGCCAGTCTGTAGTGCATACTTCTCCAACTGCGCCCAACACCTGCTCGTCACAGGGTAAACCCCGTGGTTATGAGGCTGCCACACTGAGGCTGCCCTTGGGAGCTTTCTGACCCAGAGACTTCCCGCTGGGCTGTGGCCCAAGGTCACCTAACCATCTGGGGACTTCCTTGCCCTCCTTCTCTTCTGGATGCAGGTGGGGGGGGGGAGTGTCCCTGGATGGTCCAGTTCTGGGAGGGACTTCCCACTACAAATCTGTCGAAGCCCACCCAGAGAAAGCCCGCATGTGTTACTGCCATCTCGGGGCACATCTTCTTCCTTCACGAGCCCTGAAATCCCCGCAGCCCGACACTGACACTTCAGCGAAGGAAGATGCAGATGCCCAGAGAATACACCAGATGCGTAACCTTGGGGACATGCCTATAAGGCTGCGGTGAGACACCATCTAACCCCCATCTCACTGCCCCAAAACGAGAAGTCTGGGGCAGCAGGGAAGACACGGACGTTGGCAGAAGCGCAAGCCGGCACAGCCGCTTTGAACAAAGGAGTGACAGATCACAGCACGTCCAACACGGACACCGCCGAGGCCCACCCGTCGCACTGCAGGGAAGCACACCCCGGGGCAGTGGTTGTGCAGGAGCACCGAGAGGCAGTGTTCCCAACAGCAGCGCCGTCGGAAACAGCGGAAAGACGAGAAATCGCGCAGACGTCCAGCCGCTGGCGAGCGGGTGAGGACACGCTCGCGGGGCAGTGACAAGAAAGAAATGCAAGGAACCATCTTGGGTCTGCGCGTCTGTGCCCCCAAGGTCCCCATGTTGAAGCCCAACGACGTAGCGGCAGGAGGTGCTCGCGCTCACGAGCGGGGCTGGGCACGGGAAGGTGGGAGGCCCCGGCGAGGCTCCCCGGGCTGTCGAGCCCCGGACTACGGCTGTCGCTCAGGTGGTGACGGCAGGACCTCGGGACGAGCCCCGCGGGGACGCTGCGGCGGGGACTCCGCGTGGAGCCGGCCTCCCCGTCTCTGCCCGCCGCGCCCGGAGGCCGATCAGTGACCAACGAGCACACGGAGCGCCGAGAGCAACGAGTCCGCTGTCCCCTGCGGAGGCGGCCGGAGCGGAGCCGGACACCCGCCTGCGAACGTCGGGGCGCGGCCAGCAGCGAGCAGCCGCCCGGCCGCGTCCCTTGCTCGGAGCCCGGCGGGGCTCAGCGCGTGCGGTCGGACGGGGAGGCCCGGCGGACGGGCTGTCCACCGACGCCTCCTTCTGGGGCAGCCGGGAGCGCGGGGCGCAGCGCGGGCGCCGTAGCTCAGGCGCGAGAGCGCGGCGGTCGGTCCCCGCCCGAGCCCCTGGCAACCCCGCGCTGCGGCGGAACGAGCCGTCCGAGCGCCACGGCCCGGGGACGAGGCCCCTGCGCCCCGGCCCGAGCGCGTCAGGAGCGGCCGCGGACTCCCCAGCCGCCTCCCCAGCCCAGCACCCGGGCCCCAGCGAGCCCCGACGGCAGCCGCAGCGAGAGCCGCGCCGCCGCCAGGCGGACAAAAGAGGCGGCGGTCACGTGGGGCCGCCCACGCCTGGCGCGCCGTGACGTCAGCACCCGGCGACCCGGCCATTGATTCCCGGCGGCGGCGGCGGCGGCGGCGGCGGCGGCGGCGGCTACGTGGTGGGGCGGGCGGGGAGGGTCCGCGGCCGTGGCAGCCTCTGGGGTCGGGCCGTGGCCCGGAGGACCAGCGCAGCCGGTAAGGAGGTAGTTTCCTTCTCCGCACCCGCTTCCCCACCGGAGCCGCTGAGGGAGAGGGACGCGGGGAGTGCGCGCCGGGGGAGGGGGGGGTGCGTGCGCGTGCGTCCGGGTGCGTGCGCGCGGGCCCGGGCGCGCCGGGTGCGCGCGCGGAAGCTCGGGCGCGCGTGCCACCGGCGCCTAGCGGCTCGGTACCACCGGCGCTGCTGCCCTGGGCGCGGACCGCGGCCGGACGCGGGGCTCCCGGGGCTGGTCCGGGGCCGCGCCGCCCCGCGCCTCCGCGCCGGGACCGCCTGCGCCCGCTCCGCAGCCCCGGGGCAGCCCGCGCGCCCTGCGTGCCTCTCGCGGGGAAGGCGTGGGCGTCCGCCGCGGACCGCCGGCTGCGGGTCGCGGCCACCGCGCGGTGCCCCGGCCGGGCCCTGCTGCAGGAGGCCTAGTTGCGTCACCGCCCGGCCCTGCGCCCTGCGTCCGCTCGGCGGCTTCTCGGGCCGCGTCGGAGGGTAAGCCTGCCGCAGGTGCCGCGCGTGATGTCGGACGCGGGGGCTCGCCTTTCCGCCGGGGATACCTGTCCCTGGGCGCGGGGGAGTCCCCGCAGGCGCTGGGCCGAGGCGGCGGAGCCTGGAATGCCCAGCAAGCGGACCCGCGCGCGCAGGCCCGTGCTGCTGCCGGGAAGGGAGGCCGGGGAGGTCACGGGCAGCGCAGGACGCAGGGGCGTCTGAGCGGACGAGCGACGCTGCCAGCTTCTCGCCTTGCCAAAGAAGGCTCGTTCCCATCGCTCCCGAGCCCCCGAAATACCTTCCTCGTTGTCGAAACAGTCTCGCGCTCGCTGTATGGGAGGCGGAGGAGTAGGAGTGGAACCGGGCATGGACTTTGGAGTCAGGTCTGCGGTTTGCCGTCTGTGTAACATTCAGTGAGTTATTTAACTCCTCCTCGGCCTTGCTGACCAAATGAGGGTCGTTACATCTACCTGGCAGGGGTATTGTCAGAATTTGAAGTGTCCAGCTGTGACTAGTAAGGGTACGGGACCCAGACGCTTGAACTTGCTCTCTCGCTGAAGGCTGCCCGTGGGTACAGCCGATGGAGAAGGGGGGAACTTTTTGCTATTTGAGTCTTTGCTATTTTGCCAGATGTGATGAAGCCGACTTGGGGGGGGGGTAGTAGGCGGAGGAATCTCAAAATCCATAATCTCTCCACTAAAGACCTCATAAAATTTTAGAACTGGAAAGAGACTAAGGCCTCACTTAATTATAGCTTCTGTTTATTGAGCACTTGCTATGTGCCTGACACTGTACAGAACACTTTACATCAGTGCGCCTGGGAGGCTCAGTTGGTTGAGCGTCTGCCTTCAGCTCAGGTCACGATCCCAGGGTCCCAATCGAGTCCCACATCAGGCTCCCTGCTCAGTGGGGTCTGCTTCTCCCTCTGACCGCCCCCCCCCCCCCGTGGTTTCTCTTTCTCATTCTCTCTCAAATAAACAAAAAATAATAACAAAAAAGAACACTTTACATCCACTAATTTAAAACCTTTCTCAACTCCGTGCAATAAATAAGCATATCCCCACTGTTGAGATGCAGAAGTCTCGGCCAAAATCCCGGCCCTAGTCAGTGGCAGAACTGGAACTGGAACCCAAGCTTCTCAGGCTTGTTATTTCTCAGTGACTAGAGTCCTAGCCACGTGAACCTGGGGTCACAGGACAAGGGAGGCACAGGCAGAGCTCAGAGGGCCAGTATTTGCTGAAAGAATAATACTTCAAATTGTTCAGTGATAAATTATCTTTTATTTTACATTGTACCCAGCATTATCCAGCTGTGAACCAACATTTGGCCTTTTCACCCAGAGAAAAAGGAAAGGCTCGTGGGCACACAATGCTGGGGTCGTGGGTACACAATAGGTATTTGGTAATTATCTTCGGAAAGAATAAAAAATCTTGAGGTATCGTTATTTCTGCCAGAACGAGACCCATTGCTTAATACACAAAGGCTTCCTTAAGCTGTTCTTAGACGATAACGGTGTTATAAAGCATCTTTCTTATTCACGGATTTAGATTAGAAGGTATATTTCAGACTGGACTGCTGTTACTATCTGTGACCAGCTGATTAGAGTTTTCGTGAGAGCAGAGGGTCCGAGTCTTGTGCGTCTGTAGCCATCTCTCAAGGTCGCTACAGAACACGCAGCAGTGTGTTTTGCTTTAACATCTGTTAGCATTGGACTGTAATGGGTCTAGCTGCCTGAATTAAGTTTTCTGGAGAACACTGGGTGATTGGTGTCGGGTAAAGAGTTCAAAATGTTAAGTTTGTGGCAACATTTATTCCTTGGCTGGTGCACATTCATGAGGACGGTAAGCTGGCTTTAAACAGAGGTGTCCTTGGTGTCTGTGATCAGCTGTTCCGTGTTCTCCGAAGATGACTTAGGGCCCCAGAGTGGGTTATAGAAACTCACAGGTTTACGTTACTTATCCATGTAGACTGTAACTTATACCCCGCCCCCCCCCAGGACTGGTCACTGCTGCTTCTCTGCCCTCCCAGATGCCTCAGAGCCACCTATCTCACTGTCTTTATCAAACTTACTGGGAGAAAGTGTCCCACAACCTATCCTTCATTGCCCCTGTACCCCATCACCACCATGTACACAGTGAATCTCTTTCCGCAAAAAAAAAAAAAAAAAAAAAAAAAATGGTCTGTGCATCCAGTTGTGAATGGCAAAAACCAACAAAAAACCATTGCCCAAAAAAAGCCCCCCCCCCCCCGGCCGCCTGTGACCACTTGACTCGGAGGCCAGAGACAGGCTTCAAGTATGGCTGGATCCTGAGGCTGAAAGAATGTTGGGAAGACCTTGCCCTGCCTTTCTCTGTCCCTTTTTGGTTATTGGCCTCATTTTTTCCTGCTGCTTTCTCTAGACATGCTGAAAAAGCTGAGCCCCGGCTGCCCCAAGCCGGTGACTGTAGGTCCTCATCCACATTGTAGACTAATGACAGCGGTATCACTAGAGACAGGGATCCCGTGGCCGGCCAGGGCTGCGTCACAGGCCCAGTCCTACCCCTCCGTCACCCAACGGGGTGACCACTGCGTGTGCGTGTGCATGCACACGCCCTTAGCCCACCTCTCTGAGGCCCTTCCAAAGCCTTCTGACTGGAGCGAACTGCCCTGGTTTTGTGTGTCCGTTGAGTTGTTACTGTGTTGTGGCTCTGACCCTGAGCCTCCTAACGCTTCCCGTGTGGCAGCTGCAGCCACCCTTCCCCCCCAGTTTCATCCGACTGACTGCCTCCCGGGAGCCGTCCGGGACCCCCATCAGTGAGTTAGGCCCCTTCTCTCCTGTTTGTGGGTAAACACCCGGACCGAACCCTGCTGTAGAGCCGAGCACTCCCAGCCTGGGTTGACGTTATTCCTCCTCTTAAAGTACGTGAACCAGCTGATACCTGTGGTCTGTTGGAACGTCAGCTTTGTGAAAGTAATGAGGGAAAGAATTTTGTTTCTCTAGGACCTAGGACAGTGCCTGCACGCATTTGTGCTTAATAAATGTTTATTAAATGAATGAATGACGATCTGCCCACAGGGAGAAAACGCTGATGTCATGTTGGCGAGGACTCCAGTCTGTACGACAGACCACGTTCTCACTGTGAATTCTGTAACCCGGTACCGCGGGCCCGCCCTGGAAAGGCAGAGGCACTCCACAGGTCCCTGCGGAGGCCAAGACTCAGGCCCCACGGAGCAGCCACGTGGAAATGCTTCCCTCCATGCTTAGCCCTTTCTGAACCATGACCGTTTGTGTGTGGAGGTTCTTCCCATGGTTTGAGTCTGTTTCCTGGGGTATTTATTTTTAAAACATTTATTTGAGCACCTACAGTGTACCAGGCACTGGTCTAAGCCTTTTATAAATAACTCATTCTTCAGCTAGAGTTTTGGGAATAAGGGTTGTGAACTTTAAAACTTCTTTTTTCTCCTTAAATACCAAAACACTCAAGAAAGTCTCAAAATTCCCAATTAGAGGGACTCCTGGCTAGCTGGGTCAGAGGAGCAGCAACTCTTAATCTCGGGATGCAGGGGGCGGGGGGTTCTAGCTCCATGTTGGGTGTAGAGATTACCTAAAATCTTTGAAAAAAAAATCCCAGTTAGAAAATTCCATGAGCATTGAGACCCCTCTGTGCAGCCCCTCTCACCCCCCAGAGGTGTGCGCCTCCTTCCGGGGGAGGAGTTAGTGCGGCCATTGAAGAAGTGAAATTAGATTTATGTACCCAGGTGTGTATACACGGTACGGACATAAGATCTTGCCATGTGTCTGGTCGTCTGGTTGTCACCCAAGTGCCTCCATGCTCTGCATGCCCAGCCACACGCCTTCTCTCCCCTCCCGTGGCCTGGGTGCCTCCACTGCACCTACCACTGGTCCCGGGGACACAGAGCCACCCAGCCAGGGGCATGGGGGCGGCCATCAGGACAGGGTTGCTCAGGTGCTGGTCATCCTGTCCAGGGAGGGCCCCGTGCCTCGCAGAGCACATCCGTCCTCCTCCGGGGTTGCTGTGCCTTTCCTCCCAGTAACCTGCCCATGCCACACCCACTCCCTTTTGTTTCTTCTTTTAACACAGACCAGTAGTTCTGGTAGGGTGGAGATTTGGGGGAGGGGACTAGTGTGTAAGCCCATACTTAACCTCCACCTGCTGTGGTGCGCCTGGCAGGCCAGGTCCTGACACACCTCCAGAAAAGTGAGTCCCCACGTCCACTGCCATGCCCAGCGCTCCTGGTGCCTATCCCAGCCTGCCCACCCCAGGGCTGGTAATTTACCTAAAAAAGGAAAAGCTTCACTACATTGTCTGGCTTTAATTTGCATCTTCTGTTATAATTAAGTTTGAAATCTTTTTGCATGTGCTTACCATTTTTTTTCTATTTTTTAAATTTTCAGTTATTTCTCTATTCACCTAATTGCATTTAAGTTATTTTTTTAATAAATTACACAAATGCCCTAAAAAGCTGAATATTTGCTCATGATAAAAACGAACAACTTTATTTGCTGTGAATATTTTTCTAATTTGTTGTTTGCCATATACTTTTGGCTTTTTCATTAAACATACAAAACCTATTTTTCATTATTCTGTAGACAAATTTTGTACTTTTTGATTTCTTGCTTTGCTTGTAAGCTTTAAAATGTTTTTTCTTCATTCTGTATTCTAGTATCTTATGTTTTGCTTTTTTATTACCTTAAAATGCTAATATTCAGTTCTATTTCTAATTTTAAAATATTTGATGAAAATATTGTGTAATGTTTTAAATAAAATCAGTTTGAATTAGATGAAGGTCTATGCTTTATTTTATATTACACTAGTGTATGTATCATATATTTTTCCATTTTAAAGTAACTTATTAACATGTCAAAGCCTGTTGTATGTAGCTGAGGTTGAAATATATGTGTGAATCTCATAATTGTATGTTCTTAGCTGCACGGGCAGCGTTTATCTGCGGCCGCCGGTCGGCTCTAAGAAGCTCTCTCGTCCCACCGGCAACTCCTCGGTGTGTAGCCAAGACGATGAGTTTAGCCCCTTCCAATTCCTCATCCCACTCTTTCCCTAAAGCTCTTTTTTATTATGATATAATTGTGTACAGTAGACAACAAATGTTCCAATGAATACTGACAAATACATACCCATTTAATCACCATCCAGATCAGGAAAATAGAACATTTCCATCGCCCCAGAAAGGTCCTTCCTGCCCCTCCCTGGTCATCCCTGTCCCCAGAACTTTGCCGTCCCCACGGACTGGCTGTGCTGCTCTAAAACCTCACGTAAGGGGGATCCTACGACCCGCACTGCTCTCGCCCTCTGCGTGGACACACATCAGTGTCCGCACGCGCCATGGGACGGACCTTCGGTTTGTTTCCAGCTTAGGGCTTTCAGGAGAAAAGCTCTGAATATTTTTTTCATTTTTATTGAGGTCTAAAGGACATACCATGAAATTTACTGTCTTAGCATTTTCAAGCGTACAGGGCCGTCGTGTCACCTCCATCCACACTGTGAAGCATCCAGAACTTCCTCTCTTGCAAATCCCAAACTACCATTAGGCGGCGGCTCCCCCTCCCCGTCGTACCCTGCTCTGTGCGCGTCCGCATGCACAGCCCCTTGTGGCCATGTCTCGGTGTCTTCCGTGCTACGTGCCCGGGAGCGCGGGTGCCGGTCTGAGCGCGGTCCTGTGCTTAGCCTCGGGAGGAAGTGGCAGCCTCCGAACGGCGACTCCGTTTTGCGCTGCCGCCAGCAGCGTGTGAGAGTTCCAGTTGCTCCATGTCCTACCCTGTTGAGAGACTGGGACTTTGTTCATTTTAGCTCTCCTGGCAGCTGGGAGGTGGTGTGGCGTCTGACGGTGCTACCGCGCTGATGTTTTAACCGTTTATTTCCACGGCTGCTTCCGTGACCAGGCTCTGAGCTTCTTAAGGGCAAGTTTCATGCCGTTTGCAGTTACCTTTTCATTCTTACTGACTCCCCCTATTTTGGGGGTGATAGATACTTTCCAACAGAAAACTTGAAAATTGTAGGAGACTAAGAAATGAGTGAAAGTCCTGGTAATCCAACCCATCCTTCCACGTCGGCGTCTTTTACGCACGCGGTGCCGTGTTGCTCGCACCATGGGCTCGTGGGTTCTGGCCTTGGTTGACTCAGCCCCTCCGCAGTGTCCCAGCCCGCCCTGCACTCTGTCATCTCAGGGCATCGCCTGGCCATGGCAAGGGACCTTTGCCACGAGAAACCCAGACGGCTTGTTGTGTGTTCTTGGCCAAAACTGTCCCATGTCACGGCCAAGAAAAGCGGAATTGCCGGGGGGAGGTCATTAGACTCAGCACGGTCCGCCCTCTAGATCTGGGGAGCGAGTCTGGCCTCAGGGAGGCGGGCTGTCTCCGGGAGGAAGGGTAATTGTGGGGCCGGTGGTCAGCAAGCCCTGCTCCTTCTGTATGTTGTCTTCCGAAGCGAAAACTGTTCTGTTCACTTACTATGATTTAAACATTTGCCACGGCGTTAACTCTGTAAATACCACTTTTGTGTGTTGTAGAATCCATGGCTCTTCCAGAAGCCACATGACCATGTCTCCAGCCGGAGACATTAAAGCTGTTTTCAGTTTTTTCCCTGTTGTAAACCATGCTATAGCCAACATGACTTTTCATACTGGATTTCAAATTCTCTTCCCCAAGGTAGATTTTTAGGATTTTACTATTATGTTTATCAATCATGACTAGTAATAGGATTATTAATCATGACTAGTAATAGGGTTATATATTTTTTTAAAGATTTTATTTATTTATTTGTCAGACAGAGATCACAAGCAGGCAGAGAGGCAGGCAGAGAGAGAGGGGGAAGCAGGCTCCCCGCTGAGCAGAGAGCCCGATGCGGGGCTCGATCCCAGGAGCCTGGGATCATGACCTGAGCTGAAGGCAGAGGCTTACCCCACTGAGCCACCCAGGCGCCCCTAAATTACATTATTATTAATAATTGTTGTTGACTATTAACTGAGGTTACGAACATTTAAGGCATTTGACACACAACGTCCAGCTACCTTAATAAAACTGGAAGCCATCACTGGTCTTACCACCAGTGTAGTAGAGTGTCTGCGTCTCCTCCTCCCTCCTTGTTTCCTTTCCCCCGCCTCTTTCTTTGATCCAGTCATTGGTGTGTACTCACCCCACAGATGTTTGCTGAGCACCTTCCATTGCCAGAGCACTGAGCTGGGTCACGGGCGTATGAGGCTCGCGTGCTCAGGACAGACAGACATTATGAGTAATCAAACGATCGTGCAAACGTGTAGCTTTAAGTAGCGATAAAGACTACAAAGAAAGCTCTCCTACAGTTATGGGAACTGTAAATTTTATATGCCTTCTGCCCTCTGGCATAGGGACCGGGCTTGAGGAGGAAACAGTGTGTGACTGCGCTTTTTCAAGGCGGCAAGAGTGCTCTGTGGCCCTTGGACAAACAGAATGGAACGTGACTTTTGTGAAGTCTGATGAGCAGATGTTTGGCGGGGAAGTGGTGCATGCAGCACACCTTGTTAGGACCTTGGGCCTTTATCCAAAGACCAGTGGGGTAGCTGTAACGGGTTCAAGGACAGGAGATGGCGGTGACCGGATCATATTTGAGAACATTCTGGGTAGGGCCAGAGCGGATTCCTAGAGTCCAAGGCTAAATTGTGAAGGTTTGCATCACGTCCCCAAGCCAACACTGAGTAATCTCATTTTGCATTGCCAATTTTGTGAATGGCGACATAGACCGTACTATGTCATTGCTTATTGGTATGGTTGAATGTTTTCCCAAGTGTTTCACAGGCTGTCATACTTGTGTGTGTGCGAGTGTCTTGTTATTGGCCGCGGTTCCAGCAGGGACAGCTCAGTGTCGTGGCCCAGGGCACCTGCTTTGGAGCCAGAATGCCTGAGTCGGAATCCTGGCTCTGGGAGCTGCTGGTGGTATTACCTTGAGCAACCTCTGTGGCTTTGGTCTGCTTCAGTTTCCCCTTCTGCAGCATGGGGTCCGCAGTAGTGTCCCTCTCTCCCCAGTGACGTGGGATGAAAGGCTGGAGCACGGCGCCGGCCCCGTGAGCTCTGCGTCTGTTCACGCCGTCTCGTTTAAGTAGCTGATGTACATGTATGTTTATGAGCTCGGCCTCGCCTGTGTGTTGTAACAGTGGCTCCCTCCCTGTTTTTTTTAATACATTTTAAAACGTATTTTCAAACAATGTCATATTTTTTGAAATACAAAACTTCTCTGCAGTGAACAGATGTCCTTCTCCTTTCTGATGTCTTCCGTTGCTATGAAGTAAGTCATACATACTGACTTTGTTTCTTAGTGTTTTTATTTAAATACAGATAATCCTTTAATCCATTTGTAATTTATTCTGGCTTATTAATATAAGGCAAGGCTCTAAATAGATTTTTCCCCCCAAAAAGCCAACGAATTGGCTGAGCTCCATGTTTTGACACACCCTTCCTCCCCTCACTGCTGCTGTTGGCTTCCTTCCTGCCGCCCTACCAGACATTGGACCCGCACACACACCAGGTCTGTTTAGGGAATGTGGTTCTGCTCTGTCGGTCTGTAACTCCATTCTTGTTTGATACCAGGACGGCCGTGAATTAATTAGTGTAACTGTCTTCTTTCCGGTCACTTGGTCAGATAGCCGCTCCTTACTGCTCTAACCTCATCAGAAATCGTGGTAAACCGTTCCTGCATTCGGCTCTCGAGGGCATCCAGAAACTGTCCTGCTGTCGCGTGTGGGGTGGGCGCACCTTCTGTCTCAGACTTCTTCAGAAATTTATACTTCTCCCCACGTAGGCTGCGCATGGCCCTTGAAATTATTCCTGGATGTTTCTCTCCCCTTTTTTAAAAAATGTTTTATTTGCTCTTAAAAATACATTATTTTTGTTCTACATATTAGGAAGAAGTCGTGTTTTGTATAGTTTTCTTATATCCAGCCATATTCCTTGACTGCCCTTGGTTTCTAAAAGTTTTTCATTCTGCAATCAATTTGAGTTTTGATATTATCTGCACATAATCTGTTGTGGGTTTTTTTTTACTTTTATCTCATGTTTGTTTTCCATTATATGCTAGAATTTCTAAAACAATTTTGATACCATATTTCTTTCATTCCAAGACAGTTGAGCACAGAACATGCTACTGATTCAATAGTAGTTTTGGGGGGCTACCACATGAAATGTACCACACGTTGTAATTCACATTTTAGTATCAGAAATGTTAGAGGTGCGTCTTAGAACTGAAGAAATAAAATAACAGTAGTAATGGCAGCCCTCCGTATTTTCTCATTCTAGTGGGAATGCCTAACTAGTTTTAGATAGGATATTGGCTGTTGGCTTGTTGTTCTATTTTTTCAGATGAAACAAAGTATGCTAATTCTGCTGGATGGTGACGGGAAAGGTGCGCTGTTGGCTTAGCTAGCAAGTGGAGCTAGGGCCACGCACACGTCCTCTCCGACAGCTGGTCTGTGTCCGCCTTCTGCCCCGGGTGCCCTGGATCCGCAGATCCCTGGCTACAGGGCAAGGGCTCTGCTTGTTTTGCAGTGGGAGCTCCCAGACCATCCCTGACCATCAAGGACCGGATTCATTCCCCAGAGCTGCGGGACAAATCACCGCAGATCCGGCAGAGTTCCAGAGGCCAGAGATCCAAAATTTCTGCCGCTGGGCCAAAGTCACGGTGTCACAGGGCTGGGCTCCCACCAGGGGCTCTCGGCGAGAACCCCTTCCAGTTTCTGGGGGCTGCCTACGTTGCTTGCCTTGTGTCTGCATCACTCCTGTCTGCAAGGTCAGCCTCCTCAGCTCTCTCTCCACTCACCGGCTCCTACTGTGTGTAGCTGGTATGTTTGTGAACTTGTCAATGCTGAAGAAAATGCTTTTAAAGACCTATGTTAGGAATAGCAAAAGCCTTTTTCGTTCCCTTTTTGAATAACACTGTGGACACCTGGAAATGCTCTAGTTCAGGGTCCCGAAAGTGCACTGAGTTCTGCGGGAGTCCCGCAGCCTCCACCCCTCCTGCTGTCCCCAGTGTCCTCCTCAGTCTCTAGCTCTAGGCAGCTGGGAGAGGAGACGGGCAGAGCACATTTCTTCTAAGACTGTTATGAAGACAGCATTAAAAACTGCTCAGTTAAGACTAGAGAGCTAAAAGAAAAGAGTAAAGTCAGCATATCACTTATTTAGTAAACTGGTCATTCAAGGAATTGGCCGTTTGGGAAACGGCTGTTCAGCACTTGGCTATTGGGGACGTCAGGCTGCTCACCCGGGAACAGTGCAGGGCTGAGGGCAGAGGCTGAGCCTGCCTAGCCCAGGGCCTCACCTGCCCTCTGCCTCCTGCAGACCATGGAGATGGGACATTACGCCTGCAGGAAGCTGGGACTAAGCCCATCCACTTGGGCCCCAGGGATGAAGAGAAGACGAGAGAGATGGGAGGTCCCCCCTTCGGACCCTGGCTCCGAGGAGCCCCAGTGTGGGCCAGTAGCCAGACCAGAAAGCAGTCATGCGCCCTGTGCCCGGCGAGCCTCACAAAGGAGAGGCAGATTAAGAGAGTCCGGACTTGATGCATAAAGTCACAAGAAGGTCATCTTGTGGGGTTCTAGAAGACTAAATGTGTGTTGATGGTTTGAACTTCCGTGTGAAGTATTTAGCACTGGCCTGACAGCCAGTGTTCTTACATGGTTCGGATGTTATTGCTCACACCGTATCTTTCACGTACGGTAACACTTGCTCTCAGCTAAAAGTTGGCAAATACCACTCTTCTTTCATTTACTGGACACTTTTGATTGGGTACAGGGGTTCCTGCCGTTGGAGGGGCTGTTGGAGACCTCTGTGTCTTCTCGAGTCCTGGAGGCGTCTCTTACCATAGCTTCCGAAGCCAGTCTGGTGACCAGCCCCCGGCGTCAGCGCAGACACAGCCACAGAGCGCGGCGCGGCCATCGGGTGAGTCACCAGCCCGCGTGCAGGAAGCCTCAGGGGCTGTCAGAGCAAGTGGGCTCGTTGCAGGAGGCCCCTGAGAGTGCCGAGACGGTGTTCACGCGGCTGCCGCAGTAGCCGTTCCAGTGAAGCAATAGATCTAGTGACAAAGGACTGAGGGGACCGACAGCAGAGGCAGGTAGTGCGGGCGCGCCCCGCGGCTCTGCGGTTTGCTTGTCATGGATTCACTGGGAGTGAAGAACAGGACTTTATGGGGCACCCGGGTGGCTCTGTGGGTTCACCATCTGCCTTCGGCACAGGTCATGATCCCGGGGTCCTGGGAGTGAGCGCCGCATCGGGCTCCCTGCTCAGCGGGGAGCCTGCTTCTCCCTCTCCCTCTGCTGTTCCCCTGCTTGTGCTCTCTCGCTCTGTCAAATAAATAAATAAATAAATAAAACCTTAAAAAAAAAAAAAAGAACAGGAGTTTATTCTTGTGCCTGCCCTGTTCTGAAATGATGCCCAGTAGTTAAAAGTAACTTAGCAATTTGTTACTTTTTTAATAACACGTTGCGAGTTAAGTAGCAAACACTTGTAGGCAGGACGTTCTTGAGGCATCCCTGCTCTGAGCAAATATTGAAGGAGTTTGCAGACGTCTGCTTTCCAGAAGGGACGTAGATGGTTCCGCTTGGCATAGCCCGAACGTGCGTAAGGTCTGGCTGTAGGAGACACCGGGGTCGGAGGACCGTTGTCAATATGCACGCCGTCCGGTTATACGTGAGTAAATGAATCGTTTCAAAGCCAGACTAACGTTTATATTAAAAAGCAAAGATAACTGAGATTGGAAACTAAATAACGCATCCTTCCCCATGCCTGGGGGCCCCTAGTGGCGCGGAACGGAGCTGGGTAGCGCGGAGTGAGGGGCTGTTGTGCACGCACCGTATCCTGGGTGGTAACCCTGGGGTAGGCAGTTGCTGGCCAGGAGCTCTAGGTGTACACACACAGTGGAACTCAGCAAGTGGACCCTCCTGGGCCCTGGAGGGGGGCACTGCACGTTCACGGTGCCTTTATGCCCTGAGGAGGCACAGGAAAGGTCTGCACTGGCGAATTCATGGCAGAGGATTGCGGGCAGTTCATTCCCATTTTCTGATATTTTCTGATATTTTCTGCAATTGACATGTTACTTTGGGTTCATATTTTTTTTAAGTGGTCCATCCAGCTTGTTGAGTCCCTACATGAGAACAGGACGGAGAGTGACATCAGCACCTGACCACCGAGTGGGAGGCTGCAGGGTGGGGGTGGGGGGAGCCAGGTGCTGTCGGGGGCAGAGGCTGGGAGCCTGTGTCCTTACACGGCCCTCACTGACCCTCCGGAGTGCGTGTCCCCTTCTGCTGCAGCACTGCATCCCAAGTCAGGGCCAAAGGGATGTAGGTGGTGGTGGGGGCTGCGACTGAGGCTTTTCTAGACGAGCTTATAGAAGGGGCAGAGTCTGTGGGATTGTTTGGCCACAAGGCAGGAAAACAGACGTAAGACAACAGACGTAAGACCTAACACGTTTTACTTATGTGGGAAGTAGAACATAAGGAACAGGCTGGAAGGACAGTAGGGAGAGCTTGGGGCTATTTCTAACCTTTTCAGATTGTGAAGTGTAGCACATCCATGCAGAAGTGTGCATAAAGCACAAGTGTGCCACGTAGTGAACCGTGGGAACGGTAACCAGCACCCACGTTAAGAACTAGAATGTCACCCACACCCGGAACATTCCTTCCGAGTCAGAACCCCTCCTTCCTCCCTAGAGGTAGTCCCGTCCTGGGTTTGATGCAGTCAGTGCCTGCAACGGCCCCGCTGGTTTGGGACTTCATGTACTCCGGACCAGAGAGGACGCGTGTGACTTCCTCCCGTCCCCACTGTCATGTTTTGGTAATTACCCACTTTGTTGCGTGTGGTAAAGTTCTGTCACTCCTGCTGCTGTAGAATATCCCATCATCAGCATATGCCACCCTTCATCCGTTTTCCTTTTCACGGACTCTGGGATGCCTCTAGGCTGGGAGCTGTTAGGATTAAGGGAACTGAACTCTACGCACACGCAGCCACATCCGGAGGTGGAATTGCTAAGTGTGGGGCATGTGTATCGTCACACCTTCCTCCATAACGGTAAACCGGTTTCCTGTGGTGATCGGGAGCGCTCTGCCCCCGAGCGCCCACCTGGTCTGTCCCCACGGTCAAGGATGGTCAAGGTGCCTGTCGGGGATGGGCAGTAAGTCTCTGGGCTTCTGAGCATTTCCCCCAGGCAGTGAGAAGTATTGAGTGCTGTTTGGTAGGTTTGTTGATCTTTTCAGTTTCTTCCTTGGAGTTCCTGTTCTTTCTACCCAGGCTCTGTTGGCCAGCTAGCCAGTCCTCTGAAGGGCGCTGTCTGGGGGTTGTGAGGCTCTGAAACACCTGTTCCTGCCTGGAGGAGAAGACCCTCGAGGCAGATACATAACCCAGTAATTCACAGCATTTCGGCCATTGGCTGGCCTTCCCCACCAGGCTGGCGGGGGTGGGGGGGGGCGCTGTCCCCAGTGCTTTCCGCCTTCGGCAGCACTCACTAGGTGCTTTGGGAAGTTCTCTTCGGTGGCGAGTCATTTTTGGAGGATGGGGGTAAGTGCTGAGTCATGGAGAAGCACAAAATGAGGAATGGGCAACTGCACCCTGCCTCCAGCCCAGAGTGGACTGAGGCTTCCCTGGAGGTGACATCTTGATCAAGCAAGTTTTGAAAGACTGTCTCATCAAGAGTGGAAGAAGTGCGTTCCAGGCCAAGGAATAAATGTGCAAAGGGCACAGAGCGGAGAAAGCTCACTGCACTAGAAACGTGGGATCAGGATGTCACACGCTGGGAAGTGGGGATGGTGGAGAGAGGCCTCCGCGGGAGCTCAGGCCGGGAAGGGCCGCCTGGTGAATCTCACAGGCAGTGGGGAGGAAGGCGGGTGAAACACAAGATGAGGTTCTCGCTGGGGACGGCTGGGGATGGCCTATCCCCGGAACTGATCTCTTGCACCAAGCAGAGCAACTGTGTAAGCCTCCCAGGAAAGCAGTTGCGTTTCCCTCTAGATAACAAGTTACCTCTTGGGAAGTCAAGGAGTGAGCCCGGGGGTGCTGCAGAGTGAGACCCGGATTTACAGCGCGGTTTAAGCCTCAGGTTCCACATCTGTCGTTTGGGAATCATGTGTACCTGGCGGAGCTGGGGCCGTGGGGGAAGTGGTGCCTGGGAAGGACTTAACTCCTGCGGGGAGGGGGAGCGGTGTGGACCCTGAACTGCGCCCATGCCTTTGTCCGCTCAGGCTCGTTTCTAACACGCTGGCAGTGTGCGTAAATGGTCCACAGTGGGGACTCAGAGACCTGCCCCCCGCCCCACTCCCCCAACCCCCGCGGCCGCAGGAGGCACCAGTCTGGACCCGGAGGCAGAGAACGGGGCCTCCGGCTGTTTCCGCTGGGCGGGGGCGCAGCGGCCCCTCGTGCTCCTGAGCAGGGCAGGGCCTGCATTTATGGCCGCTTTCGTGCAGTCAGGCTGTCTGGGCCCGCCGCCCCGCACGGAAGGGACGGAAGGGATCGGAGCCGACCGCGGCCGTTCCAGCCCCTCCCCCCGCGAAACTTGCCGGAGGGGAGGTCCTTCCGCAGAAACGAAAGCGAAATCGAAGCGGGCCGTTTCCCCGCGGCCGCGCGCGCCTGTTTACCGCGCTCCGGGCACTGGGCGTCTGCGCGGCGGGGGGGCGGCCGCGGGGGCGGAACCGCCCGGGGAGGTCGCGTCTGGGGGCGGGGGGGCGGCCGGCACCGCCCAGGACAGGCGTCGGCGACGCCATGGACCCCAGGCAGGTAAGCCGGCCGGGCCGCGCGCCCCTGAGCCCGCGTGCGCTGGGGCTTCGGTCGGAGACTCGGTGCGCGGGGCTGTGCGCGTGCGCGGGGCTGTGCGCGTGCGCGGGGCTGTGCGCGTGCGCGGGGCTGTGCGCGTGCGCGGGGCTGTGCGCGCGCCATGTTCCAGGAGTTCGCATCCTGCCTGCTAACTCCGCGGAGCCGAGCCGCGCGGGGCAAGCGGCGCCTGTGCCAGGAGGGGATGCGCGGGGTGAGGGTCGGGGCGGCCCCTCCCTCTCTGCGAGGGCCCAGCCTTCGCGCCTCGTGGGAAGCCGGCTTCCCTTCCCCGTGCCCTCTCTGCATCCTTCCCACTTCCTTAAGGCTTCTGGGAAGTGAAAATTAGCCTCTCTTACCTTTCGGAGCAGGTTTGTGCACGTCACAGCTGTCCTCATTGTTGCCAGGAACTGGCAAAGCCCAGACGCCCTTCGCCTGGCCGGGGTGTCTCCAGGCCAGAGCAGGAAGGAGCTCCCGGTGCCCCGTGGAACCTCCCAGTCACTAGGCCAGGCAGGGAGGCTGCGCTCAAAAGGCTGCGTACTCCTGGGTCCCTTTCCTCGACACTATGGGAAGAGCAGTTCTGGGGGCCCGGGAAGCAGATGGGGGCTGCCCGAGCCTGGGTGTGGGGAAGGAGCTGACTGCAGAGCACGTGAGAACGTTTCCGGGAGATGGAAAGGTTGTGTATCCTCATGGGTGGTAGTAACCGGGCTGTACGTGCTTTGAGTCCATACAGTCAAAACTCACAGAGTGTGGGGCGCCTGGGCCGCTCAGTTGGTTAAGCAACTGCCTTCCGCTCAGGGCATGATCCTGGAGTCCTGGGATTGAGTCCCACGTCGGGCTCCCTGCTGGGGGGGTGGTCGGTCTGCTTCTTCCTCTGACCCTCCCCCTTCATGTTCTCTCTCTCTGTCAAATAAATAAATAAAATCTTTTAAAAAGAAAACCTCACAGAGTACACAAAAAGGATAAACTTTATATACATAAGTTATACTTCCATTTTCAAAAGTTACGTATATTTTTTTCATTCTCCTCTTCCAAAGGATTGGGGGCCCCTGGCCTGAAGGAAAAGCCTCTCTTCACACATACCCATATATCACTCAGTGGAACCCATGTGGTACGGGTGGGGGCTCAGCTCTGGATCCTAAACGTAGGAGATTGGGTGAAAGTGAACGGGATGGGGCGCGGCCATGAAGTGGCTTGGGATGTTGAGGGACTAGGAAGGGTCCCCACGGGCTGCTTCCCACGGGCTCCCTCTCACTCCCTTCAGTGGCTCTCCCTGGGGCTGTTCGCAAACCATGCTCTGGCTTCGCTATTAGGAGACTTGGGGGGTGAAGATAAAATTAATAATCTCCCTGCAGAGTTCCTTAACATAACTATTTGAACAAATACACACCCATTCTTTCCTTCACACATCGACGTTGCTTCCTTCCTGTCTCTGGGTCCGCTCAGGGTGCACACAGGGGCACGTAACAGTGAGGCTTTTCCTTGTTTCCAGGACGAGCTTGGAGCCTACCTGTTCTTCAGCTTGCTTTTTTGTGGTTATTAATTTAGCCTTGTGTCATTGCTAGATTTTCTCCAGGTGGATATGAATAGAACGTAACACATTGTTTAAAAAAAAACAAAACACTGCTGTTCTGTGGCATGAATGTGTCATAATCTGTGGGGTTCCTCTTCTATAGACAGACAAATATTTTGCAGGTTTTAGCCAAGTAGCAGTGGGTTTACATTTAGCTAGAAGCTGACTTTAACCACTTTGCAAAATAATTGTTTCACCAAGGTCCCTCCAACAGCTAGTGGGGAAATCCCTGAAGTCCCCATAATTCAGCGAGGAGCTGGGCACTCCCCTTTGTGCCCACATACACTTTGGTCCCTACCAGTGTAGTGGGGGCGGGGTAGAGGGCAGCAGGAGGAACAATGAAGAGACAGAGGCTGCTTGTTGCCGCTGTCACTGATTCAGCAAATATTGGTTCAGGATCAGCTTGAGGGCAGGTGCTGTCTTCCGTGCTGGGAGCACAGAGATAACTGAGACACTGTCCTCGCCTCCTGGGCGTTCACTGTGAAGTAGACCGTGTCCCCCCCCATTAGCACTTGATGGAGAATATCGGGAGTGGGGCCGTGAGCATCCTTTCTGGACACTCAGTCTTGGTAATCGCCTCGTGATACACGGTGTGTACGGGTTGGTCCAACAAAAAAACAAACACAGCAGTATGACCAGAGGTAAAGGAACGGTATTGTAGGAGTTGAGAGGGAGGGGCTCGAGGACACGAAACACCCATGGGCTGAGTCACACGTCTCCAGAAGAAGGTGGCCTTTAAGGAGATCTCGAAGGAAAGGGTCAGACTTGTAATGGGGCCGTAGAGAAGCTGTCAGGCCCACTGGACTGGAATGTAGGGGTACAAAGATCAAGGCTTTGTGGCGGCCTGGTGAGAAGTAATTAAAGGCCGGAGCTGGAAAAAGATGCGTGTATGAGAAACTATGGGGTGGGGGTAGACAAGGTAGAGCTTAGCGACTGCCTAGTAGACGGGGGAGGTGAGGGAGGAAGGCAGGCGCAAAGCCTGCTTGGGTCTCTGCCCTGCATAACTGCGAGGAGAACAGCGCCGTCAATAGTCACGGGGATAGCAGAACGGGCGGGGTTGAGGGAAAGGGTTCATTTGGTTCAGAATATGTGGTGTTCAAGGTGGGGCAGGGTATCCAAGTGGACAGATCATGTAGGCATTTGGAAGTTCAAGTCTTGGCTTTGCAAGGCAGTGGCTGGAGGAAATAGAGGAAAGAGATTGGAGCACTGTTTCTTAGGAGTTTATGCTAGTTTATGTTGGGGGGTGGATGAAGTCGACCTGGGGGAGGAGGGTGAGTCCCTCCACACAGGTCCCTCCACACATGTCCCTTTCCTCCACACACAAGGGAAATGGGGACACAGAAGAGAAGGCGGCGTGCGGGGCGTTTGTAAGGAAGAGCCTCTGTCCAGAGCGTGTTTGGGAGCCTGAGTGGACCACCAAGCCGGGGAACGGAATCCGAGTGCAGAGGAGGGCGTTCCACCGCCCGGGTCCTTCTCCAGCACCTTGGGGGAGCCTCCGTGCGGGAATGGGGGAAGGGCCCGCGGGCAGAGGAGGGAACTGGCCGTGAGACCCGGGCCGAGTGGGGGCGTGTGTAGGGTCAGAATGAGGAAGGCTTGGGGGCTGCTGACCCACAGCCACAGCGGCCACTCACGTAGGGGCTCCCCAGGAGTCCCGAGCAGAAGCAGGAGATGCACAGGGAAGTGGCCATCGGGAAAGAGCAGGACTCAGCAAACTCAGCCCACGGACCCTGGGGCTCATGTGTCATCCCCGGCTGCCTCTGGGCCACAGCTGCAGACCCAGTCGGTCCTTCCCTGGGAGTTTCAGGGTTTGAGGAGCGGGTGTCGCCCCAGCTAGCGGAACAGGGAGAATGAGTGAGGAGTGGACCCGCCACTCAGGTGGCCAAAGGAGGGAGGTGGTGGTGAGCGTGACTAGCGGAGCACTCGGGTCCCCAGGTCATGCCCGGGTGTGGGGGGTGACGGCCACAGTTACTGAAGGTGGGCACAGCTGCCTGCGGTCGCTGGAGCTTTCAGGACCTTCAGATGGGGGGCGGGGGGAGTGGACAAGCATGAGGAGATGTTGTTGCTAGAGGTCGCCCCCCCAGGTCCCTTAAATACCTCCTGCCCCTCTCCCCTCTCCAGTGAGCAGCTCCGGGGACAGGATGAGCGCTGCCGTGGGTGGGGGCAGGGGTCACAGGTGCACAGTGTTCTGGGAGGTGAAAGTTCAGGGCAGCCCGTGTCCTGGGGAACAGGATTCTGAAGGACGGGGGTGGAAACAGCGCTGGAGAGGGCAGTGCAGGAACTTGGGGGGTGACACCAAGGTGTCCAAGACACCAGACACCTGTGGGAGGCTGGGCGGTGTGAGCAGAAGTGCCCAGTGTCTCTTCCAAACCTGGCCACCACACTAAACGTGAAGACGGGGTGTCCTTCCTTCCCTAAGGAAATCATCCATCATCCCCCCCCACCCCCCCGTCCAAAACCAAATTCCGGGCTTCCCGGGGAGACAGTGGCAAGCAGGTGAACCTGTGAGGTTTGCATGTGGGAAGGTGCGCCCTCGTGGCCTTGGGGGGCTGGGCTCCAGGTCGTCCAGCGCACGGGGGTTTGTTGTCCTGCCCAGGGCACGTCCTGATCCAGGGCTCCCTGGGCATTTTTACGTCATCGTTGTGTTTTTGTTTTTAAAACAAAATAACATTTATTTCTTTGTTTTTATCTTAAGAGGGTACTTACTTTGCAAAGTGGAAGGATTTGTTTCAACCCCCCAGAATCCTGCCGAGGCAGGAGAGTGCTCAAGGCTCACGGGAGAGGCCCAGATGCCCTGGCCACCCCGGGCACCCCTGACGGCTCCCCGTTCGGCCTCCCGCTCCCCTTGCTTTTCTGGGTGGCGGTCCCTAGGCAGTGCCGGCTGGGTCACACGCCTACCTCTCCCTTGCCTCTCCACCCCTCGGGAGGCAGGTGTGGCCCCCCAGGCAGAGAGAAGGGACAGACAGGCTCACCGCCCAGGTCCTTGTTCACATTCTCTTCCCTCTTCTCTCTGCAGGGGTGTTCACTGACCAGATCCCGCCCCCAGAGCCTCCGAGGCCATGAGCACAACAGGCCCAGACAGTGGCCGCCAGGGCCTGGATCTTCCCCGAATCTCTTCCAGCTCCAGCAAATAGAGTTTCTCAAGGGGCTGCTCCCTGAAGCCCCCCTAACTGGAAAGCAGACGCCATCACTGCCACCGCTGGTCTCCGAACTCGGGCCGAGGTTTCCAGGACTGCCTGCCGGGAGCAGGGAGCTGGGGGCCTGGGGTGTCCCCGCAGGCGTGCCTCCCAGACATCAGGTGCTCCCGAGGGCGTGCCCGCGTCCTCCCCAGCGCGGCCGCTCTCTGCCGTGGAGAGGTGTGGACAGGCTCTCCTCGCACTTCCAGGAGCTTGGTATCCGCCAGGGCCAGGACGAGAGAGTCTCGGAGCTCGTCCTGCAGCAGCTCGGGGAAGGGACGGTTGCCACGGCCCATGGTCTGGCTGGGAGGCTTGGAGTCCCGAAGAAGGAAGTCAATCGAGTTCTGTATTCTCTGGAGAAGAAGGGTCAGCTGTGTCGGGAGGCAGGAACGCCCCCTCTGTGGAGAGTTGCCGCTCAGGCCGCGAGCCGGCACAGCCGGGTAGCCAGCGCCCACGGCCGCAGCTGGGAGGTGCCCGCCTCGGAGCCCGGTTTGGAAACTGAAGACGGAAGCTCCGAGCCTGGCTTGGAAGGTCCTCCGGAGCCTTTGGACATGGCCGAGATCAGGGAGAAAGTCTGTGACTTCCTGTTCAACGTGTGTGGCGCCTCCGCCCTGAACGTGGCGAAGAACATCGGTCTCAGCAGGGCGCGGGATGTCACCGCCGTGCTCGTTGAGCTGGAGCGGCAGGGCGACGTGTACCGGCTGGGCGCCACGCCCCCCGTGTGGCACCTGACCGACAAGAAGCGGGAGCGCGTCCAGATGAAGAGAAACGCGGCCGCCGTCCCCGATACCAGAGGCGACGCGGCGCCCCCCTCCCGTCCCCGGGCCGCACCGGACACCTCGGACAGTGTCGCGGCCGCCGCGGTGCGGAATGGGCAGGAGCCGGTCCTGAAGCTGGAGAGCAGGCAGGAGGCGGCGCCGGAGCCGGTGAGGCTGAAGCCGCCGGCGCACGACCACGGCCCCACGAGGACAGGCTACGTGGACTTCGAGAACGGCCAGTGGGCCACAGACGACATCCCGGACGACCTGAACAGCATCCGCGCCGCGCCGGGCGAGTTCCGCGCCATCATGGAGATGCCGTCCTTCTACAGCCACGGCTGGCCGCGGTGCTCCCCCTACAAGAAGCTGACGGAGTGTCAGCTGAAGAACCCCATCAGTGGGCTGCTCGAGTACGCCCAGTTCGCCAGCCAGACCTGCGAGTTCAACCTGCTGGAGCAGAGTGGGCCGCCCCACGAGCCTCGGTGAGAGACCACCGCCAGCCGGACCCGCACCCCTGCCAGGCAGCCTCGCCCCTCGCGGGGCCCCCGCCTCTTTCCTTGGCCTCTCTGTCTTGTGGGGAGCCAGGGGGTGGCTGACCCTCAGGCTGGAAGCAGCTTCCTCGAACCGGCTTCCGTGCCTCGGTGTCATGCCTCCGAGGGCTGGAGGTCGTGGAGCCTGGACCCCACACTCATGCCGGGGTCCCTCCCTCCTTTCCCTGAGCTGAGTTCCTGGGACAGGCACAGAACAGGTGGGGTGGCCTGGGGCGTGCACCCGGGAAGCAGGAGCAGGTCCCCAGGCGGCTCAGCTCCCCTGGGGACCAGGTAGTGTGAGCGTCCACAGCGGCCCGCCTGTCCGAGGTGGAAGTTACGTGCCTCCTGACCTGTGCAGTCAGAAAGTTCCTTGCTCCACCAGCCAGCCAGGCCCCACACGGTAGGCCCCTGCAGGCCGCTGGACAGACCGGGGGAGACGGGGGGCTGCCCAGATGGGGCTGCTGAAGGCCAGAGGCCTCATGCTGTCCCCGAGTGGGCCATTGGGGGCGGGAGAGAGTCCCCTTGCCCTCTAGGTTAGTGGGCTGGTGTCCAAGGGCGTGGCTTTCCAGCAGTGACCCTTGCTCCTTCTGTCCATCATCTTCACTTCATGACAGAGATAGCCGGCAGGAGCGCAGTTTAGATGGGGTGTGTGTGTCGAAAGCCGGCAGGGTCAGGACTGCTCTGTGTCTGGGGCAGAGGCCAGGGGGGCATCGTGCCCTCTTTTCCCTCCACCCCCCACCCCCCAGAACTGGGGGAGAGCAGTAGGTTTTGTGGTTAACCTTTTTTTGGATTCCAGCTATAAGAAACGTTGGTGCAACGTACAAATATTTCAGAAGACCTAAGAAGTTTGACCCATTTTTTTCAGTGAAATTGCAGGTTGAGCAAATACCCAAATAGATTTGAAAACTTGAGCACTGGAGGTCCAGGTTAAGTCCAGAGACCCAGACGAAGGCTTTTTGGTCTTTTCTGTGACCAGGGGCTCTGGACAGATGGGCCTTAGGTGACTCAGACCCAGCCGTAGGGCCCGGTCTCCAGGGAGTGGGGGCAGGGGCAGACCCGGGGCCAGCAGGTGCCTCGAGTGTGAGGCCGTGCGCATGACGGCGGGCAGGCTCGGGGCTCTGTGCGTGTGAGGCCGTGCGGAAGGAGCTTTACTGTCTGCAGGACCTGCCCCGGCAATAGCCAGTGGACCCGCTACTCCAGAACGAAGGCTGCCGGTCGCTGCGGTGGTGGCTTTGGCTCGTGTTTTCTGTGCGTGCTGAGAGATGGCAGGTCTCCCCAGAGCTGTGTTTGCTCTGATGAGCTCTGGGAGGAGTCCCTGGCTGCCGTGTTTCTGGAAGGTCGGGGCTGAGGCTCCAAAGGGACGGGAGCCCCCGTGCATAGCAGGAAGGCCCCAGGGTGCAGGGCCCCGCAGGGGTGGCGGCAGGGACGGCCAGGCCCGCACTCACCCATCTCCTCACTTTCAAGATTTAAATTCCAAGTCATCATTGGTGGCCGAGAATTCCCCCCGGCGGAAGCCGGCAGCAAGAAGGTGGCCAAGCAGGACGCGGCCCTCAAAGCCATGACCATCCTGCTCGAGGAAGCAAAAGCCAAGGACGGGGGAAGACCAGAAGAGCCCTACGACTGCTCCCCAGAGAAGGGGTCAGAGAAGGTAGGCATCTCGCCTTCTGGGGACCCCATGCTCAGCCCCTGCCTTGGCCCCACTCCCCTGCCCCATGCCCAGCGCCCCTGCTTGCCCACCTCCCAGCACAGCTGGGGTTAGACCGCCAGACTGGAAAGCAGCCTCAGAGACGGCCGAGTCCAAGCTCCGTCGCTGGCAGATGAGACACGGGACGCAGGACGGCTTAGTGACGCGACCTTTGCTGCTGTGCCCTCCACCTCCCTCAGCCCTCTCCCTCTGGGCCGTCCGCCCCTCGCGTGGGGTTGACCCCTCACCGGTCTCGCCGCCGGGACACAGCAGCCGTGGTTTCTCAGCCGTTTCTCTCGTCTCTCGTTTGCTCCAGTCAGCAGAGTCCCAGCCCAGTGCCCCTTCCGCCGCAGCCTTGTTTTCGGGGAAGAACCCGGTCACCACCTTGCTGGAGTGTGTGCACAAGCTTGGGACCTCCTGCGAGTTCCGCCTCCTGTCCAGAGAAGGCCCCGCCCACGACCCCAAGTACATCTCTCGCGTTGGGCATCTCTGCCCTGCTTTCCCAGAAGAGAGATAACGCCCTCCTCGCCTTCCGAGGGGCGGCCGGTCGTCCCACTGAGCCGACGCCTGTCTTCCACATGGGAAGCGGGGGAGCCGCGCGGTGTGCTCACCGCCGTGCTGCAGACAGCCTGGGATTAGGACCTCAGAGGGTGACGCGGGGACCAAGCGCTAGGGAGCCGCTTGGCCTGGCGGTAGCTGGTGGTGGGTCTGCAGACCTGGGTGTCCCCGGGGCTCTGCACACTCTGCATCCCGGAAGATGGCTCCTGGAGGAGGCCTCAGGGCCCCGACACGTAGGGCCGCATGGGCCGAGGCACAGAGAGGCCAAAACAGCTCAGAGAGGCCGGTCCACAGAGGCGAGCGGTGCCACTCTGACCCAGCTCCTCTGTGTCCTGCCAGGTTCCAGTACTGTGTGGCCATGGGAGCCCACACCTTCCCCACCGTGAGTGCCCCCAGCAAGAAAGTGGCCAAGCAGATGGCAGCCGAGGAAGCCATGAAGGCTCTGCACGGAGAGGCCACCAGCTCAGCACCTCTGGACACCCAGGTGGGCCATCGTGGCGACCCCAGGACCCAGCACTGCCCCTGGCACCCCCCAGTTTCCCCCGTGTTCACGGTTCCTCCTTGTGCACTGACCCCCCTTCAGCCCGGGGGCGCGAGCACAGAGCCCTTCGATAACCTGCAGTCCGGGCTGCCCAGCAAGGTCCGGAGGATCGGCGAGCTCGTCCGGTACCTGAACACCAACCCCGTGGGCGGCCTGCTGGAGTACGCCCGCTCCCATGGCTTCGCGGCCGAGTTCAAGCTGGTCGACCAGTCCGGCCCTCCGCATGAGCCCAAGTGAGTGTCTCGGCCCCGCATGGCCGCGTGCCCAGAGGGGAGAGGATAGGCTGCCCCCGGGGCCACGGGCGGGCCGGCCTGGAAGATCCCGTGGCCGTCTAGAGAGTACAGTGGCTCCTGCAGCAGGTGTGCTCCGCTTTGATTATTTTTGATTCATATTTTTAAAGGTTTTATTTATTTATTTCACAGAGAGAGAGATCACAAGTAGGCAGAGAGACAGGGGGAAGCAGGCTCCCTGCCAAGCAGAGAGCCCTATGCGGGGCTCGATCCCAGGACCCTGAGACCATGACCTGAGCTGAAGGCTCAGCATTTAATTTCGTTTTTAAAGGAATACGTATGTGCGTAGAAAATCATTCAGGCTCCTTGAAAAAGTATGCAGGGAAAAGTCTCCTTTCTACCTCAGGCTGATAGTTTCCTTCCCCACAGTTACACATAACCAGCTTCTTTAGTACTTCTAGAAATTTCTATGCATATATTACTTTTTCATTTTGCTTTTTAAACACAAGTAAGTGTAAAGCCTATTCTCGTGCATCCGACTCCCTTACTGACCAGCGTGTCTTACACGTCGTTCCATGTCTCAGATGCACACACCCGTCACAGTCCTTTCTGTAGCTGCATATTTCTGTACGTTTTCTAAATCTTTTTTTTTTTTTTTTTTTTTTTTTAACATAAGCTCAGCACCAGGGGGCTTGTCATGAGCCCAAGACCAAGAGTCGCCGTAGCCCTGGCTGGCCGGGCACCCCCACAGCTGCGTATCCCGCAGCACAGCTGCTTCCGGTGTTAAGGCTGTTTGGTTGAGCAGGAGACACAAAGGTCTCTCCTGAAGCAGACGCCCGCACCTGTCGCCTGGGCTGGGGAAGAGGACGTCGCCGTTGCCGGCGCAGCCCTCACTTTGGCGGGTGCGGAGCGGTCCCGCTGCCGGAGGCGGTCTTCGCGCTCTGCCTGCTCGCGAGGGCGGTTCCGGGCCGTGAACAGTTTTCGAGGGGTTCACTCTTTGTGTAGGTCATACGCGCCTTAAAATGCAACGCAAGAGTCTTGTCCCACCCCCTCGCGCCCCGACACGCCGCCGCGCGGTCCTCACGCCCCCGTGCGTCCTTCCTGACCGTCTTCCCATAAACGCGAGCCGCGCCAGACGCGTGTGTGCCCTGAGCCCTGCGGCTGTTCATGCGTAACAGGGCGACCTCGGCGAGGTGTCCGGGTCCCGCTCTGTTCTCTGTGGGAAGGTGCTCCGTGGTTCCCCAGTGCACTGACCTGGGCTGTCCGCCAGCCCCTTGTGACCAGTGTGTGGGTCATTTCCACACTCTGGGACACCCGTGAATGACGTCTTCACGGGCGTCTAAAATTTCGGTAGACGTTGCCGAACCTCCCCGCAGTGAGCCTAGGGCGGTGGACGCTTCCATCGGCCGGGAAGTGGCTCGCCCCGTCGTGCCCATGCGGAGGCAGGGGACGCCCTGCAGTCCAGAAGGACAGAGCTCGTTTGGGATTTCCTGCCCGGCCCGTGCTGGGTGCGGTCTTCACTTCTTGCCTTTTTTCATAGGCAGAAATCCTCTTCAGATGTTCTTTGGTTGGTAGAAACGGGTAGTCACGTAGGTCTTCAGTAAAGGGGGGTGGCGTAACGTGAACTTTGGAAACGGGACATCTGAACCAAGTTTTTCCCTTTGCTGTTCTAAAACGTGAGAAATGGGGTCTTGGTGCCATGCAAAGATTAGTCTGTGTCAAGATATCGTTATTATTTACCAAATAATAAGGACGAAGCTCAGAGTCCTCTCCAGAGATTCCAGAAAGGCTTTTAATAAAATCCAACGTCCATTCAGATTAAAAAACCAAGCCGTTAATGAAGTAGACGTGACCGCGCACCTCCTTAAGAGCGGGGTCACCACGTAGCTCTGAAGTCAGCCGCCAGGCGTTCGCTCCGCATTGAACAGGGAGCTGTTGGCGGCAAGGTCGGGACACGGGGGTGCCCGGGTCCCCGTGCTTCTCGGCTCCCCGGTTCCGCCAGCCCGTGAGGACAGAGAAGGCGGGGAGAGGACGCTGCCGTCCGGACTCGTGCCCCTGAGCCCCGTGCGAGTGGCGGGCGGGCACACCCGGGCGGGGGGAGGCGGGAGAGCAGGGCCTTGGGAAACAAGGGCAGATGCGTGTGGAGGAGGCGGTTCGCAGACGCGGGAGAGGAGGTAGCCTGTCAGCAGCAGCGGCTGAGCAGGCGGACGATGCCCACTTTCTGAGCAGGAGACGCCGGCTCCGGGGCCCTGTGATGAGGTAGAAAACCTGGTTTCGTGACGGCAGCTGGGCCCTGACGAGTGCTTACGCTTCACGTGATCCTCCTGGGGACGGGGTGGAACGGACTTCTTGGGGACCCGCAAGACCTGATTCCCGGGTTCATACGGGGGTCCGTGTGGGGCGCCTGGGTGGCCCAGTGGGTGAAGCGTCCGCCTTCAGCTCAGGTCAGGATGCGGGGGTCCCGGGTCCCCTGCCCAGCGGAGTCTGCTTCTCCGTCTCCCTCTGCTGCTCCCCCTGCCTGTGCACGCTCTGACAGATAACTGAAGTGTTCGAAAAGGGAAAAGAAAAAGAAAAATCCAGGAGAACAGCCAGAAAGTTCTGAAGGACCTGCTTGGCCCGTGGCCCGGGCCGGCTCTTATGGCAGAAGCGGGGCGGTGGGGGCTGCCCACCGTGTCTCAGCAGGACATCGCTGGTGTCTGTCTCCGCGCCGCACGTCACCTCGAGTCCAGGACTTCAGCGTAAGGCAGGGGCGTCCGGCTGGCTCGGTGCTCTGGGTTTGAGCCCCAGGTTGGGTGTAGAGATTGCTTAAAAATAAAATCCTAAAAATATGTACGTAAATCGTAACATCACAGGTGAACGTGGGGATTTTCACCTGAGGACATTGGGAGTGGCAAAGCCATTCCATGAAATAAAGTCAGGAAGACAGAGGTGTGGGCATCAGGAGAATTGGGGTCTTAAAAGGCCGTCTGAGGGTAAAACTCCGGGGGCTGATGGCTTTATAAGTAAGGGGTTCTTTGCACCGAGAGGCGCGTGAGCTAAGTGCACACGTGCTCAGTGTGCTCACGTGTCCGTGAGGGGTCCTCCGAGCGTCACAGCAGGGAGTGGAGAGCAGTGCTTTCAGGGTGGGGGCCGCCCCCGGGAACCCTCCCGCACCCTCCCGCACCCTGCACAGCAGCTCTGCTGTTTCAACGGACAACCCGAGGTGGTCTGCGGACTGGCGAATCGTGGGGCGCGCCCACCCCGGCGCCGCTCATGGTGTGTGCCAACGGGCCGTGGAACACCAGTGGGCACAGCGGGGGCTCAGGCAGGGCCGGGATGCAGGCACGGGGCCACCTCTGCGAGAATGGAAAACTGGGCCCAGTGTTTGCTTCTGGAGATGAGGGACGCTTCCTCCCCTTCCATACTTAGCGACCGGAACGTTTGCTTATGCGGTAACCCGCTGCTCAGTTTTTTGGTTTTTTTGTAAGTATTTACTTGACAGAGGTCACAAGCAGGCAGAGAGGCAGGCGGGGGGGGGGGGGGGCGGGGAGCAGGCTCCCACTGAGCAGGGAGCCCGACGCAGGGCTCGATCCCAGGACCCTGAGACCATGACCTGAGCCGAAGGCAGAGGCTTAACCCACTGAGCCCCCCAGGCGCCCCACTGCTCAATTTTGAAAGGTGGTCACAGGAGAAGAGCTCACGACACAGTGTCTTATTTTGAATTTGTCTCTGTAGTAAGTGATGTTGACTCATTTCTTCACGTTCACGTTACCTGCGTTTCTTGGATATGAACCACCTGTTTGTGTCCTTGTCTGTCTTTTGGCTCTGACTTCCTCCCGGGAGAGTGTGAGCCCGGTAAGAAGGACTTGAGGACACTGGCCCAGGGCACCCGGAGGGCCTCCTGGCCTGTGACGGGCACACTGGCTCGCGGGGCCTGCCCTTGGCGCCTAGTGGCCCTCCCGTGTCACCAGCCTCGCCCCTCACGCCTTCCTTCTGTCTGGCTCCTCTCCCGCTTGCGTGAAACCCTCCCTCGGACTTCCGGGACTCATGCAGGATTTAAGAACTTACCAGGAGTGAGGGGAGGGCGTGAAGACCCCCGGGGCTGCGGGCAGGGGCCCACCGTAATGGCTCTGCGACAGGAGAGTACTGCTTCCCTCTGTCTGCCCTTCCCAGCGACCGTATGTCAGTATCTCGCTGCTGGAAGGCACCAGCTCTGGGGGCCGAGACCTCCACAGGACCCCGGGCTTCCCCCAGCTTCCTTGTTGCTTCAACTGGGCTCAAGTCTGACCCTCCTGAAGGAGAGCTCTTGGGTTTCACCTCTTATGCTCTTTTCCTCTGGTCCTTCCCATCTCCACGGGCGACCTCACTGTCCCCCCAGTAGCTCACACCAGTGGCCAGGTGTGGGTCATCACGTCCAGCCCCTTCAACCCTCCTCGAGGAGACCAGTCTCAGGCTCTGTCTTAGACTTCCTGCTCTCCAGACCCTCCCCTCCTGCCTCCAGCGGCCTCTCCTCTCCACTACACTCCCTCCTTTGTTCATGCGTCCAGAGAATGTTTCTGGTCTCCGTTCTGTTTGGACAGGGGCCAGATTGGAACCAGTGATCCCCTAGAGAGACGTAGGGTCTCCCGTCTCGTGTATGTTCTAAGGAGCTCGAGGCGCGTGATGGGTTGCAAGTCTGCTTGGCGTGGCCTGACTTCTACGGACGGGTGCCGCGCCGCGGTCTGGGGATGGCTGGGAGAAGTCGGAGTTCTGGGCAGGGCCTGGTTCGGCGCAGGCCTGCGGTGGGAGGGGAGTGAACCTGCCAAGGCGGGAGGCCCGGCCCATCCACACCGGCCACAGAAAGCCCCTAGAGACGGTCTCTTGCTCCCTGCTGCCCTTGGCCGTCTCCCCAGCGTTTTCACTACTGGTTTGTTCTAACTTCTCTGTCCCACTCTTCAGATCCCCTCCTTTTTATTCAGGCTTTCACCAAAACCCTCTTCTTACTCCCAACCAACGCCCGTCTGCACTGCTTCATTGAGGAAGGGGCAGCAGTGGCAGGAGAGACGCTTTCTCTTCCCATCGCCTCACGTGCCTGCCTGCACCTGCTCTGCTGTGTGGGTCCCCCCCAGCCTCGCCCCTGTGCCCCTCACCACCGCAGCTCCTCTCGTTTTCGGGGTCTTGGCTTCCTTAACTAGGTGTCCCCAGCGTGCCAAGGAAAGGCAAACCACAGGCCTCCTACGGTGACTAGGCACAGGGAGCGCAGCTGGTGGGGGTCCCGGCGTCCGACCCCCAGCCTGACCCCAGCCTGCGCCATGTTTGGTCCCCACGTACAGCGGCCGTTTGCTGTGTCCACAGCGGTTTGCTCACGGGGATTGTGGAAGCCGGCGCTGGGCCGTTTCTCCAGCGGCGTCTGCTCACGCCAGGTCTTTGGGCTCATTTCGGTGATTCTCACAATGTCTAAAATTCTCCGTACTCAGCAACCTGTGATCTGTGGTTACGAGTCACTGGAAGCGCAAACCGTGGTTGGCATCGTTTGAGCAGTGAAGTGCTTTTTAATCAGGGACGCGTGTTGTCTAGATCTGAGGCGTTGCACACCTGAGAGGCTCAGTAGTGTTAACCCTCACTGCTGTTGCACTGGAACACCAGGAAGTTGGTTTTATCTCGCTTTATTGCAACACTGGCTGTACTGTGCTGGTCCAGGACCCAGCCCGCGACGGCTCCAGGGGACGCCTCTGTGTGTGTGTGTGTGTGTGTGTGTGTGTGCGCGCGCGCGCGGAACTCATGTTCTTTTCAAACGCGTGGAACAGACGTGAGATTCTCCTGAGTCTCAGGCAGGACCCCACTGCCTTCCGGCATCTTTCACGCCATGTCCCCTCCCCCTGGGGCTTCTGTCACCCTCCAGCCCGCTCCCAGCTACTGGCTGGCATGAGGGGACGCATGAGGCACGTCGTGGCTCAGGAGCCCGGCCCCGAGCCTCTGTGTACCAGGGCGCCTCGTCGGGGCTCAGTGGCCCGGTGTGTCCCTCGGTTCTGGGGCCCCTCTAATCTCCGGCGAGGGACTCAGGACGCCCACACGAAGCGTCGTGTCTCAGCACGTCTCCCGCTGAGCTGAGCGTGGGGAGCAGACAGGTGGCATCTGTCTCTGCAGAGGCCTCCGTGCGAGTCCCGGGGCCCAGGTCCGGGAAGGGCTGCCTGACGGACAGCCGTCCGGTCGGGCGCTTGTCTTCATCCCCTGCTTCTCCTCCCAAAGGTTCGTTTACCAGGCGAAAGTTGGGGGTCGCTGGTTCCCAGCCGTCTGCGCGCACAGCAAGAAGCAGGGCAAGCAGGAAGCGGCAGATGCGGCCCTGCGCGTCTTGATTGGGGAGAACGAGAAGGCAGAGCGCATGGGTTTCACAGAGGTAACCCCAGTGACAGGGGCCGGTCTCAGAAGAACTATGCTCCTCTCCAGGTCCCCAGAAGCACAGCCAAAGACAGTTAAGACGTCGACTCTTGGTGCTCTCTCTTTATGGGGTCCTGCCGACTCCTCTCTGGGCGGACTTGGCGCTTAACTCGCCGTCCTGGGCCGTAGTCGGGGGCTGTGGCGGGGGCCCTGGTGGCACGCGGAGCTGGGCCCATGCGCGAGAGCCCTGACGCAGCCTTGTGCCCGCAGCTCCCGCTCAGCGGCAGCACGTTCCACGACCAGATCGCCATGCTGAGCCACCGCTGCTTCAACGCGCTCACCAACAGCTTCCAGCCCTCGCTGCTCGGCCGCAAGATCCTGGCCGCCGTCATCATGAAGAAGGCCTCCGACGACCTGGGGGTGGTGGTCAGCCTGGGCACAGGTCAGGGAGGCTCACTGCCTAGGCCCCGGTGTGGGGGGCAGGGACGGGGCTTGAGGCGGGCTCCATCCTTAGCCCCCCACAGACTGCCTCTGCACCCCCCACCCCGGGGTGTCTGGGCCCAGGCCGTGATCTCAGGGTCCCAATCTCTGGGCAGTGGGATCCAGCCCCTGAGAGGTGGGATCGGGCTCCACGGTCAGCGGGGAGTCCCTTGTCCCTCCCCTGCCCCAGACCCTACTTGCGCTCCCTCTCGCTCTCAAAAAAGGAAAAGAGGAAAAGCCAAACAGCCTCTAACCTGTTTGTCTTCATTTCCTGGGGAAGGATCACGCTTATTGTCCCCACCTTCCAGGGAACCGCTGCGTGAAGGGGGACTCGCTCAGCCTGAAGGGGGAGACCGTGAATGACTGCCACGCGGAGATCATCTCCCGGCGAGGTTTCATCAGGTGGGTGGGCCGGGGGCCGCCCGGGTGTCTGCACCAGGCCCTCTTGGTCCCGTCGGGGCGCGGACGCCTTCCACCTGCGTCTGGGGACCCCGGCAGCCCCTTGCCGGCCCTCCTGCTCTGCCCTCCAGCTCACGGGTTTAGCAGGTCGGGGGCAGAAGCGAGACCGACCTGAGAGGCCGGCTGGCTTTCCGAGGTGTCCGGGCCTCGGGCAGAGGCCTCCCCCAGTGGGGGGCCGGGCCACAGAGGCCACCGCGGTCCTAGTCACGGATCCCCTTGTAGGTTCCTCTATAGCGAGCTGATGAAGTACAACCCCCAGACGGCGAAGGAGAGCATATTTGAGCCTGCGAGGGGCGGAGAAAAGCTGCAGATAAAGAAGAGTGTGTCGTTCCATCTGTACATCAGGTCCGTGTGGTCTCTGCTGCCCCCAGAGCCAGCCTGCCAGGCCCCGGGGTCGGGCGTCCGGGTGCCATCCCGGCCCGTCAGGCGGAGCCGTTCCCTGGGCCGCACTTGGCTCAGCGGCCTGCAGGAGGCTGCGGGAGAGGCCCTGGGGACTGGGGAGGTCCCCGCGCAGCTGGGCTTTCACGGATGCCCTGTCCTGCAGCACGGCCCCGTGTGGGGACGGCGCCCTCTTCGACAAGTCCTGCAGCGACCGCGCGGTGGAGAGCTCCGACTCCCGTCACTACCCCGTCTTCGAGAACCCCAAACAGGGCAAGCTGCGCACCAAGGTGGAGAACGGTGAGTGGCGCGCTCCCTCGCGCCCACAGGAAGGCTCCTGCTGGGAGGGGGTGACCTGGGGACAGGGGTGCGGCGTAGAAGGCCAAGATTCCACTTGGCATCTGTAGTCGGGGAGCTGCGCAAGTCAGGTAGGAGGCAGTGTGCCCACCCGGCTAGAGACAGAGGCGTGGGAGTCCCCTTCCCATCCTTGATCTTCCCGGCCGGGGGGCAGGGGGAGAAGGGACGTGGGACCGAGTCCGAGGAGTGACAGAGGTGGGCACCAAGTGTGCAGCTGCGCAACTGCCTTCTGTCTGCCGGCCCCTCCTCCAGGGCCCTTGGTCGGGGGCTGTCTCCTCATCCCTGCCCCCCCCCACTCAGGCCAGGTCACCTCCCTGCTCAAAACCCACGGAGCTGCCCAGGACCCAGCAGCTCGCTCCAGGGCGCGTCCCCAGGAGAACAGACGAGTGCATGCTGGTTCCGAACGGCGAGGGGTGAAAGTCACCCCAGTCTGGCCGCTGGCGAGTGACCCAAACGGGGTCTGTCTGCATGGTGCGGTCGGCTCGGCCGTGAGAGGGGTGCAGTGCTGGCTCCTGTTACAACACAGACGAGCCCCGAGAAGGCAGCCAGTCCCCAGAGGTCCTGCGTCTCGTGCCTCCGTTTGTGCGGAATGTTGGGAATACAGAGCAGGGCTCCCTGTGGAGACAAGAAGTGGATGTGTGGCTACCTGGGGCCTGGGCTGGGAGGGCTTGGCGCACATGGGGATGCTTCTTTTGAGGGCAAGGAAAGGTTCTAAACTTGACCATGGGAAGGGCTGCACCCCTGTCAACATACGAAAAACCATCGTGGCTTTAAATGGGTGAATTCGATCTCAAGTAGAGCTGTCCCTGAAAACAGCCACACGGATTCCCACCGCCCTTCACACAGAAGCCAGGCCTGCACACACGCACGTGCCTCAAGCCCACTGGCTCTTTGTCAGTAACTTGGACAGCCCAGCCTCTCGCTGCCACAGGGCCTTTGCTTGTGCTGTTCTCAGTGTCTGAAACTGTCATACGCAGCTGTTGCTTCTCTCTGGTGTCTTTGCTACCCTGGCAGTTCCAACCCTGGAGGCCCCCCCACTGTCCACTGCCGTCCCTTCTCCCGGCTCCGAGCACTGCTCCGTTCAGAGTTCTGTCTGTACTGCTTCGCTTGCTTGCTGTGGGTCTGGCCCTTCCAGCCCCACCCCCATGAACGTTCCAGGAGCACAAGGATCTTCTGGTTTTGCTTCCGTTGTTCCCGCACAGAGTAGCGTGCCCAGCACTAGCCGGTGCGGTCTATGAAGACTGACCGCGCACAGCCTTGGCCCACGTGGGAGGTGTGCGAAGGCCACGCCGGGAAGGGGCCTGGCCCAGGGGCCCGCTTAGCTCTGACCTCGGTCCCTCTGCAGGGGAAGGCACAATCCCGGTGGAGTCCAGTGACATCGTGCCCACGTGGGACGGCATCCGGCTGGGGGAGCGGCTGCGCACCATGTCCTGCAGCGACAAGATCCTGCGCTGGAACGTGCTCGGCCTGCAGGGGGCGCTGCTGACCCACTTCCTGCAGCCGGTGTACCTCAAGTCCGTGACGCTGGGTGAGGGCCGCCGCCGCCGCCGCCGCCGCCCCTCCCCCGCCCCTCCCCCGCCCAGTCCCGCCCGCACACCTGCAGCCCGAGTGCGCCTGCGGCGCGGGCAGCAGGACCCGCCGCCTTGGTCCCAGCCGCCCGCTCGCACGCCCGCGCCCCGCGTGCGTCCGCCTCGCGGCGGCGCCCCACGCTCAGGCGCCCGCCTTTCCCGCGCAGGCTACCTCTTCAGCCAAGGGCACCTGACCCGCGCCATCTGCTGCCGTGTGGCGAGGGACGGCAGCGCCTTCGAGGACGGGCTGCGGCCCCCCTTCGTGGTCAACCACCCCAAGGTGCTGTAGCTCCTCCCCTTGTCTTGATGTTGGCTGGGGGGCTCGCGGGTGTCCCGGGAGCTGGTCCTGTCGTCCCGTCGGACGCGGGGGCTTCCCGCTGGGGCTGGGACCCGCCTGAGCTGCGCTGGGCCGCGTGGGGCCAGAGTCTATGCCAGACAAGCCCCGGCCGGGAGGAACGGCCCCGAGCCGTGCGCCCTCTTGGCCCCGGGGCCCTGCGGCGGGGCCTTCCGGAAGGCCTCCATCTGCCCTGTCGCTCCCGGGACCTCTAGGTGGGCCGCGTCAGCGTCTACGACTCCAAGCGGCAGTCGGGGAAGACGAAGGAGACGAGCGTGAACTGGTGCCTGGCGGACGGCCGCGACCTGGAGATCCTGGACGGCACCCGAGGCACCGTGGACGGGTGAGGCGCCGGCGCCTGCGGCGCGCCCCTGCCCGCGTTCCCCGCCTTCCCAGCTGCCCGGGCAGTGACGAGCGGCTCTTGTTCCTCCAGGCCGCGGAATGAATTGTCCCGGGTCTCCAAAAAGAACATCTTCCTCCTCTTTAAGAAGCTCTGCTCCTTCCGGTGCCGCAGGGACCTGCTCAGACTGTCCTACGGTGAGGCCAAGAGAGCCGCCCGAGACTACGAGGTCGCCAAGAACTACTTCAAGAGAAGCCTGAAGGACATGGGTTACGGGAACTGGATCAGCAAGCCTCAGGAGGAGAAGAACTTCTACCTCTGCCCCGTGTGAGGGGCCAGGGACGGGGGACCCCGGTGGGCTGGAGCTCTCCTCGGCGCGTCTGTCTGGAGCCGTTCCTTTCCTCTTTTCTTTTTCTGGCGGAAGCACTCCAGTGACACCAGGAACTGGGGTGTCCCCGGGCCCTGCTTCTGCCGGGGGCCAGGCCCGCCCGCCCACCTGCCCCCTGCCCTCTCCACCGGGAGGGAAGCGCGTCGTCCCCTCTCGCCCACCACATGAGCCCCCCAGCTCAGGCCCCTGCTTCCACCCCGTGTGTTTGCCGCACCCACGTCTCGGCGTCTGGGTCAGGCCAGGCCGCGCCGAGTCCGGTCAGGGCTGGAGGCCTCTGTCTCCCTCTGCCCTTGGCGATTCCCTCCTTATGATCGTTGTTTCTCCTTTCCTCCGCGAGGGCGAGAGGTGACTGTCATTCAGTGAAGCAGGTGTGAGGACAGGAGCTGACGAGCGTGCTCAGTTCATCGCCAGGCCGGGCCGTTGGGAATCGCAGGGGGCCCTCGGTGACCTTTGGGTCTTGCACTTTAGCCAGTGGGGGGCTGGGCAGCAGGGAGGGCTGGCCTCAGACTTGAGCCCACAGGAGCCCCGCAGGGTGACACCAGCCACCCCGCCACGCAGACCGGCCTCGTGGGACCACCGCCCCCACCATTCTCCAGAAGCATTCCTGGGGGGTGTCCTGCTGGCGGGGACACAGACCCCAATCCCTGGCAGGGAGAGGTCCTGCACCGTGAGTCCCCTCTGCCCTGATAATCAGGACTGAGAGGATGGGCGGAACAATCACGCAGGGCCGGGTCTCCACGCCGCTTCCTCCCTCCCTCCCTCATGACCGTGACACAGTGGGAGTTGGCCAAATCATGGGTGTGTTAGTTTTTAAAAACATAAATGTTGATTCTTAACTGCTACAGAGAGCCTAGAAGTACACAGATTTTAAAGTCAGATTTAGTTTTTCATTTACCCAAGACTTCTGTCTGCCAGAGAGTTCCAGAAGGGCAGGCCTCGGGCTGTCGTGGGGGGGGGGGGTTGGGTTTCTGCAGAGTTGACGCCCTACCCCAGTTGAAACCATGTGAGGTGGAAGCCTGTCTACACCCCCGGCCAGCTCCCTGGAGCTCGCCTCTGCCCACGCCAACCAGACCTGAGCCCGCCTCTAGGTGACCCCTTGGTCCCTGCCCACCAACCAGGCCAGGCCCTCGGGTGACCGTCCCCCCACCTCGCGCCCCACTCACTGCTGACGAGGCAGCCGGTCCGGACCCATCTCCTGCAGTACGTACCCGCACACTCACACTCCGTTCTTGTGGCCACTATTCCCTCTGTGCTTCTGACCAAAAATTGACCAAAATTTAAACAAAAAAACCAAGTGTTTTAGAAGGATACTAAAGAAGTCTGAGGAACAGCCAGGTGTCCCAAGAAGCTGGGCGGGACCAGGGCTTGTGTTTGGGGGGCGGAGCCCGCCCCCTCCCCCCCCGGGGCACCCTACCTCGGACCGGGAGCCCCAGGGTCGGCCTCTGCTGCAGGAAGGGGGCCCGCGTGCCCCCAGGACAGAGCCCCGCCCCAGTGCTCTACTTTCTTGTCTGATCTTTGTTTTTAGCAACCAGGACGCCCTTCTTCCTTTTTTTAAATGGTCTTTGTAGTTGATTTGTCCGAACTGTGGCTGTTGTGCACTCTCTGAATAATCACTTGTGAAACCGTCGCTGCTCGAAGCTACTTCCTTGACTCAGGAGCGACTGTGCCGGTCTGGGTCCTGGTGCGGCTCCAGGAGCAGGTGGGAGGGGCCCAGGCACGGACTCGGCACGGGGGGCTGCCCTGGGGTCCTCGATTCGGCTTTGATGTGTCCCTTGACAACCGTGACTAACCGTATACATTCCTCGGAAATAAAGAGAATCTGAATTGTTAGGGCGTCTCCAGTCGTGGCTTCCCCAGGGAGGGAACATGGGGGCAGAGGCACCGCGGCCCTGCGGTTTCTGGGGACGGAGCCCCAGCCTGACACCTTGTCCTTGGGGCGGGAAAGCCAGCACATCCCACAGCACGCGCAGCCCTCGTGCTCTGCTGGGGCGTCCGTCCCAGCCCCTGCCCCGAGCAGCAGGAGGTACGTATATACGGGGGCTCGGGGGGCCCAGGAGCAGCCGGGCCGTGGTCTCGGGGGCAGGCGCTGCCAGTTTTCCGCATGACTTCCACAAAGAACGCACCCCCCCACACACACTGCCATTCCTGCCACAGTCTCTACCACATCCATCCGACCTTTTTAGAAGCGCTGTCCTCCCAGAGGACACACAGTCACGGTATAGCCTCCTTCCCCATCCATGACAGATGGGACAGCTGAGGCCAGGAGGGCCAGTGACGAGTTTGGGGGCACATTAAGGACCACAGCTGTGTGTGGGTGTCATTCGTGGTCCTCCGAGACCCAGAGCTGAGTCAGCTGGACAACTTCTGGAGACGGGGAAGGAGATGTCCCCCCTGCAGGGACGTATGGGGACCCCTCAGGCCGCTCCTGCCCCCCATCCCCGCCGGAGGGAAACTCTACCCAAGTCTTCAGGACAGAGCCCCTTTCACAACGAACACGAACGCCAGCCCCCGTGCGGAGGGGACGAGCCATCTCCATTGCCCACTCAGAGGGGCTGGGACACAGGTCTGCCCGTGGGAGTGTCATCAGCTGGCACTGTCTGTTCCCATCACCCTGCCTTCCTTCAGAGGCCACAGCTGAGTGCCACTGCCGGGTTTGGGACCAGAGCAAACCAGGGTTCTGGGGACAGGTGCGGCCTCCACATAGACCACAGTCTTGACCACCGCATGCCCACGCTGTGAGGAGACCCCGGCCGACCCTGCCTCTGGGGCCTTTGTTTAAGAGCCCCCCGCCCCCCAGGAGCTATTTCTGGGCCTTTAGGCCATTTCTTTCCCATCCGCTGAGTGCCCTTGTCAGGGACTGGTCACAGCCACGGTCACTGCTCCCCTCCCATCCTTGTGCTTTCGTGCCTCTGAGCCTTGTTTCTCCAGCCCCGCACCCCCCCGTGGTTCCCAAAATGTGCCAGACCTGACCACCAGATACAAGAGAGAGACAAGACAGGTTTGGAAACAATTTTCTTTACGAGAATCTTGAATTCCTAAGGGATCCGGCCTGAGGCGGGTTAGACCAGTGCAAATATTCCGGAAGCACAGAGAAGGGAGGCCAAGGCTAGTGTGGGGGGACGAGGGCTCTGAGCATGTGGATGAGGCATCCTAGCGACAGCTCCTAGACCTAGTCCCTCAGGAGCCGTGTGACACTCACGCTCGGAAACATGCGGCCAATTCTTACTCCAGCCTGGGCGAGTGACCGGCCGGCACCCGCTGGGCTGAGGGATGACGTGGCCTCGGCCCCTAGAAGCAGAGGCTGAGAGGGAGCCAACTGCACTCTGGCCAGGGGCCGATTCAGAGATGCCCCTTGCTTTCCCACAGCCTGCGCCATGGCCCAGCCGTGCAGACGGCTCAGCTGAGCGAGTCTCCTGTCGCCAGGGGCCCTTCCCTGCAGGCTGGCCCCCGGGCTGGGAGGAGACGGAAGTCGGGCCCAGATGCTGCCCAGAGCAGCCCCTGCCTTTCCCCTTCCCGCAGGCGCTGCCTTCCTCTTCCTCTGCAGGGCAGGGTGGCTGGGAGACCGCCTCACGTTTTCGGTAACTCCGCCCAGCTGTGGCGGCATGACACGCCCGGCCACCAGGACACCAGCGGAGGCTCTCCTGCTGCGGCAGCCCCTAGCGTCAGGGGCGGGCGGCATGCGCTGTCCCGCTACTCGGGCATCGTGGTTTGCAGATGGAGACGATGCCCGCCCGCTTCCCCAGCCGCCCCTCCCAAGCCCACCTCGCTCAGGCTCCCGCTCCAGGGTCTGCACTGCCCTCTCCAGACGGGGCACGGATTCTCTGCAGAGCCGGCCCCCTACGGAAGGGGCAGGGAGCTTCCCGACAGCACCAAGGGAAGGAATGATGCTTGTCCCAAGATTCCCAGTGCCCCCAGGGTTCAAACTGTCCCCACGTGGGGCATCACCTCATCTGAGCGGTGGGCCTCCTCCCTCCGCCCCTGCCCTCTCCCTCCTGCCGCTGGCACGGTCCCCTTGGAGTGGGAGGCACCACCCCGAAGGCCCTGCCCAGCTAACCCGGTCCCATGCGACCTTCTGTCCCCATGCGACCTTCTGTCGCCATGGCCTCAGTGGGCTCTGCTGCCCCCAGGTCACCAGCGGGAAGGAGCAAGGTCAGAGCAAGGGGCTTTCCTGAGTCGCAGCAACCCCCCTCCCCGCCTCCCTGGGGTCTCCTTACACGTCAGAGGCTCCGGAGTAGTGGGGAAGCCGCCAGCGGGACTCCAGCACCCCCGGTGACAGCAGGCTCGAGCACCGGGCAGGAAGCACTCCCAGTGGCCCAGGCCACAGCAAGGCACGCAGACAGCCAGGAGCCGGGCCTCGGGCTGGCACCCCACCCGCCAGATGGATGGTTCCTTTCCGGTTGCTCTTCGGGCTCCGGGACGCTCCCCCCACCAGGGCTCTGACCCAGCAGCAGCTCCAGCTTAATACAGGCACCTCTGTTTGCTGCCCGGGAAGAAGGTCTCCGCAGGCTAAGACACCCGCTCGGCCAGCCGGGGACACGCGCTGAGGCACACCTTGCCCCGCGGCTGGCGGGACATCCACAGCCAGGATGGGACGAGATCAGCCCGAGGCCCCGAGGGCCCACCGGTGTCAGGAGGAGCTCGGCCCAGGAACAGGACACCGCTTCCCTGAAGGTGCTTGAGGGAACCACGGCCATCAGGCCTGATGAGCGGCCCCTGGAGAGCCCCCCGGGCCGTGCTCCTCCAGTGCCAGGTCCCCAGACCCACAACGCTGCTGCCAGGGCTGGTTCTGCTCCAGGGGCGGTGGGGGGGGGGGGGCTGTGCGAGGCTCTAAGGATGGTCAGGCACCCCCCGCCCTGCTCTGGCCGCCCCCACACTGCACACCCGGCCAGGGTCCGCCAAGAACAGACTGGGCTGCTTCCTCCTCGCTACTGTCCCCACTTGGGAGACGAGGCCGCCGACGCCCAGAAAAGCAAACGGACTTGCTCGAGGCGGCTGAGCAAGCAGGTGTGAGCCAGGACTGGCATCCAGACTGAGACCGTCTGGTCCCGCGGTGGATGAGGTGCGTCCCCCCGAGCCGTCGGCACTGTCCCCAGCTCTGCCGCGCCCGCACAAGCAGGGCTCCAGCCGGGTTCCAGAGGACAGCGTGGTCTGTGTCGGCCGGCCCTCTGGCTGCGCTGGACAGATGGCCCCATCGGGGACCGGCCACCTGCTGGCGCTGAGGACAGGCCGGGACCACAGAGCAGAGCCAGCCACGTGGCAGGAGTGGGGGCAGGACGTCCATCAGAGGTCTGTCTCCTCGGCTAAGAGCCCAGAGTCCCCCAGCCGGTCTCCGGGAGCAGCGTCAGGACACGGCCTCCACGAGCCCACGGGACAGAAGCAAAGGCTGTGTTTCTAGGGAGCCGGTGATGGTAGGTAGGTTTGGCCTGGGCCCAGCTCAGGTCTGGGGGGACAGCCAGGCAGTGCTGACTCCCTCCCGCCCGGCGCCCTCTGCTGTGGGCAGAGAGCCTGCAGCTGCTGAAAGCGAACACCTTCTCTTCTCGGACTCCAAAGCCCTGCTCCAGTCAAGTGGGGAAAGACCACCGGAGACCCTGCGTTTGTGCTGGAGGACTTGGCACTTGGGCTCCAAACAGGGCACGGGAAGGCTCCAAACTCAGGGGTCCAATGCCCAGCCGGGCCGCCCCACCCGGCCGGAACAAGAAAGAAAGTGGGGGGACGTCCAGGGGTGCAGGGACCTGGGGCTGGGCTCTGGAACCCATAAAAGCAGGGGGCTGCAGGGCTGGGCTGGAGGGCCCCCAGGGGTCTGGCCACAACACCAGGTAAGCCCTGGGACAGACCCGCCAGCCCACGGGCCATGTACGTAGGGAGGGTAGGCCCGAGTTGGGTCCGGAACTGCTGCGTCAGGCCTGCACGCCACGTCAGGGGCCCTGGGACTCTGCCCCGCCCCGGCCCCTCACACTTCCCTCAGTGTGCGCGGCCCCACATCTCCACACCCCTGCTCATAGCCCACATGCCCGCCCAGCCCCTCCCCCACCCGGCTGGGGCCCTCCAGGGTTGGCCGTCTGCCGCGGGGGCGGAGAGGGGCTGCAGTAGGGGCGGGAGAGGCGGGTTGGCACCAGCAGCCCCCCACCTGCAGCCCACTCGTCCCTCCTCCACCTAAAACGACCAGAGCAACCGAGCACGGAGGGCGAGGTGGAGCGCGGAGCCGGCGGCCTCACTTGGAGCTGGGGGCCGAGCGGTCGGCCTGCAGGAAGCGGGCCGGGGCGTAGCTCTGGAAGAGAGGCTGCAGGAACATGCCGACCGTGCCGAAAACACAGACGAAGACGAAGATCCAGAGGAACAGGCGGTCGATGACCATGGCGACATACTTCCAGTCCTCACTCACCTGCGCAGGGCACAGGCCACCGTCAGTCACGTGGTGCTGGGCAGCGGCGGGCTAGGGACAGGCAGGTTTCACGACACACGTGCACAAACGTACACACATGCACACACACACGCATGCACACATGCACACGTGTGTACACACGAACCTCGCTCCTCTCCCTCTGTGACCGCACAACTTTTCCAAAGCATGGCTCCAAACTTGCCTGCTTAGAAGCCTCTGGTGGCCCCACGGCCTTCAGGGCCCCTCCAGAGTCCAAGTTCGGATTCAAGACCTGCCCGTCTTACTGTCCTTTTCCACCCTCTAACCCAGACTTATCTGCTTTCAAGTCTCTACGCCTTTGAGTTTCCTTTGCGTCTAGAATTCTGGTCTGCCCTTTCTCTGCCTGGTGAACTCCTACATATCCTCTAAAGCCCAAATCAAGTGTTACCTCTTCTCTGGAGTGATCTTTCCTGTACTCCTGCTCAGAAAAAACCACTGTCCTCTCTGGGCCCCCTCAACAGGGGGCCACATCTCAATCACCGTGTTTTGACCACACTGCATCGCCATGTCCATTTGCACACCTGCTACCCACCCCCACTCCAGCCAGCCGCGAGTTCCTAACGACAGGGACCTTACCGATTCACTTTGCAATCCCAACCTTCACAACACAGTGCCAGTAAACGGGGGTCGGATGACTGAACCAGCGGCTGGTTCTGCAGGCCCCCTCCCTCCGGGACCACCTGGGGAATCTAGCCCCACAGCACTACCTCCAGCGCACAGGCCCCAGAGGGGAGGACTGGCTCCCAGGTGGGATGAGGACTGGCTCCCAGGTGGGACCAATCTGTCGGAAAGAGGATATGGTGTGGGTCTGACAGCTCTCACGGGGTCTGCCCCACTCAGGCCGGAGTTGGGGCCTTTGCACACGTTCATCCAGCGGCCGGGAAGGAGGCCGCTTGCACCTACATTGGGTCAGCCACTGAGGAAAGGACTTGTTCACGCCTGCACCTACCGTGGGCCTGGCACCGGGCCAGGCACAGAGGTGTGAGCAGGAGCCAATGCTGTGGTTTACCATCTAGAAGCAAGAATGAGATAATTACCCTGCTAGATGCTGATAAGGAAACGAACACCTGAGACAGAGAACCGGGGGAAGACACCCTTTAGGGTGTGGTCTGGAATGGCCTCTTTTTTTTTTTTTTTTAAGATTTTGTCTATTTATTTGAAAGAGACAGAGATCACCAGCAGGCAGAGAGGCAGGCAGAGAGACAGAGAGGAGGAAGCAGGCTCCCTATGGAGCAGAGAGTCCAATCCCGGGCTCAATCCCAGGACCCTGAGATCATGACCCGAGCCAAAGGCATAGGCTTAACCCACTGAGCCACCCAGGCACCCCTGGAATGGCCTCTTTGAGGAAGGGACACCGAAGGTCACATTGGACCATAAGAAGGCGCCAGCTGTGGCAGGAACAAAGCGAAGAAAGAAACAATCACACAAACCCAAAGCGAGGTCCTTCCCCCAGCCAACACCGGGCAAAATGTTGATGCCGTGAAAAACAAAGCGAAAACCTGTTCCAGACTGGAAAAAAAGAAAAGGATCCAACCTGAGATCCTGGACGGGGCAGAGAGCGCAGCAGTGGGCACCAAAGCTGGAGAAGTTTTTGGTTTTTTTGCTTTTTAAGATTTACTTATTTGAGAGAGAGAGAGCGGGTGCACGGCAGGGGCGGGGAGCAGAGGGAGAGAATCTCAAGCCGACCCCAAGCTGCCGCAGAGCCAGATGTGGGGCTCCAACTCATGACCTTGACATCACGACCTGAGCCAAAACCAAGAACTGAATGCTTAACCGACTGCACCACCCAAGTGCCCCCAAACCTGGAAAACCTTTTTTAAGATTTTACTTATTCATTTGAGAGAGAAAGAGCATGAGTAGGGGGGAGAGGGAGAGAAACAGGCTCCCCACTGAGCCTGGGGAGCCATGGGAGACCAACACGGGGCTTGATCCCAGGATTCTGAGATCATGACCTTAGCCGAAGGCAGACGCTTCACCATCTGAGACACCCAGGAGCCCCTGGAAAACTTGTAATATGTATTTTATATCAGTTAAAGATGTTATATGGATGTTGAATTTCCTGGATTTGATCATTGATCCTGGATATGCAAGACAACATTCCTATTCTCGGGACAGACACACTGAAACATTCGGGATAGAGGGTCACGACCTCTGCAACCTGGGCCCACACCCGGGAGCAAATATTAACAGTAACAATACTTGAAAAAAATTATCTATTTGAGAGAGACGGGGTGTGTGTGTGTGTGTGTGTGTGTGTGTGTGGAGGGGGGGGAAGGGGAGTGAAAGCATCTCAAGCAGACAGCCCGCTGAGCAGAGACCAGGGCGGGGTCCAACCCACAACCCTGACATCATGACCCAGGCCGAAATCAAGAGTCGGATGCTTAACCGACTGAGCCCCCCAGGAGCCCCAGCAATAATAGTTTTTTAAAAGGAAAATGAGAATAACGTGTGCAAACATCCTGAGGCACACAAGGCTTTGCTTGCTTAGACCAGACGGCGGGGGGATCCAGTGACCTGAGCCAGGGAGGGAAGGCACAAGGTGAGGGGACAGCGTGGTTTGGTTGGAGGACAGAGCTGGCTCAGGAGACTCTGCCCAGGGCCAGGAAGAGCTGGGGAGGGGCGTGCCCACGGCCAGGGGAGCAGCCTGGAGAGCTGAGGAGAAAAGAGAATCTCCTGGAGGGCGGGACTTGGGTGGTGGCGGAAGTGAGAGGGACAAGAGTCGAGAACCACTCCAGGTGTTTGGTCTGAACCCCTGGGTGGACGGTGATGCCATTTACCGTAAGACGGGGGGACTGCAGGGGAGGCCAGCCGGCGGTGAGGCTGTAGATGGAGCACTGCGGCGTGGACGTGCGAAGTTGGAGCCGCCAGTGCGGCGTCCACGTTCGCCACTGCACGGAGCACCGAGCACGGAGCACCGAAGCCCGGAGCCCCAAGAGGGCTGCGGCAGGGGCGGCGGCGGCGTCTCCCCGGGCCTGGTCCTACCCTCCGCGCACCGATCTGCGCCTGGCGGAGCCCTGGCTCTGGATGCCCCCAGCTCTGCGCTCCCCGGAACGGAAACGCCAGGCTCCGAAGCCCCCAGCCCCACCCCCGAGCGGCAGCGCTAGAGCCGCCCTCCCTCAGCCCCTCACGAACAGGGCTCTCGCCATGGCAACCACGGCCTCGCCCCAGCCTGCAGCGGCGGGTACGGAGGGCTGACCGCTGGGCCGCGGTACTCGGCCCTTGCGCGGGCTCGGGGCTCCCGCGTCCTCCGCTCCGGGAACCCCCCTCCGCCTCCCCCTGTCCCTCCTCCAAAACGATCTCACCAGGCCGTCCCAAAGGCGCAGAAAGGGGATGTGGACGTGCGCCTCTGCCCCCACCCACCTTCGACCGCCCCCAAATCCGCCCCTCGTGGGGCGCGCGAGGGACCCCCCGGAGCCCTTTGTGCTGGGAGCTGGGACCACCAGCCACCAGCGCAGACTCGGGGGGAGGGGAGGGGGCAGCGGGGGTTGGGCCTCTCGGGGCCGTGGCCACTCGCAAAGCCTCCTCCGCGTCCGCGTCCGGCCGCCCCAGCCCCCGCGGCTCCGCCTCCTAGAAGCCCGCGGAGGCCACAGCGGCCGCGCCCCACACTCGCGACAGCCTCGCGCGCCGCTCGCCACTCACGCTCTGGTCGTCGTCCTCGCTGCGCACGTGGTCCGCGATGAAGCGCACGCCGTCCACCGCCGCGCGGAGGCCGCAGCCGCCCGCCCCCGGCCCGCCGCGCGCCGCCCCGGAATACGAGTCCCCGGGGGCTTCCCGGAAGAGGAGGGCGCCCGCCTCGCGCTCGCGCTGGCGCCGCCGCAGACGCAGGCGCTGGCGGGCGCAGCGGCGGCGCGGCTGCTGCATGAAGAGCAGCGCGGGCAGCTTCTCCAGGAAGACGACCTTGACCCAGGGCGCCATGGTGTGCGTGCCGGGCGAGCGGTGGTGCACGTTGAGCACGCACACGCTGGTGACGATGGAGAAGGTGACGAGCACCATGGTGAACATGAGGTACTTGCCGACGAGCGGCACGTCCAGGGAGGTGGGCGGCACGATCTTGGAGATGAGCAGCAGGAAGACGGTGAGCGCCAGCAGCACGGAGATGCACAGCGTCATCTTCTCGCCGCAGTCGGACGGCAGGTAGAAGACGAGCACGGCCAGCGAGGTGATGAGCACGCACGGGATGATGAGGTTGATGGTGTAGAAGAGCGGCTTGCGGCGGATGACGAAGTCGTACGTGATGTCCACGTATGTGGAGTCGTCCGGGTTCTCGTTGCGCCGGCCGGGCAGCGCCACGATGTCCCACTCGCCGCTGGGGGTGAAGTCGTCCAGGCTGGCCACGTCACTCTTGAGTACCAGGTCGATCTCTGTGCGGTCGTATGTCCACGAGCGGAACTTCATGGTGCAGTTCTGCTGGTCGAACGGGAAGTGCTTCACCTCGATCTTGCAGGCGCTCTTGTAGATCGCGGGCGGCAGCCAGAAGATGCTGCCGTCGTAGGAGACCACGGCGTTGGAGTAGAAGGACACCTCATACATGCCGTCAGCACTGCCGATGGACGAGCAGGGTCAGCCCTGGCTCACGCCGTTCCTGCGCCCCACCCGTCCACCCAGCGCTGAGCGGGAGGAGGGGAGAGCCAGGTCTGAGGGTAAGCATCCAGGAGCGTGGAGAGGTGGGGCAGGAATTGAGCAGGAGGGGGGAACTGGGTGAGTTGGTGGTCAGGAGGTCCCTGAGGCCTTTTGGAAGCTGAGGAGGGCGGGTGACGGGCACGCCTGCTGCTTGTCCTGCACTGTGCAAGCTGGTTGCTCCCCAAGGCTGGCGGAGAAGTTGGGAGAACCAGGGAAGCCAGAGTAAGGAGCCCCAAGCAATGAGAGGGACAGGTGCAGCGGGAGCAGGAAAGGCACCCACTAGTGATAGGGGATCTTGAAGGCGATGGGATTTTTGCTGGAAAGGGGATGGAACCCAAAGGAGACACTGGGGCCTCCAGGTTTTGATCCTGAACAATCCTCCAGGAAAGCCTATTCCTGAATCAATAGGGCCCTGGGGCTGTCAATCCTTGTCTGTATCCCTCTGCTGCTTCCAACAGTGGGACTCGGATTTGGAGGGGAGGGAACTGGCCATGGCCCAAATCACCCTGGAGTCCTTTGGGTTCTCCACATTACACCTCACTAATCTGGGTCTGTCTCCTGCATAGTGATTGTGTCTGTGCCAGCGAGAAGTCCCTTCTGCCCCGCTGCATGAGCTCATTTACTTTCCCTAAGACCCCATCCCTCCCAGAGCACTCCTGTGGTCTCCTCCAGTCTTCCCATTGCTCCAAGGCCACCTACTTGTTGTACAGAACTACATCTGGGAGCCAGATGTGTTTGGACGGGAGCCGAACTTTCTTCATGTTGTCAAACTCCTCAGGCTTCCAGGTGAGCCGATAGTCCTCCCACTCCTGGGAAAGGGAGAGAGGGAACCTTACAAAGCTGAGGCTCAAGGTCAAGGATGGGGGGTGGTGGTTCTGGCTTGAGGAGGCTTTGAACATCCATCCCCTCCCCACAGTGACTTCTCTGCCCCGCAGATGTGGCTGGCAAGATACTTTCTCATTTAATTTGCCCATCTAAACCAAGATAGTAGAATCTACATTTTACCAATAAGAAAATGAATCTCGTAGAGGTTAACATGATCGAGTCACAGCCGGTGAGTGGAAGCACCACGCTTCCGGGCCAGTTGTTCGGCTCTCCAGAGTCTGTACCTTTCTGCCTTTTTTGAGGAGATTAAAAGACGGGAAAGCACATGCAAAAAACCCAAGGAGGGAAGAGCAGAGCAGGGGTGTGGACTGGGGCAGGACGAGCACTAACCTGGGTCAGCCAGACATTTGTGGTCATGATCTGCTCCCGCTCATGCTACAGGGAAGAAGAGAAGCTGTTGAGAAGGCCGCCCAGGCTGCAGGCCCGCCCCAGCCACCCACGGTCCTTCCCATACCTCCCTGAGCCGGGGGGCTCCAGAGAGGTAATTCTGGCTTTTCTGACCTCAGCAGCTGGGCAGAGTTTGGGACCTGCACTCACCACACTAATGAGCTGGGCCAGGGACACCATGAGCTGCACGGTCACTAGCTCAGAGCCATTGGCAGCCGGGCGGATGAGCTTGTTGTACCGGGAGGGGTCCAGGAGGTGTTCCACCAGGCGCTCCTCTGTGTCTGTACCCCAGACTCCTGGGCAGGGGGGCGGAAGGCAGGATGAAGGAAGTAGGCAAGGAGGGCCCACCTAGCATCCCACTCTCCTTAGGCAAATGGGGCAACCAGGCCAAAACAGGAGCTTCCCACCACTCCATCCCTAAAGATACAGCAAAATGCTTCAGTTATCCCATGAGGGCCCCGCAGAGAGAAATTCTTCTCTGAAATCACCAACCAGGGAGACCAGACAGCCTCACACAGATGTTTTCAGACTAAAAGTCCACTCTATAAGGATTAATGGAGACCCACTCTTCCTGCAAGCTCTCAGCCTGTGGTTTCAAAAGACTTGAGATTTCTTTTCCGTTTTTTTTTTTTTTAAGATTTTGACAGAAACACAGCAAGAGAAGGAACACAAGCAGGGGGGATGGGAGAGGGAGAAGCAGGCTCCCCGCCAAGCAGGGAGCCTGACTCAGGGCTTGATCCCAGGACCCCGAGATCATGACCCAAGCTGAAGGCAGACACTTAAACAACTGAGCCACCCAGGTGCCCTAGACTTGAGAGTTCTTGCTTTCGTGGCTTCTCCTAAAAAGTCCCTGTAGTTCAAGGAGGGTTTGGGATGGTGGGGAAGGTGCCCCACCTCAGCTGGGTCCATCTCTGTACACAAGTAACATTATGCATTTCCACCTGTGATGTGGGCTGTGACCCCCACTCCACACCCACCTTCACAGGCACTGGGTTGGAGTGGATGGCTGGGCTGCCTGTGCCGTGGATCTGAACATGTATCCAGTCCCAAATTCCACACATAGGGGAGTCCACCTCCCGTGAGATGGCATGCAGGTGTGGGAACCTTGTTTAGCTGCACAATCCCTTTGTACCCGCCCCTGCACAGACTCTCTCTCCTACGGCTCTGCACAGATGTACCCCCAGCCCTCAGAGCTCCTTCCTGGTGGCCCTCAGCCTGGCCGAGCACCTTCCCTTCCAAGCCTTCCATCCCACCCTACAAGAGAGTTGAGAAGCCACTTTTCTCCCCTTCCTGTCTTGCCCCTGTGGAGTGGCCAGAATCGGGAGCCCAATGTAGGACACAGGAAATGATGCCAAGGGAGGGTGCCCATCCAGGTAGAGTTCTGGAGATAATGTTTCACGGGAAGTCAATCGCACCCGGTCGCAGAGTGAGCCCTCCTGCCACCCCAGAAAGCCTGGGGAGACCCCCTCTCCCTTCCCTCCCCATTCCCATGCCCTCCCCACCGCCATTGCCCGGATCTCGCTTGCTTCCTTGCATCGCCTACTCCTTCCGGGATGTCCTCATCCCTGCGCCGTCGCCCTGGCGTCCCCCTGCAGGCTCGTCCACCTCTGGGGGTCCCCCTTGCGGCCTGGAGCCCGGTCCTTACCTGCGCGCAGCCCGAGGAGGCCGAAGCCCAGCAGCAGCGCCGCGGGGCCGGAGCGCCGGGCCATGCCGCGGGCGGGTGCTGTCCGCGGTGCTGAAGCCGCGTCCGCGCCGCCGGAGGGTCCTGCGCTCCCGGGGCTGCGGCGAGGCGGGCGGCGGGCGGCGGGCGGCGGCGGGAGGGAGCCGGCTTCTCGCTCGCCCCGGCCGGAGCCGGCGGACGCTTTTCCGGCTGCTCTTCCAGGGAACACAACGCGGACGGGGAGAGGGAGGAGTCTCCGCCCCGGAGGCGGAAGCGCCGAGGTCCAGGAAAAGAGGGGGTCCCTGGGTGGGACGTTCGTTGCTCAGCGGGTCACCGGACGGGGGCGTCCTGGAGCCCCGAAGTTGGGGCAGGACCTGAAGGACTCTGAGAAGGGCGGAAAGAAGCCGCGCCAGTAAGACAAATAGGTCACGACCCGCTCAGCGCAGGGGGGCCGAGGGCCCGAATGAGGGGCGGGCGTCGGGAGCAGTTTCTGGGGCTCCCGCCCTCCTTGCTCGCTCCTACCAGTCCGCATGCTCCCGCTTCCTTGGAAGGCTCAGGGAGAACGCCTTTAGGCCTTTCCGGAAAGAGAGAGGGACTGTGGGTTTGCTGTTTCTCAAAAGCAAACAGCTTTGGAGTCTGGAAACAGAATCTGTCACCTGTCCCCTTCTCTACCTCTACGGACTCCCTCGAAGGCCAACCTTCCTGCCCTCCCCGGGGTTGTGGGGGTGCCTGAAGAGAGGGCAGCCTTCAATGCTGGAAGGGTAAGTGGCTCTGCTCCCCTCCCTTCCACTCCAGCCTTTGGCTTCCGTGCAACGAAGGGAGCAGAGGACCGTTTCTCAGAGGCTCCAGAACGAAGCTGTCCTACAGGAGAGCTCACACGAGCCAGAGGGTTTGCCACTCGATGACATCTTTGACCATGAAAGCCAATTAAGTCCTCCTTTCTCTCTTGGGTGGATTTCTGTCACTTACAACCAAGACTCCTGACTCAAGCAGCCTTACCATACGTCCAGCTCCAAGTCCCTCTCTGCCTACTTTTTCAACCCCATCTGGACCACTCCACCCGTCCACGCTCCAGCTTCCAGTGAGGCCTTCCAGACCCTGAATACTACCTGCCCCACCCCTGCCCCATCCTCCACGGTCCGGGGCATTTCAACATGCCGTTCCCTCGACTCTCTTGTCACCTGTTTCCCCTCAACTTTGAACATTTGACAGAAATGTCATTTCCTCAAGGAAGCTGTATCTGTCCAAGGACTAAGACAAGTGCTCAGCTGTTTGCAAACGGTGTCCAGTGGCTGAAGGAACCACGCTAAAGCAGTGGTTGCCTCTGTGGCCAGGTCCTGAACCAGAACAGCGCCAGGCTTGTCATGAAGGCTCAACAAAGAAGAAAAGGGGCTAGTGTAGGCCTGACATCTTCTAGTGTGTATGGGAAAATTCCTTTTAAAGTTCAGCTAAACCTTCTTCAATACCCAGTATCATCACACTCATTTGGACATGAATTATACTGTGGTTTAAGATTTAAGGAAATCAGGATATTTATTTTTCTTTAAAGTAAAATGTTACCAAGGTCATGGTTTCCAAGAAAAAGCTTCCTCCACCAGCCCATTGCCTTGACACAACCAATGACTACTTTCTCTGTACCAGGTATTAGCTGTTCTGTCCATAACGGCCCTGTGTCCTTTATAACCCTTTCTTCTTATCAGCTAATACTTGATGTTTTAATCAGCTGTTGCCTATTACGCTCAGTGATGGCTTATACATTGGCTTCATACTGCATGGTCTTTTACAAATTTTTGATTTTGTGTTTATTTTCATTACAAATATGGTCTATGTTTATTGTAAAAAAATTAAATACATAAATAATCCAAAATAAATAAATAAATCCAAGAAACTGCTATTTAAAAAAATAGATTAAAACTCAGCTAAAAGGAAAATATTTAACATGTCCTCAGTTCCTGAAATTGAAGGGCAAAAACAAGACAAGTACCAGAAAAGAAGTGGGTGGCCAGGGGCCCGTGATGCACATGGCAGTGGGCACAGACCTGCACCACAGGCTCCAGCACCAATGCCTATGTGTAACAATCTCCTGAGAATTAAATCTTGGAAGCAAGGAAAGGCATGGAGAATAAAGCCTTAAAGAAAAGAGAAGAAATGTGTGCAAGCATTCCATTTGGTGGAAGGGTTGGAGGTGGGAAAAAGACCCAGCTTCAACAGCCCGGATCGATGTTGGCTGAGTATCTGCTGCTTTTCAAGGATGTACAGGTGTTGAGGATACAGTGATCAAAGCACCCGGCCAGTAAGGAGGTCACAGTTTGTCGGCAAAGGCTTACTGCTCAGTGTGATAGGGATGTGGACAAGGTGCTACAAGGAGGGGAAGGTCGTAGTGCCCAAGCTTCTGCGGGAAATGCAACCGATACTGAGATTTCCGAGACGAGGAAGCCGGCAAGACAAGGTGGCTTAAAGGTATTTCAAAGTCCTCAACAAGAGGGCCAGGGAGCTGTGCACGAAGATGTACTTAGGACTCAGGTTTTTCTCTTGGTGGATTCGGGGTGACTGAGGAAGGCTGTGAGTGTCCTCTTAAGAAAATCTCTCCAAAGTGGCTTCTTATTTCTGGGATGACGGACCGGAGGGTCCTGTGCTTGCTTGAAGCCCTGCGCTGCTCCCCTTGGTCTCTGTCTTCTCAGATTCCCCAGCTTTTGCTCCCAGTTTTTTATTTTATTTTTAAGTAAAATATGAAATGCTTCATGAATTGGCAGGTGAGCCTTGCACAGGAGCCATGCGCATCTTCTGTGTATCGATCCAAATTCAGTCTATGTGCTGAGAAGCGAGCTCCCCTTCAAGCTTAATTCCAGCCCTGCAGAGGTCCTCTGAGTACAACCACTGGTGCCCAGGAGAGTGGGACCTCCCTCCCTCATGTCTCCCACACACAGTCCTCCCACCCCACCAGAAAGAAAGGCAGTCAGGGAGAGAGAACGGGGCCAAAACCATGCAGGGTGATGGACAGATTTAGAAGGGTCAGCCCTGAGGCAAAATGGTGGGCAAAGTTCTGTGGGTACACTCCCATTGTCTCTGATGGTAAGGAACTTTTTCTCTTGGGAGGCACTACAATTAATGCTGCTTTCCTTTATTTACGTTATTTTTTTTAAAGATTTTATTCATTTATTTGCCAGAGAAAGAGCACAAGCAGGGGTAGCAGCAGGCAGGGGGGAGCAGCAGGCTCCCTGCTCAGCAAGAAGCCCAACGTGGGGCTCAATCCCAGGACCTCAGGACCTCCAGGACCTCAATCCCATGACCTGAGCCCAAGGCAGATGCTTTACTGAATGAAACACCCAGGCATCTGAAGTTACTTTAAATTTAAAAACTACTTAACTGTTAAAAACTATTACCAGAGGGGTGCCTGAGTGGCTCAGAGGGTTGGGCCTCTGCCTTCAGCTCAGATCATGGTCTCAGGGTCCTGGGATCAAGCCCCGCATCGGGCTCTCTGCTTATCGGGAAGCCTGCTTCCCCCTTTCTCTCTGCCTGCCTCTCTGCCTGCTTGTGATCTCTCTCTGTCAAATAAATGAATAAAATCTTAAAAAAATATATATATTACCAGAGTAATACATACTCATGAAAACCACCTGGAAAACACAAATTAGCAAAACAAAGTAAAAAAGATTCATGGTCCTTCCTCCTAGAGGAAAAGACTGTTAACACTTCCCATATAAATATCTAATTTATACATTAAAAAGATATTTTTATTAAATAAAATAAAATGATTTTATTAAATAACCATAAAACAACATCTACAGAGGAGCTATCTATATAGCAGATGCCTACGTAGACAGGTAGGTCTCGTGTATCTCCAAACTTCTGTGCACTCAGATACGGCACACAAAACACACATAAATTACAAGTGTACGACTGAATTTTCACAACATGAACACACCCTGCCTGGGCCAAGCCCTCCCCTTGTCTGCCCTTCCCCGGTACCCTTCTTCCCGGTCTCCTTCTACTTTGGGGCCTGGTTCTTTCAAACTGTCCTCCCATCTCCACCAAAGTAACTTCTTCACCTTCCTTTCTGGGAGTTGACCCTGACGGGTATCACCCTTCAAGGCCCTGACCGCTGTGCGCCCTAGACCTAGGCTGTGTCACAGTTGGCTCTATCTACCTGCCGTTCGCCCATGACCTTGTGCTCCTGAGGGCAGGACCCAGCGAGTACCAGCTGTCGTGGCAGGAGCCTGCCCTGTGTGCCAGGAGTCACCACCCGCCAGGGCCTCTCCGGCGGCTCCCGGGAGCAAGTGAAGGGAGAGAGCCCCTCGCTGCAGCCCGGACAGGGTATCTGCTCACTCTGAGAGCACAAGCCCATTTGGAGAAAACAGAAATCTCGACAATTCATCCTCCACAGAGCAGCCAGAACGACTCTCCCCACCGCCCCGTGTCCTGCCCTCTCCTTGCCCTGGACTCCCGGGACGCTGACCCGCCGCTTCCCCAAAACTGCCGGTCTTCGCCACGAGCGCCGCTCTCAGCGCTGCTCTCCTGTTTCGTTGCCGGATGCCCCCGCCACACCCCTGCTGCAGAGCAGAAGCTAAAGCACAAAGGCCGCGTAACCCGCCTGGGTCCGCTCTTCCTCGGTCCTCAAGGAACGCCCAGGTCCGCGGACCGGCTTCGAGTGTCGGCCAGGCCCAAGGCGCTGCCCGCCTCAGCGGCGTCGCTCCTTCTGGCCCTTCCTTCCCCCGCCTCGGTGGGCAGGGAGGTGAGGACGGGCCGGCTCTCTCCGACCTCCCAACCAGCGCTCAGCCTGGGGAGTCCACGGGCCTCCCAGACCCCCTGTGCCGCGTCTGCTTCCCAGGGGAATGCAGGCCCCGCCCAAGTGCACGGCCTCGTTTTACTCACTCCTGCTTCCCTAGCGGCCGAAGGTCCACTCAGGGACTCTACCCACCTTCTCCGTCCACGTCTAACGCCCCTGCCCCCCACGTTTCAGCAGAACCTGGACAGGACTACGCCCTCGGCTTCGACTCGAGGGCTCCCCAGCCTGAGAGCCGCGACGCCCAACGCCGCGGCGCGGGAAGACCGCGTCCCCGCTCCCCGATGACTTTGAGTTTCCTCCCTGGGGAACCCGGAGTCTGGGCAACACGGTGGGAGTGTCTCGTTGGGTTGTTTTTTCCTATTAAAACCCTTTATAAGATACGGAATTCAGTGGTGACTGGGTGCCTCAGCCGCTTAAGGGTCTGACTCTTGGTTTTGGTTCAGGTCATGACCTCAGTCCTGGAACCAGTTCTGTGCTGGGCTGAGCATGGAGCTTGCTTACAGGATTTTCTCTTCTCTCCCTCTACCCCTCTCCTCTTGCCCACTCTCTCTAAAAATTAAAAAAAAAAAAATTTTTTTTAAACCATAAATAAATAAATACGGAATTCAGGATTTTCCAAACGGCTGCATCTGTGCGGCTTTCTTGGTTAAGGCCTGGCGTCAAGCTAGGGGAGACCCTCCTGAGAAAGCATCAGAGGGAGCCTGACGGAGGCCGAGCTGGGCAGAGGGTCACGGACTGGAGACAGGTCGCGCACGCCAATTACCGGCCAAGCGGCCGCGCCCCTGGGCAGCTACCGACCTGCACCCCCGGACACAAAGGGGACATGGAGCCCCCTGGGCGCTCCCCCACGGAGACAAACGGCCCGGAGGAGCAGGACACGTCTCCAGACGCCCCGAGCTCCACGTGCCCGCCGCCGCCGACCAGGGGAACGAGGAGCCCGGGGTCCGCAGCCCGCCCCCGGCAGAGCGCAGCTCCTCTCAGCGCGGGGGGCAGAGGGTGGCCACCCGGCCGGCCGGCGCGCTGCGTGGCGGGCAAAGCTCTCCGGCCCCGCCGCAGGCCAAGCCGGGGCCCCAGGGCCCCGGGGCGCAGGAGGGCGGCCACGGGCCCCGGGCCTCGTGACAGCGCCCCCAGCGAGGGCCAGGGCCACTGCGAGAAGCCGCGGCCGCCGCCCAGGCCCCGCTGCGGTCGCTCAGGCCGGCGGAAGCGCCCAGGCCCCGAGGGAAGCCCACGCGGCCCCCAGCCTCGTCCCCGCCCGCGGGGCTCACGCGGCGGAGGGTCAGCCGCCGAGGACGCCGCGGTCGGCACGGACCGGACCCCGCCCCGGCGTCTCCGGTCAGCCGCCTGCAGTCGCTCGGGGCAGGCGCAGCGCGCATTGCCGGCCCAGGGCCTCCGCGCAGGCGGGGAAACTGAGGCTCAGAGGGACGGCACGAGCGCAAGGTCACGCGGGCAGGGGGCGGGGACCAGCCTGCAGGCCCGCCCGTGGCCGCCCCCGAGCCGTCGCCCCGCCGCAGCCGCCACGAGGTCCCCACGGGCGCCGGGAGGCCCCCACGCGCGTGCAGGCCCGCCGCGGCTCGGGCGGGACACACACGCCGGGGCAGGAGGCGGGGTCCGCGCGGGGAGGGGGGTGGGGGGCCCTGGGAGCACGCGGCGCCCGAACACGTGACAGGGGAGCGCCGGCAGGGCCGACGGGAGCGCGCGCGCACGACGTGCGTAAGCACGCGCCCAGGCCCCGAAAGCGCCGGGCCCGAAGCCCCTAGGTCACGTGCGGAGGGCGGCGGGCGAGCGCCAAGGGGCGGGCGAGAGGGAGAGGTCACGTGAGGAAGGCCGGCGCCGCGCGGTCACGTGAGGGGCGGGGCGGGCCGCCGAAGCGGAGGGGGAGGGGCGCGCGGCTTCCGGCGGCTGGGGGCCGGCGAGCGGGGGGGCCCCGTCCCGGAGGCGGCGGCGGCGCCATCTTGGCGAAGGGGGGATCAGGAAGTGCGGACCGCGGCGGCGGCGGCGGCGGCGGCGGCGGCGGAGCCCGAGCGGAGGCCGGAGGCTCCCGGCCCGCCGGCCCCGGAGCGGAGCGGAGCGGAGGATGCAGCAGCCGCAGCCGCAGGGGCAGCAGCAGCCGGGGCCGGGGCAGCAGCTGGGGGGCCAGGGGGCGGCGCCGGGGGCCGGGGGCGGCCCGGGGGGGGGGCCCGGGGCCGGGGCCCTGCCTGAGGCGGGAGCTGAAGCTGCTCGAGTCCATCTTCCACCGCGGCCACGAGCGCTTCCGCATTGCCAGCGCCTGCCTGGACGAGCTGAGCTGCGAGTTCCTGCTGGCCGGGGCTGGAGGGGCCGGGGCGGGGGCCGCGCCCGGACCGCATCTGCCCCCGCGGGGGCCGGTGCCCGGGGATCCCGTCCGCATCCACTGCAACATCACGGTGAGGACCCCTCGGCGCGCCCGTGCGGGGCCCCTTGTCAGGGACTCGGGACCACCCCGCACAGCTTCGTGCTCTCCGAGGACCCGGGAGGCCCAGGGCCCCCCCCCACCCCGTCTCGGGGCTCGGCCGGTCCCCGCGGGCTCCACTTGCTGCTGCCGCTGGAGCTTGTGCCGTGCGCCCGGAGTCGGCCACGGACCCTGGGTGGCGAGGGGCGCCCCGACATATGGCGCCTCGACTGGCCCCTTCCGCTCACCCGCATCCCGAGGGTCGTGATCTCGGCCCTCGCGACTTTGCCTTGCCGCCTGCGAAGGCCCCTTTCTTCCCCTGCTGTCATCGCGGGGCTCCAGGCCTCTGCCCTGAGCTCAGCCGCAGGGACCTCCCTGGCCTGGAGTCCCGCACGATTCAGGGATGCCCCCTGGTCGCTCCTACCTTTGACTTAGGCCGTTGCCACCTGTGGGATCCCTGCCCGGGCACCTCTCAGGAAACCCCCTTTGCTCCCTGAATATGACCAAGTGGAGATTCGCAGGTCGTGGATTCTTTTTTTTTTTTTTCCCCCCTTTGGTTCCCCTTCCATTCCAGTGTAACCTTTAACTCTCCTCCTCTTGCCCCAGCTGGTGGCAGATCTTCCACTCCACTTCTGTGCCCCGGGGTATCTCCAGTTGCCCTGGGTGGTTGCCTTTCCTGGTGATGAGGTGGGAGGACCATCCTCTTGGTTCTGAGCTGTAACGGCCCCTTTTCTCTCTAGTGAACATCATGCCGTGCTAGGCTTGCTCATCTAGGAGACACCCTACGTGTCCCCTGCTTGTGCACCCTCAGATGCCCCTGGAGGAGGGTCAGCGAGGGATAACCTGGGGAGGTTTCTCACTGCTCCGCATGGGTTGATACTGGCTGATCTTACCTGCCGTGATATCGTTCTCCCTGCCAGGGGCGCTAGGGAGCCATGGGGCAGGCATGCTGACTGCAGATTGGAGTGATCTGGGTACCTGGGGGTGTGATTGCAATTTTCGTCGTTGTTCTTTTCTATTCCTTTCCCTCCATCAAACCAGGTCAAGGTGTATGGCAAGCCTTGGCCTGGGTTGGATGGTGCCCCACCAAAACGTGTGTCCCATTTCTTCCTTCCTCCACTTTTTTTGCACTAAAAAGTTGAGATTGAAGGACTGGGTGAAGACTTGATCATCTTTTTTGTGATCGGTTTTTCTGGCATCGAGGGTTAGTGCCGCGACGGGGCTAAGTCCCCCAGTAGGAAGTGGGTAGGTTTCCCTGACGTGGGTAGAAGCCCCAGGAGCTGACTTCTTTTCCTATATTGGACTTCAGCTTTTGGAGAGTAGGTTTGCCCCCTTCTAGCGGCCAGAGGCCATCGCCTGGCTTTGTGCTTGGAAGGAAGTTCCATAAGGAGGTTCTCCAGCAGACTCCCCGTGGCCCCTGCAAGGGAGACTCAGCCTGACCTGGGCCCCTGGGTCTGGGCAGAGGGGGAGTCTGGTCAGGCTGCATTTGGCACCGCAGCTCAGGAATGCCGGGAATGCTCGCAGCGCAGGCTTCTTCCAGCCCGCGGAGCGGAGCCCTGCAGCCTACGCTGGGCGGAGAGGGTGGCAGGCTCCCAAGGGAGCGATGGGGAGAACCGGCCTTCCAGGGTGTCTGCTGGGGGTGACCCGGGTGGGAAGAGTCTTCCTGCTTCTTCCTTCTAGGTTCTGGAGCCGCAATCTAGTTTGCGTGTCTCTTTCCCCAGCTAAAGCGAAAGTGATCTGGAACCTTCGCTTTTTTCCACGTTAGTGTGGCTGTGATGAGGGGACCCTTTCCTGAACGGACCATGGGATTTGAGGAGCGGCGGGGCTGGAGGGCTCTGTGCGGGGAGTGGGAGAGCCCGCCCCAGTGGCGCTGTGGAGAGGAGCCCCCTCCCCCACTGTGGGCAGCGTGGCTGCGCGGTCTCAGACGCCTGCTCCTGAGAAGAGAGAAAAGCCTTCGGGCTTTTTGGGAAGGGTCCCCTCGGGGTCTGGGGTTGGTTGGGAGGGTGTTCAGTTAGATACCGAACTTCTGTTGGGGGCAGGAGGGGCAGAGGGACTAGGAATGTTGTGGGGAGGAGGCAGGCAAAATGTAGCCCTTCCCGAGGTCTCCCGTCTTGACCACTGTCGCTGCTCTCTCCCCTCAGGAGTCCTACCCTGCTGTGCCCCCCATCTGGTCAGTGGAGTCCGATGACCCGAACTTGGCCGCTGTCTTGGAGAGGCTGGTGGACATAAAGAAAGGGAATACTCTGGTGAGAGGCCAGGGTGCCGGGCGGGGGGCTCTTTCTTGCCGGGAGGCCCCTGTTACGGAGACGCCGTGTGACAGGGAGACAGACCTGGAAAGGGCACACCTGGGGGCAGACTCCTCGGGAGAGGTGCTCTCCGAAGCTGGAGGGAGAGCCTTGCTCCCAACCCGGCACGGGTCCCATGAAGGCCCCCCACAGCCACCCGCTCCCCAGGATTCAGAGAACTAGGTACCGCGGGGGTGGGGGGCCAGTTAGGAGCTCATGGGTGCCCGGTGCGGAGCGGGCGGGGACGGGCGTTTGACCCCATCCGCACGGTCGCGACCCCAGCTGCTGCAGCACCTGAAGAGGATCATCTCCGACCTGTGTAAGCTCTACAATCTCCCTCAGCACCCGGACGTGGAGATGCTGGACCAGCCCCTGCCGGCGGAGCAGGTGAGCGGCACGGGGCAGCCCCGCAGACAGCGCCCCGTGAGCACCTGCCCAGTGACGCACACCTGCCCCAGGGCTCTCCCCTCCCAGCCCCTCCAGACACAGACCGGGTCGTGACTCTCGGTGCTCCGTCTCCCGGTGAGGCACTAGTGGCCTTGCCTGTCACGCTTACCCACGGTGGTGTCTTCGTGTTGAGAGGAAGGGGCAGCAGTGGGCAGCCACTGGGGACCCAGGCCCCTCGCTGAGAACCGACAGCATGGCCTCGGTCTAGAGGTGAAAGGAGGGGTTCTCAGCAGCCCCCTGGGCTGTGGCTTCCTTTCTGACCTGGCTGGTGGAGAGGGCGGGGTGTGCGGGCAGGCACCCCGACGCCAGACCCGGGGCTCTGACCGCTGCCCTCCCCCGCCCACAGTGCACGCAGGAGGACCTGTCTTCTGAAGATGAAGATGAGGAGATGCCTGAGGTAGGGGCGCCCCCCGGGGCGGCGGCACTGGACCGTCCTTGCAGTGGGCAGTCCTGGCACCTGCGGTTGACGGCGCTGCAGTCTAGACTGGGGAGGACTAAGGACAGACTTAGGGACCCGGAGGAGCAGCCAGTGTTGGAGGAAACAGGCCCGCCCCCATCCTCCGCGCCTTTGAGCCACAGGGTCAGCAGGACGGCTTCGGGGCCTTGCCGTGGGACCCCACGCATCTGTGTCCTGCTGGGGAGCTTCGCCGTGGCTCCCTGGGCTGAGGCTTTTTCCCCCGTGGGCCGGGGCCGCAGTGGCTCCTGCGTGGGCCCCGCTGCTGTGCATGGGGTGTGGTGGGCGGCAAGTGCAGAACCCCCCGACCCGGTCTCCGCAGTCACGGGCCCTCGCCTGAGCCTCGGGGCCCGTGGAGCATCGGGTCTAGCTCCGCTGTCACCGTGGGCGCCGGGGAGCCACCGTGGGCGCGGCCATCTGGTCTGGGCAGGGGGGCTGACGACCGCGCAGTGGTGCGGGGATGGGGAGAAGTGGCCGAGTCAGAGCACGGCGGCGAGGACAGCACGCGGCACGAGGCGGGCATTCTGGGGAGGCGGCCGCTGGGGCGACAATGGGCTGGTGGCCACCGCGTCCTGCTGGGTGAGCTGCTTGCTCCATGGCCTTGGGGTCGCAGCTTCTGTGCGAGGCTGGCAGCCAGTGCGTCTCCCCACCCGGAGTGGGCGAGGGGCTCTTTCCGGTGTTGACCTCACCCCTCCTTCGTTACCGTGTCAGCAGCCTGGCCCAGCCCTCGAACCCGCAGGGCGGGCGGGAAACTTCTGACCCGATCTTGGCTGGAGCCGCAGCCCTGAGAACTCCCGGGAGCCCTAGGGACCCGGCAAGGTGTGAGCTTCAAGTCACAGCGCCAGGCGGAGTCATTCTAGGACTCACGAGGAGCTGTCGCTGCCAAGGGAGGGTTTCAGGGACGCTGCAGCAGGGTCCTTCTGGGGGCGAGACGGCTGAGTCTCTGCCTGCCTCCCCGGGTCCTTGTGTGGATCTGCCGCCCGAGACCTTCAGATCGAGGAGGGAGTAGGGCCGGGACCCGCTCCAGCCGTGGAGAGGCGCGGCGGTCCCCCGCCAGATGGACGCGCTGCTGTTCCCTCTCCCGTGCCTCGGGACAGGACAGGGAGAATGCGGCCCTTTGCACAACTTGTGCCGGTTCTTTTCCTTTCTACCGCCCTGCCCCACACTGCTCCAGGATACAGAGGACCTGGATCACTATGAGATGAAGGAGGAGGAGCCGGCCGAGGGCAAGAAATCCGAAGATGACGGCATCGGAAAGGAAAACTTGGCCATACTGGAGAAGATTAAGAAGAACCAGAGGCAAGATTACTTAAACGTACGTGCCTTCCCCGGGAGAGGGGGGCGGGGGGCTGTGGGTGCTGGCTGGGGGGTGGCAGGGGAGGCCCGGGCACGTCTGTCGTGGCACGCTTCCTCCGGGCGGACTGTGGTGGGTCTGCGCCCGGCCCCGTGCAGGGCTGCGCTGCGGGCTTGTCTCCAGCGCGTGCTCGTCTCCAGCGCGTGCTCTCCCGTGCAGGGCGCGGTGTCTGGCTCGGTGCAGGCCACTGACCGGCTCATGAAGGAGCTCAGGGATATATACCGGTCACAGAGTTTCAAAGGCGGTGAGTGCATGTCACAGAGGGCCCCCGAGAAGTGCTGGGGTACGCGGGGCCTACGGGAGCTTTTCGGGCCACGAATCTGGCACCTCAGGTCTGCGGCTTAGGTCATGTGCGTGTCCGCCTGGGGCGGACCTGGAGCCTCGGATCTCCGTGCTGTCAGCCTGGGAGGGGGCTGCGTCCGGCCTTCCTGACGACGCCCGTGGTCTTCTCTCTTCCCAGGAAACTATGCAGTCGAACTCGTGAATGACAGTCTGTACGACTGGAACGTGAAACTCCTCAAGTGAGTGTGGCCGGGCAGCGGGCGGGCAGCGGCCTGGAGGGGACAGAGCTGTGTCGGGGCTCCCAGGCGGGGCCCAGCGTCTGAGCCCACGCTCCTTGCTTCCCAGAGTCGACCAGGACAGCGCTTTGCACAACGATCTCCAGATCCTCAAAGAGAAGGAAGGAGCGGACTTCATTCTCCTCAACTTTTCCTTCAAAGTAAGACTTCCCTTGGCAGCTCCTCCGTTGGCCGCGCGCCGTCCTCACCTCGGGCAGGCAGGCCCGGGGGCACGCCGCCTCCTGACAGCGTCTCTGTCTCGCTTGCAGGATAATTTCCCCTTCGACCCGCCGTTTGTCAGGGTTGTGTCTCCCGTCCTCTCCGGAGGGTGAGTGGTTCGGCGGGGGCGCGGGGGCGCGGGGGTGCGGGGGGTGCGGGGGCACGGGGGCGCGGGGGCGCGGGGGCGCGGGGAGCCGCCTGACGCACCCTCGTCTGCAGGTACGTGCTGGGCGGAGGTGCCATCTGCATGGAGCTCCTCACCAAGCAGGTGAGCCGGGGTCCTGGCCGGGCTGGGGCTGCACCCGCCGGCACCTCTGGAAAGCCTCCTGACCTGTTCCCCACCACCCATCCCCAGGGCTGGAGCAGCGCCTACTCCATCGAGTCCGTGATCATGCAGATCTGCGCCACGCTGGTGAAGGGAAAGGCGCGTGTGCAGTTCGGAGCCAACAAGGTGAGGAGCTGAGCCGCTCGCGTGGGAGTGGACCACGGGGTGAGGCCTCTGGCTGGCGCCCTGCAGAGCAGGCCTGGGAGCGGGGGGCGCCGGGGTCCGCGGAGCGCCAGGTCGGGGGCCAGGGTCTCTGGCCCGCTGCGTTGATGGTGGCTTCCTGTCCCAGTCCCAGTACAGCCTGACGAGAGCACAGCAGTCCTACAAGTCCCTGGTGCAGATCCACGAGAAGAACGGTGAGCCACGGCCAGGGCCCCGGGTCGTCACCTCCTACCAGAGAGCAAGAACCCCATCTTTGGCTCCTGCGCCTTTACTCCCTGCGAGCACGGCGCCCGCCCTGTCCTCCCGAGAGGGGCTGTCGGTGCGGACTTCCACTCCCTCCGTTCCCAGAGGAGCAGCGCCTGCCCGTCCTTGGCGGGGCTTGGTGCTGCCCTCCGCCCGACCGCCTTTCCAGAAAGCTCGTGTCGCGGTGTGCTCTCACGGCGGGCAGGTTCCCAGTCCCCACACTGGGAACCCTTGCTGGGATCTTCTCACCCGTGACCCTGGAGGTGCCCTCGGGGACAGGGCTGGGAGGGCAGGCTCGGGCCTACGCCCGGTGACTGTGCCCTGGTTTTTCTCTGCAGGCTGGTACACACCCCCCAAGGAAGATGGCTAAACCCAGAGACGCGTCCCTCCCTCCTCCCCAGGCACCACTGGACCAATCCCCTTTGAATGCTGTATTCGGGTCTCGCGCCGCCTCTGTGGTTCCCTCCCTCGTTTTTCCTGGACGTGATAGCTCTGCCCTAATGCGGGACAACGATGGCTATTCTAAACGCTAAGGAAAACAGCAGACACAGACCTGTTTCAAGTGCTCCAGACTGACTGACAGACCAGCGACCACCTGGCTGGAACCCCTGCTCGCAGGCATTCTTCTAAAAGAGACTTTCGAGCCTCCTCCTATTGCTGGAAACTCAGCCGTGCTCCAGACTAGAGCCTCCTTACCTATGCTATGGATTTTTAATTTATTTTCTCTTATTTCATGTACACTGCTTTTTTTGGTTACAGTGTATGATGGATGTGTATGAAAAAAATGTATCTTTGGGAAAACAATTACAGTTTGTTAATTTGAAGATGCTGGTCTTGACTCATCTTTCTTTTTCTTCCACCTCCCGCCCCCCATATCCCCCCCCCCCCCCCCCCCCGCTGTCTGGGCGGTGGGGGAGGGGCAGGGCCCGGCGGCTGGAGGAGAGGCTGCAGTTTGCTGCGGAGGCTTGGCTGGCTCGCCCCCAGGTTTCTCCCGGAGGCCCCCTTGGAGTGACCAGCACTTGTCCCCTCGGAACGCAGAGCCTGCCTGCTGAGCCACGACAGGGCAGGCTGCACTGACGCCTGATGCTCACGACGACTTTTCCTACTAGTCACAGATGTTTCCAAATTTCTAAGAAAGTGAGGACGGAGTCTGGAGAGGCCGCTTCAGAGAATTGCTTCAAAATGAATGGAGGGGTGGGGGGGGTGCTCCACGGCTCCCCTGCCTCGGACGGGCTTGCCCTGGCCCAGAGTGAATGCTCGGACCGCTCTCTCCGTCAGGCTCACACAGGAAATGGGCAGAACTCCGAAGCAGGTTGTCTGGCCCGGAGAGTTGGGGGTTCTTTGAAACTGCTGGCCTGAGGTGGGTCCTGCTGGGAAGGTTAGCTTCCAGGGGCTCATTCCGGGCCCCCGGGGCCTCACCCCGGCTCTGGGAACTGCTGGTCAGGGGAGAGGGGGTTGGGGAGGCCGTGCGGTGCTGTGCGGACCTGTGGGGTCACTGCCTGCCACCCAGCCCGTGAGCCTGCCCCTGGGCTGTCTGCCTGCAGGCTGGGGGGTGGGCCGGGCAAGGCCGGTGTTGGCTGGCGTGGGGGAGCCCGGGCTGAGGACCACGGGCCTGCGGGACGCCAACACTGTCCCGCTTTGTCGGAGACCCTGGCCATTCCCCCCCACTCCCGTTCCCTCGGAGACCCTAAGCGTCGCTGCTTTGGGCGCAGGGAGAGGCTGCCAGCTCTGCCCCGTGCTTCTCCTGCTCTGCCCACACCCACCTGCCACAGGTGCTAATGCCCATGGAGGCCGAGATCAAGAGGGGCCCCGGGGAAACACTCCATAGAGCTGGAATCTGGGTCTTGAGGCCTCTGTGGCTTTGTTCTGAACTTACACCAGCCCTGGCTGGGATGTAGTTGGTGTTTTTAGTCACGTGTACTGTGAGCTGTTCTCTGTACAATGTATTTTGTAATGTATTTTCTCATCTACCAAAGGATGAAACAAATAAAATTATTTAAATAGTTTGGCTCTGATACAATTTTTTTTTAGATTTATTTATTTAACTCATCACACCCAATGAGGGGTTCGAGCTCACGACCCGAGACCCAGAGTCGCACCCTCCACGGACAGAGCCAGCCGGCCGCCCCCCGACGACAACTGAAGGACCAGTGGGGTCCGCGTCCACTGGCGTGAAGGGAGGCACCGGCTCCCGGGAGCGGAGCACCGAGCGGGAGAGAACCCTCCACCTCACCCATCAGACTTAACACCCCTCCATGACGACCTGCACGAGGGATTGTAACGACGTTCCTAAGCACAAGAAGCTTCGTAACACCCTGAATCAATGTTCTCTCCACTAGGAAGACAAGGAGAGACGAACCGCGCTCCCCAGGTCGCCGCGTGACACCTCAAGGCGGGGTTCTCGGGGGGCGGCAGCTTCTGGCCCACCACAGCAAGTCTGGAGGAGGGGCTGGGAGGGCGGCTACACAGGAGCGACACCCCAACCCCTGAAACCTGCCATCGTTCATTCACCAAGGTGACAGCTTGTTGCAAGGCTCCTGATTCTCGCCTGGAATGCCAGGAAAACCAAACGTGGGCCGCTCCCTTCTCCGGAATCTCAGGGCAACTTCTCGTCGTGCTCTGGGGGCACCCAGAAGAGACGTGGGGAAGACCCACAAGCTACCTCCGACTCCGACCTCATGGAAGCTTCCTGGGTGTGGCACGGGCGCTCAGGCTGAGCCGGGAACCTGAGACGCTGGGAGACCGCTCCTGAGCGGTGAGCTGGGGGTCAAGGCCAAATGGGGGTCAAAGCAATCCTGGCACGGGTGGCCTTCTCACACCAGGGCCTCAAGAGCGCACTGTGCTTAAGGACAAGGGACACAGAATGGGATTGAGAAGGGGCATGCTAACCGTCAGGATGTGTGACTTGAAGAGAGTGAGTCTCAGTGGGAAGGAAGCCCCGCCCCCGCCCCCCCGCCCCCCCATGACCTCAGCTTGTCTCTAGGGGGATCTCCAGGTCAAGGTGTGCCCTTGGGCCCAGGTGACCTGCCTCAGAGCGCCCAGGGCTGGATGGACCGACGACCTTAGATATGGGCAGTTATTTCCAAGGTCCAAACACCATGATGCGAGGGGTAACCCAGCGGGAACCCCAAGTGTCTGCACAGCACAGCAGGAATGCTAGGTGGCCCGAGGAGGGGCCGCGGGGGAGAGAGGGGGGCAGCGGCGGACCGGCAAGTCTGTGCTGGTCGCGGCGGGCTCCCCGGGCGGGCTGACCCCAGATGTCCGCGCCGCCGGCGTGGGAGGGGAGGCAGGAAGAGCCCGTCCAAGGAGGCCTCACTCTTGCGCCTGCAGTCCTGGCAGGGATCTGGGGCTGCACACCGCCTGGTGGGGCCGTCTGCGGCCCCGGACTGTGCTCACTCAGCTCGGTGCTGAGCGCCCCTGCTGGAGGCTGGAAAGCAGAGAGGCCCGGAGAGAGCTGCTCCTCTGTGTGGGGAGCGGGGCCAGGCGCCCCGCCCCGAGGCCTTCCCTTGCTCGGTCCTGCCGCGTGGCCCCCAACGCGGGGCCGCTTGAATGCATGGAACCGGCCCCACAGAGTCGGCCCTCAGGCCCGTCCCCAGCTTTAAGCTCCTGTCACTTTTCTGAATCTCGCTGTCCTCCTGCCTGAGGGGGGAAACTGTCAGTCTGCCTGACCTCTCAGAGCCCCTCAATATCCACACCAGAGCTGAGCGCCCCCGGCCTGGGGCAGGCACCCCGGCCCCTTGGCCTGTCTGGGAGCTGCTGTTCAGGGCCTGGGACTCCTCCATGCCCCCACCGAGCAGTCAGGTGCCTGGCCAGAGCTCCTGGGCCCTGGCCGCCGCCAGGCACTCCCCATGCTAGGCCGCTGGAGCCCTCTGCGTGCAGTGATCCAAGATGACCTCTGGGGGGCACCCTGCCACAGGGACCCTGGCCCTTGCCTTAGTGATTTGGGGAGGGGCCTTTCCCTCTTCCCCTGTGCCCTCCCCCCCCTCCCCCCCCACCCCCCGGCCCTCCTTGCTCCCCTACCTCCCCGCACTCTCTCAACCTTTCCCACTTCACCGAAACCCACCCCAGACAAAAGGTGGAGCAGAGGAGAGGCCACACCCTCTCAAGGACGTGAAAACGCCCCGCAGGTGTTCGGATCTGAAGCAGCAGCTGGTCAGGAAAGCCCACGTCCATCAGTGGTTTCCAGATCCTAGTTTTCTTCCATAATGGATTCCTTTCCCAGGGAAACTGAGCAAAACTCAATGTACGTGACAGGAAAGCGGAGAGGCTCTGGCAGAAGTGGGGGGTGCTGTGCTCCCCACTCTGTACCACAGACCGCAGACCTCAGGCACACCTGGGCCCCTGGGCACAAAGCAAATATGCAAGGGGCAGCTCCAAAAACTGGGGGGAAGAAGAGACACTGAGAGGCACCCTGAGGCCTCTGCTGCCCCCTACCATCCCCTGCTGCCCCCAACTTCCCCTACTGCCCCTCGGCAGACCCTTGGTTGCCCCCTGCTGCCCCTTGGCTGTCCTCTGCTATCCCCTGCTGCCCTCTGCTGCCCCCCTACTGTCCCTCTACTGTCCCCTGCTGCTCTCGGCTGTCCTCTGCTGCCCCCTGCTGTCCTCTGCTGTCTCTCAGCCGCCCCTGCTATCCCTTAGCTGTCCCCTGCTGCCCCTCCCTGCCCCTCTGCCATCCCCTGGCTGTCCTGCCGAAGCCCATCAAGTCTCAGAAGGGTGGAGGTTCACCCCCTTTCTCCAGCACGATAGGCTGAGTCGGGGGGGTGTTGGCTCAGAAGTCGTCCGTCCAGCCTGCACAGGAACCGCGCAGGGAGGGGAGCCCACCGACCAAAGTCGCTGAGAATGACCACAGGCACCCACCCAGTCCAGTACCCAGCACCTGGCCAAGGGAAGGAGGGAGGAGAGGACGGTGCTGCCCCCGTGGTGGTCACAGCACCCTCTACTGGAGAGCCAGAAGGCAGGGCCCGGCCGAGCAGCTTCTCCCTTCCTGGACCACTAAGCGGCGGGATCTTGAGAGCGTCCACTGCCGAGAAGGCAGAGTTGGAAGGAGGAAGCAGAGAGGAGCGGTTCTGAGTCCAGGCTGCATGCCCAGGCCCCAGCCCTGCCAGGCATGCACCTGTCCCAGGCCGGCCGACATCCCCCAGACGGCACTCTGCCGTGGGGTCGGCCAGGTAGGGCTACACGGTGCCCCCGGGGCCCTGTGCAGAGTCTGCGGGGGGCACAAAGGCCACGGGCCTCACCCTCTGCACCACATCCCATGTCCATCCATCTCTGGAGGCCGCCCAGAGCTGGTGCTGCACATCTGCCCCATGGAACCGAGCCGAGGCCACAGCCGGGGACTGGCCCCTGTTGTCACCAGGCTCACCCAGGAAGGCCCCATGAGAAGACCTGGAGCCCATGCTTCGGTGGTGTGAGTAGCCCAGAAGAAGGGGGTTTGGGGGACAGTGCTGGACATGAACAGCCCCACCTCCCGTCAACACTGCAGACGGTGACCAGCTCAGGGCTCGGAAGCATCTGGAGCAGCTCAAGGAAGGAGCCTCTGGGGGAGCGGGCAATGGAGAGGGGTCGAACACAGCAGGACAGTCACTGGAGCAGGAGGGCCAGGCCCCAGCTCCAGCAGAAAGAGGGACAAGGGCCCCTGGTGACTGCCATGCTGGGGGCACAGGGCCGGGAGGGTGGGAAGGGTGCGCCGGGCAGAAACGAGACACAGGGGGACTCTGAGCCGGCCACCGGGACCTGTGGGCTTCCAAAGGATGCGGGTGTACATGTTCCGTGACCCAGGACACAGGGCTCAGCCCCAGTCACTGCCCCCAGGGCTAAGCACCGGCCAAATCTCCCCTGGGGCTCTGCTGCGGGGGCATCCCAGACTGGCCCCGGGCAGAACAGGGAACAGACGGGTTAAGTCTCCGTGCATCCCAGCCTCACAGCCCAGGTCTGACCAAGGACTTCCGGAACACTCCCACCCCAGTACCGTCCCTGCCCCACTTGCCAGGGACTGAGCCACATGTTCTGTGGCCTTTGTCCTGCTGTCCTCACTGCACCTCGGAGAACCTCATCCACAGGAACGATGCAGAAGGCTGTCCTCCACGTCACGGGCTCCCCGAAGTCACGGGAGCGCTAGGAGTGAGCCGTGTGCAAGCTGGAGAGCAGACGCCTGGAGGCGCCTGGGCCATCCTGTGACCGCCGCACCCCTGCCCCCGCCAGGCTCCGGCCCCACCCTCAGCGGTAGGAGAGCGCAGGTGGTGAAACTGGTCCTTCCATCCGGCAGCCTGCAGACCCCCACTGCATGCGATGCTTGGCCAGGTGGGTTTTCTGTAATGGAGAAAGCCTCCTAGAGGACAGACCCGTCCTACACGGAGGGGTCAACGTGGCACCAGCCAGAAGGGTGCTGGGCCAGGGAGAGCAGGAGCTGGAAAGATGTGTCCTGGGAACAGGGGGCAGCTCAGAATCTCACCAGTGGTCTGGGGAGTCCTTGACCAAAAGCTCTCTCCAAAACCTAGAGCAAAAAAAAGTATCGCTCTGCACGGTGGTGTTTCATTGGTTTGTACATGGACTCACTCTGAGTAGCTCTGGAGACGGCACCGGCAGCACCACCACGGGGCTAGGGCTGAGCTCCCTCCGGGCTCCCTCTGGGGGCTCCCACTCCCACGTCCCCTTTCTTGTCAGTGTCCTGAGCCAACCCAAGAAAGGCCATCCAGAAATGGGGAGGTGGAGAGGGGAGCCGCTGCCAGGGGGCCTCCGAGGACTGGCAGCCACGTTAGTCCAGGAATGCTTGGCCTGGGAGGCACACCGGCCCCTCAGAGGGAGGAAGAGGGTCATGCTGGAGGCCAGGCTGGAGCCCTGCCGCTGATGCCCCTGGCCTCCCCCGAGCCGTGTGGCTTCTCCCCTGCTCTAGATCAAAAACCCCCAGCGCTGGTTAAACCTGCAAATCCACCTGCCGCCACGATCCCGCCATGATCTCGCTACAATCCCGCCACGAAGCACTAGACACTTACTTTCCTTCTCCCCCCATGGACGCTCCCCACCTGGTCCTCTGTCCTCGAACCCACCACACGCCGGACCTCCAGTGCAGTCAGTACCCGCCAGCCCACGTTGCAGGGACCTGGCCCCGGCCGTCTCCGGGACAGCACTGCAGCATGGAGGGGCCCCCGCACCAGGCAGCGCGTCCGCCACGGGGCAGCTTCCCCCCCTGCTCCATACATCATGGCCGCCGGCAAGCCAACCAGGGGCTCTCGTGCTTCTCTCTGCCCAGCACATCCCTCCAGTACCAGCCAGCGCCCTCCCCGACCCGGGCCAGGCAACAGCGTCCGGACACTTCCCTGCTGCCCCAGAACCTCCACGGGCCCCCACCGCGTCCCCCCACAGACACACCAAACTCAGATCCCACTATTCCCAGATTGACAGCCTCCGACCATCCCCACCGTGCTTACACATAAAACCCAAAGTCTCTGCTGGGACTCACCAAGGCCCCTGTGATCTGATCCTCCTTCCACAGATGTCCTCTGTGCCCGCCCTCCCCTGCCCCTGCTGTGCCCCACACTGGGGCCTCTGTAGGTCCTCCACCTGTCTGGAATGTTCTGGAATGTTCTTCCCCTGCTCTCCACAGAACTGACTCTGACCTATTGTCCAGACCTCCACAGAGATGTCACTTCTCACATATGCTGTCCTCGGAGTCATCTAGAGAAGTGACTGCTTCCCCATCACATCACTTCCTCTTAATTCTGGCTAATACTTGCTATCCGACATTTTCTTATTTATTTACTGGTTTACTGCATGGCTCTTCCCATGAGAGCACAAGCATCTCGAGACTAGGAGTCCTGTCCTCTGACAATTACCATGATCGCTGAGGACGCCCCACGGCCCCGGACACTGTATGGGGCGTGCTGGGCTCCGCGGACACAGAGCGCAGGGAGGGATGAGACATGACCTGGGGCAAATTCTCCATCCTCTGAGCCGGGTTTCCTCTCCTATAGCAGAAAGCCCACCTGAGCTGATGTGCGGATTTAGCTGGCTAGCGTCTGTGTGGGGCAGGACAGCCGTAGACGCTTTACACGTGGATGCAGGCTGTGGGGTCAGTCCTGGCCCGAGAGCCGACGGGCTCCCTCAGGCTGGGGGCAGGCCAGGGGACTCGCCGATGGACACCCGCTGCTGTCCCCAACCATGTCCAGGCAGCAAAGCCAGCGGGGCGGGGCTGGCAGGGGGAGGCCTCCACGCCCGCCAAGCGCCGCTGCTCGCCAGCGAGCCCCAGAGCCAGTCCCGCGCCCACCCACTCAGAGCCTCGACGGCAGCCCAGCGGGGACAGCAGCCCAAGCTGGCCGCCTCCAGCCAAGAACATCAATCTCCTACGACCCTTCCAGATACCGGCCTTGGAACCCATTCACAGCCGTGATTCTGAGCTAGAAATTATTAATTCAGAAACACTTAAATCCAGTTTGGGTCTAATTATTATTCCCTAATGGCTTAAGAGATAAATATAACAATCCCATTTTAACAGTTTGTGAAATTAAGTTTCAGAAAAAAATCAACATAATTATCATCCAACCAGCACAGCACATGGACCTGAATAAGACCCAGAACTCAGGGGCTCTCCTCACACGAGGTGGCCCTGGGAGCTTCCGACACCAGCACACACACCCCCCCCACCGCCGGCTGCCGCCCTGGCCCGCTTGGATTCCATTCTGCCGCCGTGGACGCCCAGTGATGCTCGGGCCCCGGGCTCCCCACAGCCGCCCACAGGCTCTTGACCGGTCAAGTGTTCGGAGGGAGAGCCCTGCCCCAGAGACGCCGGGGAGTCTGAACCATGCAGAAGAAGACACAGGACAGCAAGGTCAGTGGCCAGAAGGCTCTAGGGCGGCAGGGGGTCCACCCCATCCTGCACAGCCCAGGGACGGACCCTCCCGTCAGCCTGGGCAGGGGCACAGCCGAAGGCGACACCAAGCACGGCGGCAGTCCCCTGCAGCCTCCAAGTCCCCAGACCACCAGGCCCGGGACAGCGCTGCCCACTCTACAGGCCTGTCTGCCCTCGGGGACAGCACATGCCGCCTGCCTGGCACATCCCTGGGGAAGTTTCCTATTTCCAGTGGCGACCCTCAACTTCTCTCTCCCTGTCAGCCAGGGAAGGGCCCCGCATGCGCGAGATGCCAGACACAGGCCTCACTTGTCCCCGGGGAGCCCACACTTAGTCACTCTGCACGTGTGCGTCCCAGACATGGCGAGGCACATGCTGTCACAGGCACAGCACGATGTCGGGGGACCACAGGGTGATGGAGAAACTCAAGGCAGAGAGAGGGAACCGGGGGCACCCTGGGGGGCATGGGGGTCACAGCAGAACACAGGCCTGAATGAAGAGAGGAGGCAAACGCCGCAGACACGGGGAAGAGCCCCAGGGCTGACACAGCAGGTACAGGCCCCCCATCAGGGTCACGGGTCTTCCTGCTTCCGCGCCGTCCCAACTCCATTCTTCGGGGCGGCTTTGAATCCGGTGGATGGGTCCTGAGTACGCACACCCCCAGGGCAGAACATCCCCCAGAATCCGCCTGGGGCCATGGATGGGGACAGCCGCACAGGCGGCGGACACACAGCCTTCTGTGTGCGGCCGAAACCGTCTGCGCGTGGCTGGTGACCACGTCCCTGCGGCGATGGTTCTGTGTCCTCCACGCAGAGCAAACTTCAGGCGACGACTGGCCTCGCGTGCTTGGTGCTGCCGCAGCACTGGTGTCATCTGTGGGCCGGCTGGATCCAGTGGCCTGTCCCTGCCAGACCTTCCAGCGCCCCCAACGTGACGGGACTACGGAAAAGCCTGCTGCCACTGAGTCACTGCCTGTCATGAAAATAAGAACGTTGTAATATTTATACAGCTGTCCTTATGGGGTTTTTTTAAAGATTTTATTTATTTATTTATTTGAGAGCGAGAGAGCAGGAGCAGGTGGGTGGGGCAGAGGGAGAAGCAGGCTCCCCGCTGAGCAGGGATCCCAACACAGGGCTCCATGCCAGGACCCCAGGATCATGACCTGAGCCGACGGCGGATGCCCAGCCATCTGAGGCACCCAGGCAGCCTGATCATTTTTGTTCTCGCGCAGACTTCGCCAGGAACTGCTTTTATCCTTCCTCCGCCCGCTTGGGTTTCCTGCGATCTCAGACAGCACGTCGCCGATCCGTCCACTTTTCTCTGTGCAGACGCCACCCCGGCGTCCCACCCCAGCCTGCTCCGTCCAGCACTGGGTGCCCCCTGAGCACTCCACACTTCGCCGGCCGCGGGGCGGCTGCTGGCCCCTCCGGCTCCCTGACCCCTCACTTCGGGGCTTCCTGGTTCTTGTTAGTGGACATGACCCTCGATCACTTTTTGAGAACAAGTATGTGGATCACACATTCTTTGAGACCCTACCTTTCTGATCAAGTCCTAATTTTACATTTAATTTTAGTAATTTAAGAACAGATTTGGGTTTGGACATTAGGTTGGGCAAAATTCAGTGATACGCCCCAATCCTGTACCCATTCGTGTGGATTCTCTGAGGCTGTAGCCAACATTGTACAGTAGGTATTTCCATACTATGCCTCAGCGTAGCTTTTCATTTTACCATTTATTATCTTGGGTACTTGCCGGCTGCTTTCCGTCTGAAAACTCCTACCCTTCCCTTTGAGACTCGGGTCCTCGCCTGGTACTTCCTCCCCTGTGCTGACCTGCACGCCCCCCAGGGTGCGCGCTGCCCACGGAGGCTGACCCTTTCATTTCACTTTTCTCTTCTCTACAATTCTATTACAAAAACATTTCAATTGATAACAAAATTGTTAACAAAAATCAATAATAAAACACAAAATTGTCAAAAAACCACCATCTTAGGATTCTGGAGGTCGACGGAAGCATACAGCATATTGCGACCCCTCGGGGAGAAGCATTAGGTCCGAGTGTTTCAGCCTGGAGCCTTTGGGTGACAGCCCCACCAGGTGGGCAAAGCCCTGCAAACCAGCAGCTTTGGGGAAGAGGGTGGAGAAACTTTTCAGGAGCTTTTATATTGCTTTGTTTTTCTTTTTCCTTGTTTTTAAAACACAATCTAGATCTTAATCCAGAGGCCGAAATATGTTTTGCTAAAGAACAAGAATAAATATTTGAGGCTTTGCAAACATATGGTCTCCACTGCCCGACTCAGCTCTGCTCCTGATCAGCAGAGGAGACAGTGTGTAAATGGGTGAGGCTGTTTTCCAATAAAACTTTATTTGTAGGGGCGCCTGGGTGGCTCAGTGGGTTAAGCCTCTGCCTTCGGCTCAGGTCATGATCCCAGAATCCTGGGATCGAGCCCCACATCGGGCTCTCTGCTTGGTGGGGAGCCTGCTTCTCCTTCTCTCTCTGCCTGCTGCTCTACTTGTGATCTCTCTCTCTCTCTCTCTCTGTGTGTGTCAAATAAATAAATAAAATCTTTAAAAAAAAAAAAAAACTTTATTTGTAGACATTGAAATCTGAATTTCATATAATTTTCATGTGTCATAAAACAATATTCTTTTGAAAAAATTTCCCCCAACCATTAATGTAAAAACCATTCTTAGCACTTCTACTCTGGGAAGATGGTGTAAATGGACCTTTTTCCATTCCATCTGCTAAAAACCTGTTTATTAAATATGAATCAGGGGTGCCTGGGTGTCTCAGTGGGTTACGCCTCTGCTTTCGGCTCGTGATCTCGCGTCCCGGGATAGAGCCTCGCATCAGGCTCTCTGCTCAGCGGGGAACCTGCTTCCTCCTCACTCTCACTGCCTGCCTCTCTGCCTACTTGTGATCTCTGTCTGTCAAATAAATAAAATCGTTAATAAATAAATAAATATAAATCAAACATAAGACAATGTGACCTTGCAATCAAGGGACAACATGGTGATGAATTCTGTTGGTTTTCTTCTCACCACCTATATCCTAGACTTAGAATTGAAAAACCCACAAGCACCAACAGGCACAGGCCAAAAAAAGCCCCAACAAAAATCTGTTCTCTCCAGCTAAAGGACTGGAAATGGGGAAACCTCACATGGCAGAAAACTTTTCATTCATTCATTCATTCATTCATTCATTTATTTATTATGGTGGGGGAGGGGCAGAGGAGGAAGGAAAGAACCCAAGCCAACTCCTCACTGGGGGTGGAACCCAACATGGGCTCGATCCCATGACCCTGAGGTCATGACCTGAGACAAAATCAAGAGTCAGATGCTTAACCCACTTGAATGACCCAGATGCCCCCGACAACATTCTAAAGCAGCCATGATAAAATAATTCAACAATTACAAATACTCTTAAAACAAATGAAAAAATAAAAACCATCAGGAAAGAAACAGAAAGTCTCAGCAAAACAAAGGTATAAAAAAGTGGGGAAATTAGAATTTAAAAATACAATAACTGGGGGAGGAGTCAAGATGGTGGAGAAGCAGCAGCTGAGGCTACTTCAGGTCGAGGGAGACCAGCTAGATAGTTTATCTAAAGACTGCAAACGCCTACCAATCCAACGGGGGATCGAAGAGAAGAACAGCAATTCTAGAAACAGAAAATCGACCACGTTCTGAAAGGTAAGACAGCGGAGAAGTGAATCCAAAGCGGCGGGAAGATAGACCGCGGGGGGAGGGGCCGGCTCCCGGCAAGCGGCGGAGCCACGGACACAAAATCAGGACTTTTAAAAGTCTGTTCCGCTGAGGGACATCGCTCCAGAGGCTTAACTGGGGTGAAGCCCACGCGGGGTCAGCGTGGCCTCGGGTCCCGCAGGGTCACAGACGGATCGGGGGTGTCTGAGTGTCGCAGAGCTCACAGGTATTAGAACGGGGAAGCCGGCTACAGAGCCGGAGCCGAGGAGTGACTCTCAGCTCGGGGTTACCTTGAACCGGTCGCAGGCTCGGTCAGCTCGGAGCGGCCGGAGGCCAGGGTGATGGGAGCAACTGGGCGCTGTTCTCTGAGGGCGCACTGAGGAGTGGGTCCCCAGCTCTCGGCTCCTCCGGGCCGGAGACTGGGCGGCCGCCATCTTCATTCCCGTCCTCCGGACTCTACGGAAAGCGCTCAGGGAACAAAAGCTCCCGAAAGCGAACCCGAGCGGATTACTCAGCCCGGCCCCTGGTAAGGGCGGTGTGACTCCGCCGGGGACAAAGACGCTTGAGAATCACTACAACAGGCCCCCGCCCAGAAGATCAACAAGAAACCCAGCCAGGACCAAGTTCACTTACAAGGAGTGCAGGTTCAATACCAAGGAGAGCCGCGGAATTCCAGAGGAGGAGAAAGCAAAGCACGGACCTCATGGCTTTCTCCCCATGATTCTTTAGCCTTGCAGTTAATTTAATTTTTTTTTCTTTTTCAATTTTTTTTCACTTCTTCTGCTAAATTTTTTTAACTTTTACCCTTTTCTTTTTAATGTTTTTTAACTAGTTTATCAATTATATATATATATATATATATTTCTTTTTTATATTTTTTCTTTATTCATTTTCTTTTTTTAATTGTTTCTTTTTTTTTTTCTTTTTTCTTTCCGAACCTCTTTTTATCCCCTTTTTCCCCCCTCATGATTTGGGATCTCTTCTGATTTGGTTAAAGCATATTTTCCTGTGGTTGTTGCCACCCTTTTAGTATTTTACTTTCTCCTTCATATACTCTTATCTGGACAAAATGACAAGGTGGAAAAATTCACCACAAAAAAAAGAACAAGAGGCAGTACCAAAGGCTAGGGACCTATTCAATACAGACATGGGTAATATGTCAGATCTAGAGTTCAGAATGACGATTCTCAAGGTTCTACCCGGGCTCGAAAAAGGCATGGAAGATATTAGAGAAACCTTCTCCGGAGATATAAAAGCCCTTTCTGGAGAAATAAAAGAACTAAAATCTAACCAAGTTGAAATCAAAAAAGCTATTAATGAGGTGCAATAAAAAATGGAGGCTCTCTCTGCTAGAATAAATGAGGCAGAAGAGAGAATTAGCGATATAGAAGACCAAATGACAGAGAATAAAGAAGCTGAGCAAAAGAGGGACAAACAGCTACTGGACCACGAGGGGAGAATTCGAGAGATAAGTGACACCATAAGACGAAACAACATTAGAATAATTGGGATTCCAGAAGAAGAGGAAACAGAGAGGGGAGCAGAAGGTATACTGGAGAGAATTATTGGAGAGAATTTCCCCAATATGGCAAAGGGAACAAGCATCAAAATCCAGGAGGTTCAGAGAACCCCCCTCAAAATCAATAAGAATAGGTCCACACCCCATCACCTAATAGTAAAATTTACAAGTCTTAGTGACAAAGAGAAAATCCTGAAAGCCCGGGAAAAGAAGTCTGTAACATACAATGGTAAAAATATTAGATGGGCAGCAGACTTATCCACAGAGACCTGGCAGGCCAGAAAGAGCTGACATGATATATTCAGAGCACTAAACGAGAAAAACATGCAGCCAAGAATACTATATCCAGCTAGGCTATCATTGAAAATAGAAGGAGAGATTAAAAGCTTCCAGGACAAACAAAAACTGAAAGAATTTGCAAACACCAAACCAGCTCTACAGGAAATATTGAAAGGGGTCCTCTAAGCAAAGAGAGACCCTAAAAGTAGTAGATCAGAAAGAAACAGAGACAATGTACACTAACAGTCACCTTACAGGCAATACAATGGCACTAAATTCACATCTCTCAATAGTTACCCTGAATGTTAATGGGCTAAATGCCCCAATCAAAAGACACAGGGTATCAGAATGGATACAAAAACAAAATCCATCTATATGTTGCCTACAAGAAACTCATCTTAAACCCTAAGACCCCTCCAGATTTAAAGTGAGGGGGTGGAAAAGAATTTACCATGCTAATGGACATCAGAAGAAAGCAGGAGTGGCAATCCTTATATCAGATCAATTAGATTTTAAGCCAAAGACTATAATAAGAGATGAGGAAGGACACTATATCAATACTCAAAGGATCTGTCCAACAAGAAGATCTAACAATTTTAAATATCTATGCCTCTAACGTGGGAGCAGCCAACTATATAAACCAATTAATAACAAAATCAAAGAAACACATCAACAATAATACAATAATAGTAGAGGACTTTAACACTCCCCTCACTGAAATGGACAGATCATCCAAGCAAAATTTCAACAAGGAAATAAAGGCCTTAAATGACACACTGGACCAGATGGACATCACAGATCTATTCAGAACATTTCATCCCAAAGCAACAGAATACACATTATTCTCTAGTGCACATGGAACATTCTCCAGAATAGATCACATCCTGGGTCCTAAATCAGGTCTCAACCAGTATCAAAAGATTGGAATCATTCCCTGCATATTTTCAGACCACATGCTCTGAAGCTAGAACTCAATCACAAGAGGAAATTTGGAAAGAACCCAAATACATGGAGACTAAACAGCATCCTTCTAAAGAATGAATGGGTCAACCAGGAAATTAAAGAAGAATTGAAAAAATTCATGGAAACAAATGAAAATGAAAACACAATGGTTCAAAATCTGTGGGACACAACAAAAGCAGTCCTGAGAGGAAAATATATAGCGGTACAAGCCTTTCTCAAGAAACAAGAAAGGTCTCAGGTACACAACCTAACCCTACACCTAAAGGAGCTGGAGAAAGAACAAGAAAGAAACCCTAAACCCAGCAGGAGAAGAGAAATCATAAAGATCAGAGCAGAAATCAATGAAATAGAAACCAAAAAAACAATAGAACAAATCAACGAAACTAGGAGCTGGTTCTTTGAAAGAATTAATAAGATCGATAAACCCCTGGCCAGACTTATCAAAAAGAAAAGAGAAAGGACCCAAATAAATAAAATCATGAATGAAAGAGGAGAGATCACAACTAACACCAAAGAAATACAGACAATTATAAGAACATACTATGAGCAACTCTACGCCAACAAATTTGACAATCTGGAAGAAATGGATGCATTCCTAGAGACATATAAACTACCACAACTGAACCAGGAAGAAATAGAAATCCTGAACAGACCCATAACAAGTAAGGAGATTGAAACAGTCATCAAAAATCTCCAAACAAACAAAAGCCCAGGGCCAGAGGGCTTCCCGGGGGGAATTCTACCAAACATTTAAAGAAGAACTAATTCCTATTCTCCTGAAACTGTTCCAAAAAATAGAAATGGAAGGAAAACTTCCAAACTCATTTTATGAGGCCAGCATCACCTTGATCCCAAAACCAGACAAGGATCCCATCAAAAAAGAGAACTACAGACCAATATCCTTGATGAACACAGATGCAAAAATTCTCACCAAAATACTAGCCAGTAGGATTCAACAGTACATTAAAAGGATTATTCACCACGACCAAGTGGGATTTATTCCAGGGCTGCAAGTTTGGTTCGACATCCGCAAATCAATCAATGTGATACAACACATTAGTAAAAGAAAGAACAAGAACCATATGATACTCTCAACAGATGCTGAAAAAGCATTTGACAAAGTACAGCATCCCTTCCTGATCAAAACTCTTCAAAGTGTAGGGATAGAGGGCACATACCTCAATATTATCAAAGCCATCTATGAAAAACCCACCGCAAATATCATTCTCAATGGAGAAAAACTGAAAGCTTTTCTGCTAAGGTCAGGAACACGGCAGGGATGTCCATTATCACCACTGCTATTCAACACAGTACTAGAAGTCCTAGCCTCAGCAATCAGACAACAAAAGGAAATTAAAGGCATCCAAATCAGCAAAGAAGAAGTCAAACTATCACTCTTCGCAGATGATATGATACTATATGTGGAAAACCCAAAAGACTCCACTCCAAAACTGCTAGAACTTGTACAGGAATTCAGTAAAGTGTCAGGATATAAAATCAATGCACAGAAATCAGTTGCATTTCTCTACACCAACAACAAGACAGAAGAAAGAGAAATTAAGGAGTCCATCCCATTTACAATTGCACCCAAAACTATAAGATACCTAGGAATAAACCTAACCAAAGAGACTAAAAATCTATACACAGAAAACTATAAAGTACTCATGAAAGAAATTGAGGAAGACTCAAAGAAATGGAAAAATGTTCCATGCTCCTGGATTGGAAGAATAAATATTGTGAAAATGTCCATGCTACCTAAAGCAATCTACACATTTAATGCAATTCCTATCAAAATACCATCCATTTTTTTCAAAGAAATGGAACAAATAATCCTAAAATTTATATGGAACCAGAAAAGACCTGGAATAGCCAAAGGAGTATTGAAAAAGAAAAGCAAGGTTGGTGGCATCACAATTCCGGACTTCAAGCTCTATTACAAAGCTGTCATCATCAAGACAGCATGGTACTGGCACAAAAACAGACACATAGATCAATGGAACAGAATAGAGAGCCCAGAAATAGACCCTCAACTCTATGGTCAACTAATCTTCGACAAAGCAGGAAAGAATGTCCAATGGAAAAAAGACAGCCTCTTCAACAAATGGTGTTGGGAAAATTGGACAGCCACATGCAGAAAAATGAAATTGGATCATTTCCTTACACCACACATGAAAATAGACTCAAAATGGATGAAGGACCTCAATGTGAGAAAGGAATCCATCAAAATCCTTGAGGAGAACACAGGCAGCAACCTGTGTTCGACCTCAGCCGCAGCAACATCTTCCTAGGAACATCGCCAAAGGCAAGGGAAGCAAGGGCAAAAATGAACTATTGGGATTTCATTAAAATCAAAAGCTTTTGCACAGCAAAAGAAACAGTTCACAAAACCAAAAGACAACTGACAGAATGGGAGAAGATATTTGCAAATGACATATCAGATAAAGGGCTGGTGTCCAAAATCTATAAAAGAACTTAGCAAACTCAACACCCAAAGAACAAATAATCCAATCAAGAAATGGGCAGAAGACATGAACAGACATTTCTGCAAAGAAGACATCCAGATGGCCAACAGACACATGAAAAAGTGCTCCATATCACTCGGCATCAGGGAAATACAAATCAAAACCACAATGAGATATCACCTCACACCAGTCAGAATGGCTAAAATGAACAAGTCAGGAAATGACAGATGCTGGCGAGGATGCGGAGAAAGGGGAACCCTCCTACACTGTTGGTGGGAATGCAAGCTGGTGCAGCCACTCTGGAAAACAGCATGGAGGTTCCTCAAAATGTTGAAAATAGAGCTACCCTATGACCCAGCAATTGCACTACTGGGTATTTACCCTAAAGATACAAACGTAGTGATCCGAAGGGACACGTGCACCCGAATGTTTATAGCAGCAATGTCTACAATAGCCAAACTATGGAAAGAACCTAGATGTCCATCAACAGATGAATGGATAAAGAAGATGTGGTATATATACACAATGGAATACTATGCAGCCATCAAAAGAAATGAAATCTTGCCATTTGTGAGACGTGGATGGAACTAGAGGGTATCATGCTTAGCGAAATAAGTCAATCGGAGAAAGACAACTACCATGTGATCTCCCTGATATGAGGGAGTGGAGATGCAACATGGGGGTTTAAGGGGGTAGGAGAAGATTTAATGAAACAAGATGGGATTGGGAGGGAGACAAACCATAAGTGACTCTTAATCTCACAAAACAAACTGAGGGTTGCTGGGGGGAGGGGGGTTGGGGGGGTGTGGGGTTATGGACATTGGGGAGGGTATATGCTATGGTGAGTGCTGTGAAGTGTGTAAACCTGGCAATTCACAGACCTGTACCCCTGGGGATAAAAATATATGTTTATAAAAAATAAAAAATTTAAAAAATTTTTTTAAAAATACAATAACTGATATTTTTAAAAAGTACATAAACTCAACAATAGATTTGAGGGGACAGGAAATAACCAGTGACTAGAAGAGAGAACAGCAGAATTATATAATCTGAACAGCAGAAAGATTTTTAAAACCTACACATTCAGAAAGCTGTGGGAACCCAGAGCAGCATAAATTCAAAGAAATCCATGCCAAGACACATCATCATTAAATTTGTAAAATCCAAGGACCAAGAAAATATCTTGAAAGTGCACAGAGAAAAAAGACACCCTATATAAGAAAAATTATTTGAATGACATTAGATTTCTCATCAGAAACCATGGAGGCCAAAAGAAAGTGGCACACTATTTCTCAAGTGAGGAAAGAAAAGATTTGTATACCTAGTAAAAATATCCTTCAGGAATGAAGGGGAAATTAAGGCATTCTCAAATGAAAGAAAACTAAGAATTTGTCACCAGCAGACCTACCCTAAAGAAAAAGGACAAAGGAAGTTCTCTAAGCAAAGAGGAAATGATAAAAGAAGGAACCTTGAAACATCAGGAAATAAGAAAGAACATGATAGGGGAAAATATGGGTAAATACAATACTCTTTCCTTACTTCAAATTTTCTGAATTATATTTGACAGTTGAAACAAAAGCTATAACACTGTCTGATATGGTTCAAAATAAACACAGAAAAAATTTTTAAAGATTTTATTTATTTATTTGACAACAGAGATCACAAGTAGGCAGAGAGAGAGAGAGGAGAAGCAGGCTCCCCGCTGAGTAGAGAGCCCGACTCGGAGAGCCCAGGACTCTGAGATCATGACCTGAGCCGAAGGCAGAGGTTTTAACCCACTGAGCCACCCAGGTGCCCCAACACAGAAAATTTTTAAGACAATTACATTACAAGCAAGGAGAGTAAAGGGAAGTAAGCTTTCTATACTTCACTCAAATGAAGAAAGTCAACAGGAATAGACCATGCTAAGTTAAGTATTAATAATGTAACATATTCAATTTCAAGATTTAAAAACACTACAGATAGGGGCGCCTGGGTGGCTCAGTGGGTTAAAGCCTCTGCCTTCGACTTGGGTCATGATCCCAGGGTCCTGGGATCGAGCCCCGCATGGGGCTCTCTGCTCGGCAGGGAGCCTGCTTCCCTTCCTCTCTCTCTGCCTGCCTCTCTGCCTACTTGTGATCTCTGTCTGTCAAATAAATAAATAAATATCTTTTAAAAATAAATAAATAAAATAAAATAAAAATAAAAACACTACAGATAAATCAAAATTGAATTATAAAAAATGTCCAAGTAAACTACAGGAAAGCAGAGAAATAAAAAAACAGGAAACAAAAAATAAAATGCAAACTTGAACCCTAACCTATCAATAATGACATTAAATATAAATGGTCAAAAAAAAAATTTTAAAGACACAGATTGTTAGTGTGGATTAAAAAGTATGACCCAACGATACGTCTACCAAAACTCACTTCAGATATAATGATATATTTTAAAGTAAGAAGATAGGAAAATAAAATAAAATGATAGGAAAAGATATGCCATGCAAACATTAATCAAGGGAAAGAAAACATAGCTATGTTAGTATCAGATAAAACAGACTTCACAGTAAAATCACTAAAATCACAGAGAGAGGATACTATATAACTATAATAGATCATCCACCAAGAACACATGGCAATCCTAAATGTGTATGCACCTAACAAGAGAGCTGCAAAGTATACGATGCAAAAACTAATTGAACTGAGAAGAAATACACAGATCCACAATTATAATTGAAGACTTCAACATCCCTCTCTCAACAACCAGCAGAACAACTGGATAGAAAAGGAAGAGAGATAAAAGATAGAAGGGGCTCCTGGGTGACTCAGTGGGTTAAAGCCTCTGCCTTCAGCTCAGGTCATGATCTCGGGGTCCTGGGCTCTCTGCATCGGGCTCTCTACTCAGCGGGGAGCCTGCTTCTCCTCTCTCTCTCTCTGCCTACTTGTGATCTCTGTTGTCAAATAAATAAATAATTTAAAAATCTTCTAAAAAAATTTAGAAAAGGATACAGAAGAACTCAATGATGCTGTTAACCAGTGTGATCCAATCAAGGACACTCTGCCCAACAGCAGAACGTGAACCTCTTCAAGCACCCACAGAACATGAACCAAGAAAGCTCTATCCTGGGCCGTGAAATGAGTCACAATAAAAGAATCCAAGGCATATGTAGTATGCTGTCTAGCCACAAAATAATTAAACCAGAAATCAACAGCAGAAAATATGTGGCAATTTCCAAATATCTGGAAACTAAGTAACACACTTCAAAACAACCCACAGAAGGAAGAAATTACAAGGAAAACTAGAAAATATTTTGAACTGAATGAAAATGAAAACACAACACAAAATGAGAAACAATATTAAGATTTATCTCTCACAGGGATACAGGTAAAGCATCACCTAAAGAGATATTCATAGCATCAAAAGCCTCTATTACAAAATAAGGAGGTTTAGAAATTAATGACCTCAGCTTTGACCCTAAAGAAGAAACAAAGGAAGAAAAGCAAACAAAACCCAAGGAAAACAGAACAAAGGAAGCAAGTAACTAAGAAAAGCAGAAATCAATGAAATTGAAAACAGAAAAACAATAGAGAAAATCAGTGAAACAAAGAACTGGCTCTTTGTAAGGGTCAACGAAATGAACAAACATCCAGCCAGACTGGATGAAAAGAAAAAGAGAAGACACAAATTACCAATAGCAGGGACAGAACCGGACAGATGTCCCTGCAGACCCCACAGACACCAAACACCTCTACACACGTAACTACAAGTACAAATGTCAGACGCAAAGTTAGACAACTTAGCAAGACGTACCCCTTCCTGAAGGATTCACAACTCTCACAACTCACCCAATCTGAAATCGATCACTGGAATAGCCCCTTAACTGTTGAAGAAATTGAACTCATAATTAAAAGCCTTCCAAAAAAGAAATATCCAAGCCCAGACAGTTTCACTAGAGAGTTCTACTAAACAATCTAAGAAAAATTAATATCAGTTCTACACAGTTCTTCTCAGTGGAGGAAACATTTCCCAATTCATTTTAGGTAGGTAGTACCACCATAATACTAAAACCAAAAACAGTACAAAACAAACAAACAAACAAAAAAAACTGTAGATCAATACCCTTCATGAAAAAAAATGCGAAAAATCCTTAACAAAGTATTGGAATTAAAAATTCTTAACCAAGAGAATTTAGCAATATATAAAAATAATCATACACCATGACCAAGTGGGGTTTATTTCAGGAATACAAAGCAGTTTCCATATTTGAAAAAGCAATCACTGTAATCCACCATATTAACCAGCTGAAGAAGAGAAATCACATGATCATATCACCCAATTCACAAAAAGCATTTGACAAAATTCAACATCCTTATAGGTTGCATTATGTCCTCCCAAAAGGATACGTTGCAGCCCTAACCTGCAGGCACATTGGAATGTGACCTTCATTGGAAAGAGTGTCTTGACAGAGGTAATCAAGTTAAAACAAAGTCACTAGGGTAGGTCCTAATCCAGTATGACTATGTCCTTACGAAAAGAGGAAATGCGGACAGAGACACAGAGAGGGAAGACGACGTGAGGACAAATAAGATTCCACGTGGAATTCGACTAGAATGACGCCCCATAAATGAGGAGCCCTGGTGACTTCTCCCGGGTGGCCTAGTGGCCAGCAGCCAGGAAGTGGGAAGGAATGGCTCCCCCAGGGCTTCAGACGGAACGTAGACTTGCTGACACCTTGAGTTTGGACTTACAACCTGCAGAACCATGAGAATAAATTTCTGTTCTAAGCCACCCAGTTGGTGTTTTTTTTTTTTTTAAGATTTATTTATTTGAGTGAAAGAGAGAGATTCACACAAGAGAGAGCACATGTAGGGGAAGGGGCACAGGGAGAGGGAGAAGCCAACTTCCCACCAAGCAGGGAGCCTCATGTGGGGCTCAATCCCAGGACCCTGGGATCATGACCTGAGCCGAAGGCAGACGCTCAATCGGCTGAGCCACCCAGGCGCCCCTCTCGGTAATTTTTTAATAGCAGTCCTAAGAAACTAATAAAACCCCCATTCATGACTTAAAACAAAACAAAACAAAACAAAAAACTCTGAAAAACAAGAATAGAGAAGAATTTCTGCAACTTGATAAAGAACATCAACTGAAACTATAGTCGAGGCTCTCTTCCGTGGTGAGGGACGAGCCCGCGCCCCGGAGAAGAGATCCGGGCGCCCACGCTCACCGCTCCCATCCAACACAGAGCCCCGCGAGTGCGTCCACAGCAGAAGGCAGACAGATCAGAAAGGAAAACCTAACACTGGCCCTATTTACCAGCGATGTGATTGTCAACATAGAGGAGCCACCACACAGGGGCGCTGGGCGCTCAGTTGGCTGAGCGGCCAACTCCTGAGTTCTGCTCAAGTCACGGTCCTGAGATCAAGCCCCACGTTGGGCTCTGTGCTCAGCGGGGAGTCTGCTTCTCTCCTTCACCCTCTGCCCCTCATGCCCCAGCCCTAGAATAACCAAACCTAGATAGGAAGGAAGGAAGGAAGGAAGGAAGGAAGGAAGGAAGGAAGGAAGGAAGGAAGGGAAACTGACACACAGGTTTAACACAATTCCTATCAAAATTCCAGCCACATTTCTGTAGGCAGAGGACAAGGTTATTCTAAAAATGTATAGGCATAGGCAAAGGAACTAGAACAGCCAAGGCAATTTTGAAAAAAAAAGAGAGTGTGAGGAATCAGTCTTCCCAATTCCAACACTTTTCAAACAACCACAGCAACTGAGTGTCTGCAGTTTTGCTGAAGGCTCAGATCCGCGGGTCCCTGCGGCGGGCGGACACCCTCCCAGCTGTGCCGCTGGATTCGTGACGAGGCTGGAAAACAACTTCACGGAGGAAATATAATCAATAACAGCGCTAGAGCGGCTGGGCATCTAGAGACCACAGACAGACAGACGGAAAGAGGGGGAGGGAGGGAGGGGCAGAGGGAAGGAGGGAGGGAGGAAGGCCAGCAGGCAGGAAGGAATTTACCCCAAAGTTTCGTGGCTTGTACAAAAATTAACTCAAAATGGATTGTGGGCTCAAAAAAATATAAAACAATATAGCTTTTAGAGAAAAGTAACAATCTTTACGATCTAGAGCTGGCCAAAAAGTTCCTAGTTTTGCCAATGAAAGCGCCATTCATAAAAGGAAAAAAGTGACTTGGACTTTATTAAAATTAAAACCTTTCATCTGTAAACTAACCAACCAACCAACACTGTTAGGAGGATGAAAAATGAGCTACAGAGTGGGAGAGAAATATCTGCAAAGCACCTATCCAACAAAGAATCCAGAATACGGGGGCGCCCGGGTGGCTCAGTGGGTTAAAGCCTCTGCCTTCGGCTCAGGTCATGATCTCAGGGTCCTGGGATCGAGACCCACATCGGGCTCTCTGCTCAGCGGGGAGCCTGCTTCCTCCTCTCTCTCTGCCTGCTTGTCTGCCTACCTGTGATCTCTGTCTGTGAAAAAAAATAAAAATTAAAAAAATCTTGAAAAAAAGAAGAATCCAGGGACTCCTGGGTGGCTCAGTTGGTTAAGCGGCTGCCTTTGGCTCAGGTCCTGATCCCAGCATCCTGGGATCGAGTCCCACATCGGGCTCCTTGCTCGGCGGGGAGCCTGCTTCTCCCTCTGCCTCTGCTGCCTCTCTGTCTGCCTGTGCTCGCTCTCTCTCCCTCTCTCTCTGACAAATAAATAAATAAAATCTTAAAAAAGAAAAAGAATCCAGAATATATAAATAAATATAAATACATTTATAAATATGTATATTTATAAATATATATTTATAAAAATAAATATAAATCTGGAATATATAACGAACTCCCCAAACTCAGCAGCAGAACAGTCTGATTAGCAAGTGATCAGAAGAAACAACCCCCGGTGGCACCAGGGCAATGCCGAGGAAGAGCGCAGGAAGGTTATCACCGCACACCGTCCAAACAGCCAAAATAAGGCCCAGGGACAACAGCGACGGCGACGCAGCCCTCATCCCAGCAGGGACGGAGCACGCTGCAGCCACCCCAAGCAGTTTGGCTGTTTCTTAAAAAAGTAAACAGGCAACGATCATCAGCAAATACACTTCGGGGCATTTGCAGCCGAGAAACACACAAACTCTACGCGAACGTTCACGGCAGCTTGTTTCGTAATAGCCCGAAGCTGGAAGCCATCTGGATGCCCTTCGGTGGGGGGCGTGGACAGGAACTGGGGTCCGCCTGCACCGTGGGCTACGACTCTGCATCCAGCGGGAGTTATCGTTGCTTTTGCAACAACTGGGACGACTCTAAAAGAATGATGCGGAGTGAGAAGAGCCCATCCCGAAGGGCCACGTACTGTATGTGGTCATCCATGTACCATTCCTGACGTGACGATACTAGACCAATGGAGAGCAGATTAGTGCTGCCTGGGGTCAAGGTGGGGAAGGGGACAGGAGGGAGGAGGGTGTGTGTGTTTAGACAGGCAGCAGGGGGCAGCCCTGCGTGGCCCGGGGCTGGTGCCTGGTAACCTTCACTGTATCCACTCAGCGTCCTGGGGCGGATACTGTTTCACAAGATGTTACCGCTGGAAGGAACCGGTAAACTACTCTTTCTTTTTTCCTCTGTGCTGTTCCTTACAACTGCATGTGAATCTACAGTTATCTCAAAAAAAAAGAAAGAAGGAAAAAAAGAAGAAGAAGAAAGAAAGAAAAAGTGAAAAACTAAAAGGTTTACCCGAAAGAAAGAAAGCCTTCTTAGCCTGCCAGCCATGTAAGGACTTGAACCAGCAGCGGCCTCGGCAGACCTCCTTCCCCTCCTCCACGGGTCATGCTTTCGCGAATATGTGCTCCCAGCTTTTGGCTTGAATTTATCTTCCTTTATGTCACCTTTCAGAGGACCAGCTCCTCATTCTCATTCACGAATCTTTTCTTCTTCAGCAACTCTTCACGCTTTAACGAATCTTACCCTACTCTGAGGCCACATTCTTCTACGTTATTTTCTGAGAGATTGAGAGTTTTGCCTTTCATATTAAGTCTCTAGTCAATCTAGCTTATTGTCATGCGGAAGTCAAGTACGATATAATCTCTTATTTTTCTACTTGCAAACTCAGTTGTCCCCGCGCTCCCCCGCTCGCCAGGCACCTGCGACTCCGCGAGAGTGAGAAGCGTCAGCACTCGTGTGGGCGCCTGCCAGGCTCTCTGTTCTCCTACGGGTCCAACTCTCTATTCTAGGCTAATACCACATCTTCCTGTATAGCACGGCCTCCCATCTTCCTTTTCAGAAGAAGCGTCTTTTTTTTTTTTTTTAAAGATTTCGTTTGAGAGAGAGCAAGAGAGCATGAGCGGGCTGAGGGGCAGAGGGAGAAGCAGGCCCCTCACTGAGCGGGGAGCCCGACTCGGGACTCGATTCCAGGACCCCGAGATCATGACCTGAGCTGAGAAGACAGACGCTCAACCAACAGAGCCACCCAGAAGCCCCTCATATTAGTTTTGAAAATGATACACTTTAAGAAGTATGTATATTTCTTCTCAGTTTTCAAACTTATTACAAGATCTTACATTTTACCTGCTGGATCTGTAGTGAGGATCTCTTTTTTTTGTCCTTTTCTTCTTGGTTAGTCATGCGGAAGTTTTTTCCATTTCCTTCATCTCTTCAAAGAATGAGCTTGTGGCTTCACTGATCTCCTTCATCCCACACCCTGCTTCGTGGGGGTGTGATGCACATACCTACAGTTCAGCGTAGAAAATTTTAAATTTTAGAAAAACTTTGCTTTTAAAATTTGTGTCTGTTGTCTATTTGGGTTTATTTTCCACTCTCAGCTTCTGCCCCGCCGTCCCTTTCGGACAGACCCACACCCCCAGACGGCGAGGGTTCTCCTCGCCGCTCAGTTTGCTGGAGTTTTACACTCCTGCCGTGATTCCTTCTGTGAGCCATGCGCTGTTGACTCTGGGATGTGTTTTTCCCAAATGTGTGGCGTGGACTATAGAGGTAGACACAGATGAGAGTTCAGGTGCCAGGAGTCTGTGGGACGGGGTGCCAGACAGGAAGGAGCCACAGAAAAGTCCCTCACCTCAGGTGAGGCCCTCAGGTCCTTAGCCAAACCCCAAGCGGCCCCTGTCCAGGGCAGGTCCTGCAAGGTCCCGTGGGGGAGGGCTGCTGTCGTGCTGGAGACACAATGCACTTCCAACCCAGCCCGAGTTGGGAGGCCTTGGTTAGCCCCCTGAGATCCTCCCCTACGAGCCCAGAAGCCCCAGCCAGGTCAGCAGGGACGAGTGGGGAAGCTGCAGCCAGGCAGAGGTCAAGACCACGTGGCAAGGCCCTGTGCATGTCTTCAGGCGCTCCGAGGGCCACTTTGGACCGGGCAGACGGCTGGGGTTCGCCCGGCCCTAGTGAGTTACAGGTGTTTGAACTAAGGTGGTTACAACGATGGCACCTGAGCCAACACGGGACTGAGCAGGTCGAGGGGGTCGAGTAGGGATGAAAGGGTGGGGGTGACAGACTTGGACCCAGTATGTGTCACCACTGGCCTGGGGGCTTCAGAGCCTGCTACCCTAAGGGCCCAAGTCCCACAAGTTCTCAGGCCATACCCCAGACATGCTCGTCCACACCCACAGGAGACACTCAGAAGCTGACAGGTTCCTCTGCTGCTGCTCCGGTCTGGGCGCGGGGGGGTGCGACGAGAGCGGGGACATTGCACAGACGGTCCGCAGAGCCACCAGCAGGCCCTGAGACACAGCCAGGGGAATGGGACACTGGCTGAAGGGAGGGCAGGGGGCTGAAAGGGACAGTGGTCTACAAGATAAGGGCAGGTTGTCCACGTGGCCACTGAATGTGAGCGGCCACAGATGAGAGTGACAGCCCGCTCGAAGGGAAGAGCTGAGCCATGGGGAAGGCGGCTGCTACGACCAGACAGGCCAGCGAGGCCAACCTGACAGCCACCGTCCCTAAGCGCCAGACTTTAAAGAGAAAGGGAGAAAACCAGTTTGGAAGAAGCCAGGGCCACAGCTGACCACCATCCTAGGTGGTGGCCCATGGCCCCTCGGTGCCCCTCTGCAGCCTCACGGCCCGCACACCCTCTCCCACCTGGCCAGTGGCCCCAACTGGCAGCCAGGAGCCCGTGACGCCCCCCTCTCCAGCCTCCTTGCATTTAAGACCCTGGGTGGCCAGTCTCTCCAACAGCACAGAAGCCCGATCGCGGTCCCAGCTCCTGAGAGCACCTTGTGTGAGCACCGAGGACCTTTCCTCTGCCTCTGCCATCTTCCCCCCAGACCCTGAGACCATCCCGGAGTTCCCACCCAGCCGTGGACTCCTTACCTTGTCACCCCCCACTCTGCCAACGCAGACTGCTAGTTGGTTGAGGTCACCCTGTGACTTCCTCGCAGACAAAGCCCAGCTGGGCCCTGACAGTCCCGCCTCTCACGTGGGGTCCTCCGTGGCCAGGTCACCTCCACCTGCTGCGGACAGGCCCGCCTCACCCGGCGGGGAGCTGCCAGGGCTCGGTGGGCGGGGGGGCTCCCGGCTCTGTCCGCAGAGGCAGCCCCTCAGCCCCACCCCACGGAGTTCTGGCGCTGCTGGTCTTCCTGCCAGGAAAGACCTGATGGGAATCACACCAGCAGCCAGAACGAGGCCGCGCCGGCCGCAGACAGTGCTTGCCACACGGAACAGCAAAACCCTTGATTTCCATCACCCACGACCAACTGCCCGATGGCACCTCTGGTCCTTGCCGAAAAGACAGGCTTCCCTTTGGGGAAAAATCCCGAGTTTTCTGTACCTGACCTGGCTCCTGTGAAAGGTCGCCCAGGTTCCCTCATTCCACCCGAGCCCCGGCCTTCTCCCTGTGGGCCCGGACGGCAGAGGGAGGACAGGAGCAAACACGGAGTCCCCCGGCCCACAGCACAGAGAGTGGCCTGCTGGCCACGTCAGCAGTCCTCTTGGGAGAACTTTCCTCCGGGTTCACATCGGCTTCTGTCCGGGGAAGGGCGAGCGCCACTTTCCGTGGGGAGCCCCGATCTCCAAACGCGAAGCTGCGAAGGAAGGAGTGAGGCCGGAGAAGCGGGGCAGGGGTCGGGGGCACCAGCCTGGCCGGCGGCCTGGGGTTCGCGCCTCAGGCGGGTCGAGGGGGGTGGCAGAGGGCCACTCCAAGGCCTCGAGCCGGCCACACTGACATCCAGACCCCGGGCCGCCGGGCGTCGGGGAGCAGCGGACAAGCCCTGACCCGGCTGCCTATTCCCTGCGGCCACAGCTCTGGCTTCCTTCGCACCGCGCTCCCCGAAAGGTCAAAGCACCTTTACTGCTCTGAAAAGGGGAAAGGGGAAAAGTGAATGGGTCGTTTTCCGGGGCCACCAAGGCAGGGGGAGGTCCTGGAAGAACACGGGGCGAGTACTTCCCCCAAAACAAATCCAGGTCTCCGGACCCCTGAGGCCAGTTGTGCGGACCAGACACCAGACGCGCGAGCTGCTGAGGAAGGCTCCCCAAGGTCCCCTGCCAAGCTGCGGCGGGGGCGGCTGAGGGAGGGCCGAGGGGCCGTCAGGGCCTCGGCAAACCGACAAAGAGGGAGGCGAGGAGGTGCGTCCCGAGGAAAGAAGGCAAGGGTGGCCACAGCTCCGGCCACAGCTCGAGAGTCTGTGGACCCTGGGGGCCCAAGTGCCTCAGGCGCTCCCTCCGCCTCCAACATGGCAGCATCTGCACAAGGACTCGGCCTGTTGCTGAGGCCTCAGGTCCTCGGCCGGCTGGTGTGTAAGCACCTGAGCTCGTGCTTACTGGGAATTCCTGTGTGCGATGCGGCCAGCAGAGACCCGAGCCCGGCCCTCCCCGGAGCGCAGCCGGCCAGTGGCCACACAGGCCACCCAGGCCACGCAGGGCTGATGGGCGGAGGGGGCAGTGCGCGAGGCTGACCCAGATGTGGAGGGAGAGGAGGTAGTCAGGACAGGCTCCCAGGAGGAGGCAGCTTGTAACGCAGGAGGAATGTGGGCTGAGTCCCTTTCAGGTCCAGGTGGGCTGGAGGCTGGTTTTAACCCAATTCGCTGCGGCCCCCCACCTTGGTTGCCCCCCCTTGGCCGCCCCAGCACACGCACAGGCCTCCTGCGGAGTGTCACCGAACAGCCGGGCCCAACCTGCACACAGGCCTGGCTCCCGGGAGCTGGTGGCTCGGCTCAGTGGGGACACACAGCCGGTCTCCTGTGCTCTGGCGGGAAGGGGTGATGGGAGGGGAGGGAGGGAAGCAGACGCCGCCTCTGTCCAGGCTGCCCTCCCCACATCACCACTGCGCCCCTCCTGCCTCAACTGCCCAGGGCGCTGGCCGCCTGCCCGCTGGACTCTGCCCAGCTGCCCCCAGGCTGCCCGCGTCCCAGGTCCCCAGTCCCCCCACTTCCCACTCTGCACACACCGCCCTCCCTGCTTTGACATAATGTCTACACCGCCCTGATGCCCTTTTAGGCTACACCCTATTTTTTCCTCTTTTGTGCCAAACTTGTAGAAAAGGCTGTCTCCGCCTAGTGGCCCGTTTCCTCTCGGCCCACTCCCTCCTGAGTCCGGCTTCTGTTCCCGCCCTCCCGAAAAGGCTTCCCTGAAGTTTGAATGTCAAAGTGCCCTCGGTGGCTTTTCCTGGACCTCCTCTCGGCTCCTCCCTGCACCCACCTTCCGGCCGGCACGTTACAGTTGTAGATTTCCCCATCATGATGAAAACCAATTTTCCCTAGAAAATTCCATTTTAGAAAAATATATATTTATGCCATCTTCTTTTAAAAGCAGCCTTTACCAATCTAAAATCACTTTGGTGGCTTAAGAAAATAGAAATGGGGGCGCCTGGGTGGCTCAGTGGGTTAAAGCCTCTGCCTTTGGCTCAGGTCATGATCCCAGGGTCCTGGGATCGAGCCCCACATGGGGCTCTCTGCTCAGCGGGGAGCCTGCTTCCTCCTCTCTCTCTCTCTGCCTCTCTGCCTGCTTGTGTTCTCTGTCTGTCAAATAAATAAATAAAATCTTTAAAAAAAAAAAAAGAAAGAAAATAGAAATGCATGATGTAGAACTCATTTCCCTCAGTCTTCATGTTTATGTTACATTTAAATTCAAATTTTCTAATTTGCTTTCCTTTTAAATATTTAATATTTATTACACACAAATTTATAAGCTGCCACGCAACAAGCAGTTTGACAGCAGGCGGTACGAGTCTGGCACCCACCACTTACAAAGCCCACGCACGTGCCTTATTCCAGCTTTAAAACCAGCCTGTGTGGCTCCCATCACGAATGTCCTTTCCCAGAAGCATAAGGATCAGAGAGGTTAAGCGACCCCCTCAGATTCCACAGCAAATGTAGAGCAGGATCTGCATTCAGAGCTTCTAACTTCAAATCCTACGTCCTCTTCGTTGTATCATGCAAGACCACAGCGCCTCTCGTGAGGCTGCGCCATTATTAAATAAAACAGGAAACCAGCGTTTTTATTTCTTCTGTAGCCGGCGTCAGGAAACCACAGCCTTGGGCCAAGCCCAGCCCACCAGCTTTCCGTGATACAGTCTTACAAGCGCAGTCGCAGGCCGTCGTTTCCTCACCCTCTGTGGCCGCGGAACGGGCTCAGGCCCGAGGGTATGCAGGAGCCCCGCGGCCGGCCACGCGCGGAACGCTCACCTCGGAGCCGTCACGGAAAGCGCTGGGCAGGCCTGGCTCTGAGGCCGTGGCTCTTGCTTCTGGCTGCAAAGGAGACTCAGTGGAAAAGTTACTTTTTCCCTCCTCTTTAAACTACGGTGCCCGGCCCCGCCCAGATGGACAGAAGCAGAGCTCTGGGGCCGGTCTTGACGTGTCGGTGTTTTTCAAAAGCTCCCCAGACGGTTTTCCTGTGCAGCCAAGGTCAAAGCTACTGTTGCGTGGTGTCACGTAGATTCAGGAAACTCTGGTTTCCAGGAGATGTGCTGGAGGGAGGGAGGGAGGGAAGAACCGCCATCAGCACTACTCACCCCCCAAAAGAAAGCCCAACGACACCTTTCCACCTGTGGGACCCCAACTAATGTCACCATCGAGGTCAGCCCGTCGCCGATGCTGGTGACACTGACAGGACCACTAGGTGCTCCTCAAATCGGAAGGCAGGTCCCAACCGTGATATTTTTTCCTGCCCCGCAGCTTATTTAAAAAAAAATTTGGGGGCGCCTGAGGGGCTCAGTCGGTTGGACGTCTGCCTTCGGCTCAGGCCGTGATCCCAGGGTCCTGGGATCGAGTCCCCACCTGGCTCCCTGCTCAGCGGGGAGTCTGCTTCTCCCCCTGCTTGTGCTCTCTCTCTCTCAAATAAATAAATAATCTCAATTTTAAAAAAACTAAATCTTGATCTCAGCTCAGGTCACGATCTCAGGGTCACAAGATCGAGCCCCGAATCGGGCTCCGCGCTCAGCAGCAGGGAGTCAGCTGGGGATTCTCTCCCGCTGCACCTCCCCTCCCTGCTCAAATGTTCTCTCTCTCTAAAAAAAAAAAAAAAAAGACAAATACTTTTTCCTGGTTTTGTCCAAAAGTTGACTCATTGTATTTGGCCGTCATTTCTCTTCGTCTCTGAATCTACATCAGGTCTCTCCGTGACAGTGACTCTGCTTCGAGACTGGGTCTCCATTCCATGCAGAGCGCCGCGGCCCACTGGCGACACTTACCCCGATGTCCAGAGCCCCTCTTCCCGTGAGACTGGACAGTAACCGCACAGCTCTGGACATGGGTGATCTTTTGACTGCAATACTGTGCGGACGGTGTGACCTCAGGAGCACGGCACCACTCCGCGGGGGGCTTACACCTGGTCTCACTTTGAGTGACACTAAATTAATCAGCAGGTTTGGAGGGCGACAGCCTGGCCCCTCCTTGTGAAGCTGCCATCAGTATTTTACCCAAGTTCACTGTGCTCTGGCAGCCGCTGTCTGAAACACACATTCTGCTACAGCTCACAAGATGAGGGTTTTCTAACCCTTTGGTTTCTGCATTTATGAGCTAGAGTTTGGCTTAAAATAGCATTTGTGTTGAAAAAACAGGATCCTTATTTTTCCCTTATAATTACCAAGTTTAATATTAATACACTATTGTCTTCCCACTTCCAACCACGTCCAGTGAACTTTATCTCCTTCCCTTTCTTTAGGTGTCATTACAAATTACTGCTTTGTTACCATCCGTGAGTTTTTGTTTTGTTTTGTTGTTTAATATTTATTTATTTATTTGACAGACAGAGATCACGAGTAGGCAGAGAGGCAGGCGGGGGGTGGGGAGCAGGCTCCCCGCTGAGCAGAGAGCCCGATGTGGGACTCGATCCCAGGACCCTGAGATCATGACCTGAGCCGAAGGCAGAGGCTTAACCCACTGAGCCACCCAGGCGCCCCCAACCCGTGAGTTTTAACCAGACACGGTCATTCGTATTTTCGGAGCTCGAGTGTCCCGTCTTCAGCTCATGCAGCCTCCTCTGCGCTGATTCTTGAGTCTTTATCTTATCTGGAAACTTTCGAACATATACAGGAAATAGTAAGACAAACCCTACATGCCCATCCTCAACATGGGCAATTCTCGTGGGCATCCCACGTTTGTCTACACCCTCCCACCCCCAGGCCATCCTGAAACAAAGCCCCAGGCCCCACGCCACTTCCTGTGCCAGCGTTTTGGTACCCAGCTCCAGGGAATAAGCATCCTGCCCCTAATTCAGCCTCCCGTCCTTCCAGTGAAGCCCAGAGCTTTCTAGCTGTTGTAACAGCTCCAGGCCCCAAGTCGGCCATTTCTGTGAGAAGGCCCGTCTCCTCACGGGGGACACGGTGTTTCAGAGGGCACCAGCTGCGAGACCGAGACATCGGGAGGTTTTTAACCCATTTTGCATCATGTGTGCCCCCTGTATTCTCAGCAAGGAGAGACGCAGAAAACCAGGGAGGGTAGGAAGCATGCGTGTGGTTACTTGAGCAAGCGGTGGTCAGTTCCAAAGCTCACTAAGAAGGCACAATTGCCAGAAGCTGACTCTGATCAATGGAACAGAATGACAGCCCAGAAATAAACTGCCGCAATGATGGTCATTTTTGACAACGGTGCCAAGACAGTTCCATGAAAAAGATAGAGACCGCAGGATGTCCCTGTGTAGAAGAAAGAGGTTGGCCCCCACCTCACACCACACACAGGAGCAAATTCAGAAAAAAGTCATAGGCCTAAATATAAGTGCTAGATCTATCAAAACGCTTGCGGAGCCTGGGGGGCTCGGTCGGTTGAGGATTAACTCCTGCTTTCAGCTCAGGTCATGATCTCAGTATCATGAGATCAAGCCCTGCATGGGGCTCCATGGGGAGTCTGCTCGACATTCTCTCTCCCCCCCCTCCCCTCCCCCTGCTCATGCTCACTGGCGTTCTCTCTCTCTAAAATAAATAAAGTCTTTTTAAAAATACAACTATAAAACTCTTGGAAGAAAATATAAGTAGGGGCGCCTGGGTGGCTCAGTGGGTTAAGCCGCTGCCTTCGGCTCAGGTCATGATCTCAGGGTCCTGGGATCGAGCCCCGCGTCGGGCTCTCTGCTCTGTGGGGAGCCTGCTTCCTCCTCTCTCTCTGCCTGCTTGTGATCTGTCTGTCGAATAAATAAATAAATAAAATCTTAAAAAAAAAATTCCTCCATCTCTTAAAAAAAAAGAAAAAAGAAGAATAACCTCGGTGATCTCAGGTTAGGCAACAGACTGTGGATAGGACGCCTGACGCACGAGCCCCTGAGGAAGACACAGAAATGCCGGAATTTGTCAGAACTAAACAGTCTCGCGCCACGGAGCAGCGACGAAGGCTGTGAAAACACAGCCGAGGGGAAGGTCTGCGGCCGCAGGTGTGGTGAGAAACGTGCATCCAAAAGTACAGGAGCTCTCCCCAGCCGGTGATGAACAGACAAACCAGTGAGGCCCGAGCGGAGGACGGAAGAGGCGGTTCTCTCGGGTCAGCAAGCAGAGAGGGTGCTCTGTGGTTAACCCCGGGGCTCCTGCAGGGCTCAGTCAAGCGACGGCCTTCGGAGTCCTGGGATCGAGCCATGTGTAGGGCATCCCTGCTGGCCGGGAGCCTGCTTCTCCCTCTCCCTCTTCCTCTGCTGCGCCCCTGCTCGTGCTCTCTCTCTCTCTCTGTTAAATAAACAAAATCTTTAAAAATAAATAAATAAATACAATCCTACTGCTTTGGGGGTGCCTGGGTGGCTCAGGCGGTGGAGCATGAGACTCTTGATCTCAGGCTTGTGAGTTCAAGCCCTGCACTGGCCGCAGAGATGACTAAGATGAATAAGTAAAAGTAAAATAGTGCGGCTGCTCCATGTCCGTCAATCAGCAGCAAGCTCTGCGGGGAAGGCCGCTCCCTTCCTGTGAGGCAACAAAGACCACAGGTCCCCTAGGCCACCACGTGGGACTGCAAGGCCAAGCAAGGCCCAGGAGCCAGGTCTTGAAACAGGACGCCCGGAGGGGCCCCACCCAGACCCAGATGCCACAGGGGCTCCGTCCACTCTCACCGTCAAGTAACAGGTGGTCCCAGCCTGAGCGGAAGGGAGGAGGAATCAGCCCAGCACTCGATCAGGTGCTAAGAGTCCCCCAACCCACACCTTTGATTATGATGTCACTAATTAAAATGAATCACTTCGTGCTCTGTGCCGTGTCCCTCTTCATCAGACAAAGACACGACAGGTCTGTCTCTCTCACTTACCCAACCCACTGGTCGTGTGGTTTGGTACTGAGGGGCAACGGGACAGGCATCAACCCTTGGCTGAGGATTCAACCTCCGGCTGCCTCATCCCCATGACGGAGACACCAGCCGCCCCAGGGCCATCACGGGACTTCAGGAACAGCAGCGCAGCGCTGGGCCCGTCTCCTGGAGCGGGCGGGACGGCACAGTGAGCGGCACCAGAGGAACCGGGTACAACCCAGTGGAGCGCTTGGCCACGGGGTGCCGGGACCGGCAAATTCTTGACACAGGTTTGGCCAGCAGCCGGGGCCCCGAGAAGGCTGCTCTTATCCTACCTCCCAGACTGAACTTGGGACTTGGGGGCGAGAATCAGGTTATTTGTCATCAGCAGGCTGAGCCCCTGTGCAAAGTAAAAATGCTCAAAAAGACGGTCACGGGCAGGCTAACTCAGGAGGTGACACCGGTTTTCCATCCTTCCGCACCTCGGACGCACTTACTACAAATCCCCGGCACTCGCGCTGCTCTGCGGTCGTTTCGGGTTCCAGGGTCTGGCCTCCCGCACAGACATGAGTCCGGGGGTCGAAGGCCACAGCTGCGCTGTTCTCTGAGGTGCGGCCGACCCTCGGAACTGGTTTGCTCCAACGTGAAACGGGGGCGGTGTTCTGGCTGAAGCGCACCCCCCACCTGAGGCCGGGCCGTTGCACCCCACAAGGCCCCTCTGCCCAAAGCAACAGGGAGGGCGGCCCCCACCCAGCTTTGCGTGGGACCGGGCAGGACACGGGACCTTCAGCTCCAAACCGGCAGAGTCCGGGGCGGACGGGGAGGGATTTGTCAGCCTCGTCGCCAACCAGCGACGGCCAGCAGATTCATTGTCTCAAACAGCTTTTAAACCTGGTGACATCAAGTTGCTGGCCAGTTCCTAATGAGCCGTATGGGGGCGACCAGCGAGGGCAGCTGAGCCCCGCACCCGTCCAGCCGCCGACACGCACTTCGTTCCTCTTTCCCTGGGGCCTAAGAAGGGAAACAGCGTCTAGAAGCCTAAGACCAGGGGCTTTGGAGGGTCAGAGTGTGCGGTAAGTGACACGTTTCAGTGGGAACAGCCCCAACATTCCTCCCCTGGGCACAGTAGCTATGCCGTGCTTGACCGCTTGGCAGACACCTGGCCAAGTCGTGGGAGCAGCCGGGCCCTGACCGCCGCAGGGGACACCACGGCCTTCCAGCGGACGGGCAAGGCTGTGGGTCAGAGCACGCCAGCAACCCAGCGCTCCCGGTGACGTCTGAGTGACGTGGGAAACAAAGGCAGAACAATGATTAAATCTCCTTACAACCTACAGCCCATTGACAAGTTCTTGAAACAGGCAGAGGGACCTTCCCCTACGGACTCAACAGCCCCGATGCTAACACTTCGCTGAGGGCAAAAGGCTATCCTAGCCTCACCCGGTCCCCCAACCCCCAGGATCCATTAAGTCTACTTTAACATGTAAAATTTCCTTTGGAAACTTCCTTTATCTCTAAACCCCCCAAGATCTGTTTGGCAATCATCCCCCCAGCAAATGCCCACGATGGACATCTGAGGGGTCTCGTGACTCAGGTTTTATTAGAGGCTACTAAATGGCTTCTCCCAGCGGCAGCTAGCCCCTCAAGGCCCTGGAAACCTTGCTTTCAAATCCCTTTCAGACTTACCTTCTCCCTAAGCCCCTCCCGACTTGAAAGTACATAATGGGCCCCTCCGCGCGACCCCGGTGCTGATCTCCCTGTCCCCCTGCTTCAATGAAACCACCTTTTTGCAACAAAGACGTTTCAAGGATTCTTTCCTGGCCGTCGGCTTCAAGCTCTAACGTCTTTCCTGTGTCGTTAGGACGGGTTTCAGTGTGTTTCGGAGCTAACGTGAGGAGGAGGGAAGGAAGGGCACAGTGCGGGAGGGGGGCTGAAGACCCAGGCAGAGGCACCTGCGAAGGCCGGTTGGGGAAGCTGCGTGTCGCACGTGGGCCGCCGCGGTGAGAGAGGATGCAAGACAGGCAGGCGGGGCGAGCCAGGAAGTCCCAGGCTGTCCCATCGTGCTCACAGCCTGCTCTGCCTGTGCTCAAGGGTTCCAACCTGGGAGGCCACACCAGCCTGCTGGACTCGAGAACGACCGCTCCTGAGGCGCCAGAGGGTGGCAGGGAAGGCAGGAGGGAAGAACGGGGGAGAAGCACGGAGCCAGGAGCAGGTGCCAGGGGTCTGCTCTGGGGCCGCGGCGGGGGCCCGGTGCCACGAAATCAGCTGCTGATGGGGGCAGAAGCTGAAGACCCCACGTTTCAGGCCCAAACAGAGTCCCAGTCCCAGGATGTGGACCAAGGCTTCCACTCCCCGAGACCAGAGCCTCCGTGAGCCTCTACGCCCCTTCCTCCTGCCAGACCAGGTTCCGAGCCAGGAAGCCCCCACTGAACACTTCTGTCGCGCATAGTTACAGCACATTTAGGGAAAGGCTGGGTGACCCCGGAGCTCCAGCACAGTGAGCCAGGCGTGGGAAAGCCAAGGTGTGGGGTGGAAAAAGGATTGCTTATCAACAAAGGAGGCACCGCGGGTGCTGTGGCTTCTTCCAGCAGGCTCTCCCCCAAAGCCGGTGGGACAGGCCAGGGCAATTCACCGTCTCATCACTACTGCACGGGTCCTGGGGTTGGCAGAAGAACCCCCCTACAAAATGGCCCATGTCCTAACCTTTGGGAGATAGTAAGACTTCCAGTCAACAACTCCAGTCTGGGGAGAAGCGTGCTCGCACCACCGAGCAATTCTCCAGACCCCTAGCTTGGTGGCCTATTCTCCTGCTCCATTCCAGCACCACCTCCCCGGGGACAGCGTCAGATCCCACAGATGACGCGTTCAGTCCCACAGGACCGCCTCCCCACCTTCAGACACCAGCTGCAAGCCCAGCTTGTCCCCTGTGCCTCTGGCTGACCGGGTGCAGACTGGAGGGTCCCACCACCCCCTCCGTGGGTGCAGGTCATTGGCTACAGCGACTCTCGGATGGCAGAGAAGCATTTTCCTTACTAGGATGCTGGTTTATTGGGAAAGGACAGAACTCAGGAGGAGCAGGTGGGAGAGACGCAGAGGGCAGGTACGTGTGGGAAGGAGCAGAGAGCATCCGGCCCTCTGGGCGCCCCGGTCCCCCCAGTTCCCCATGCGCTCACCAACAGGAAGCTCTCAGAGCCCCGTCTTCTGGGCTTTTTACGGAGGGTTCCTTACACAGGCATGACTGATAAAGTCATCGGCCACTGGTGAGGTGTTTGACCTCCAGCCCCTCTCCCCTCCCTGGAGGTGGGGGGACTCCAATCACAGGGTTGGGGCCCCCAGGCCTCCAGCCTCCATCCTTAGGGCACCTACTGGCCTTCCACGCCGCCTCATTAGCATAACAAAAGACAGCTTTAGGGCTCTTATCACAGGAAATTCCATAGGTTTTAAGAGCTCTGTGCCCACAGGAGGATGAAGACCAAATATATATTTCTTACTATAAACCACAATATCACATCACGGATATGTTTGGTCAAATGACAAGCAGGAATCGAGTCACTTACCAGCTGATCTGATCGGGTGGGCCTAGCGCGGTCACTGGGGCTGGAGAGTGATGAGGTGTGGCTGACAAGGGTGTGGTCCTGCCCCTCTGGGAGCTGGAAAGGCAAGGCCGCTCGACCATCGATTTTCCCTGAGACCCAAGACCCGTGTCAGAGTTCAGAACAACAGACGTGCCACTTGTGCTGTTGAAACTACTAAAAAAGAGGTTATTTGCTTCGGCAGCAAGTGGAAACCCGTGAGCAGCTCTGAAACCACAGTCCGCTGGGCATGACAGCCAGGCAGCCCACGGAACCACGGAACCACGGAACCGCAGACCCAGGTCTTTGGGCTTAGATGCAGCTCGGGGCACAGCCCCCACGACCAGCCGCGAGAATCCAACCTCCCACGCCGGAGGTGAGAGGCGGCTCGGGAAGCACCTGCCACAGTTCAGAGCAGTCGCCGTGCGTCTGCGGACTTCATGGGCACGTTCCTGTGGCCTCGGGGCGAACAGTTTCCCCATCTGACAGCTAGAAAAGGCAAACCTCAAGGATAGCACACGATTTGCTCATGATTATAAGAGCCTGAGGTAACAGGGTCTGTGACTGTAAAGTCTAGGTCCTTTTCCTACAGATAACAAGGCTGTCAAAGTCATTTTTAAGGTTTTTTTTTTTTTAATTAGGAGAAACATGAATTAAACCATTAAATTTTGAAAGAAAACGGTAATTCCTGTAAATCGCTCCCAGCGGTGGGGGAAAGTGCAGGCGTGGCGGCAACCGCATGGAAACGGAGCTCTGGGTCCTTAAGGCGAGCTGGAGATGCGGGTACAGGTGGACAGAGAGGTTCACGGCAGAACCGGGGCTGCAGCGTGAGGACCAGCTTCCGAGTCATCCCCGGACAAGCCTGTGTGCCTGAAGAGGGCTGGCATCCACCCCTCCCAAGCAAAGGCGCCCTAAATCTTTCAGAGAGGCCTTTAAAGGTCTTCAGGGCTTCTCTAAGCTGTGAACCCTAGTGGTCTCATACAATCCTCATGGAAACTCAGAGCTAAGCGACACTGCTCCCAGGGCCGGTGAGGCCTTGGAGCTCGGAGATGATGGCCTGGCAACGGGCCCAAGATCAGGCCATCTCTGCTCAGACTCGGAGAAGCCTGTGTTTGAATCTAGGTCTTAGACCCTCAAAGTTATGAGCTTCCGTTCCATTGCTTGTTCGGGAGCAGTACCCTATTTGTGTTTCCAGAAAGACAAAGAATTTACAAAGAACTTATGCAACGCAATAAAAAGAAGACAATGAACTATTTAAAAAGTGGGTAAACGGGGCGCCCGGGTGGTGTAGTCACTTGAGCAGCCAACTCTTGGTTGGTCTGGACTCAGGTCATGATCTCAGCGTCCTGGGAGCCCTGGTGGGGAGCCCAGCTCCGAACCCAGTCTGCTTGACTGTCTCCCTCTGGGGCGCCTGCGGGGGCTCAGGGGGTTAAGCGTCTGCCTTGGGCTCAGATCCTGATCCCCAGGTCCTGAGCCCGAGTCTGGCTCCCTGCTCAGCGGAGAGTCTACTTCTCCCTCTCCCTCTGCCTCTCCCCTCTGCTCTGTGCTGTCATTCTCTCTCTCTGTGTCTCTCAAATGAATAAAATCTTAAAAATAAACAAAATCCATGATGCCAAGGGAAAGAAGCTAGACACAAAAACAAAAGGCCACGGACTCTGTGGTTCCTACTACAGGAAGAGTCCAGAACAAAGTTGTAGAGACAGAAAGTAGATTAGTGGCTGCGGGCGACGGGGATGATTGTTAATGAGCACAAGGTTTCCTTCTGGGGTGGTGGAAATGTTCCAAAATTAGAATGTGCCGGCTGAACCGTCATATACTAAATACCTCCGAGCTCTACGCTCAGAGCAGGTGAGTTTTATGGTGCATCAATTATATCTCAGTAAAGCTTAAAAAAAAAAAAAAAAGTCAAGATTGTTTCCAAGAACGGCTGTAAGCAGGCGTTCCTTCCGCCGCCGCCTGTCACAGGGCAGCTGGCGCACACGGAGAAGCGGGATCACCAGCGCCCGCGGCTCGGACGGAGCGCGTCAAGCCCCTCAGAGCGTTTAGATTTTTTAAGCTAAAAAAATCTGTAATGGCTTCGCCACGGCGGGGCGGTTGCAGAGGCATCTTCAAGGTAAAGTGCCCCCAGCTCCCCAGAGGGCGGTCTCTGGGGTCCGCTCCCACCCACCGTCCCCACCGTCCCCACCCCGACTTTCGCAGACGCACCAGACCTAGAGCAAGCGGCTGCCCCGGGGGTAACCGCGCGCCCCGCCGCCCCGGGGTGGAAATGGAGGTGCGGCTTCCCCAGCGGCCTCCCAGCGCCCCGGTCCCTCCGCCCTGGCCCGCAGCCTGCGGCCTGGAACCGCCGCGCCCTACCTGCCCGGGCCGCGCGCATCCACCTGCCGCAGCCTCGCCGAGCCCCTCGCCCGGGCTGCGAGCTCCGCCTCCTGGCGGCCTGCGGGGACGGGGGGCGCCAGAAGGGAGGGGGGTCGGCACCCGCGCGGGGAAGAGCCCCTCTCCGTAGCCCGCACCCCCGGGCCGGCCGGCCGCCGCGAGCGCGGGGAGAGGACGCGGCGCGCCGGGCTCGTGGCGAAGCTGGGGGCCGCTCGGCGGGGCCGCTCGGCGAGGCCGCTGGTCTCCGCCCCCCACCCCGCCCCCCCGCGCCCCGGGCGGAGGCGCTGACCCCGGCGGATCTGGGCGGGAGGCGCCAGCCGCCGAGGGAGGGGCGCGCCGAGGGTGGGCTGCCCGCCGTCGGTCCCCGGTCCGTCGCGGCGCCGTCCCGTGTCTCCCCGGCGAGGGTGGGCAGGGCTGTCCTGCTTCGGGGGGAAGAGCAGGGACGCCCCGCGCCCGCCGCTCCGCAGAGCCCGGCCCCGGGCCCCACCCCGCCGAGCTGCGCGCGGGCCGGCCGGGGACGCGGAGCAGCCCCGGGGAATGAGGCGGCCGCGGCCCCTGGCGCCCCTCCGCGTGTGCGCCGCGCCCCTCGCCCGCCTGCCCCGCGGGCCCCCCCCCATGGCGGCCCGGTGGTTCAAGGAGTTCCCGCTGAACCTGAAGACGGCGTCCGAGCGCGCCCGGCCCGGTGGCGGCGGCGGCCGACTGCGCAAGAACTCGGAGGCGGGCGGCGCCGGGCCGGCCCCGGGCAAGGGCCGCAAGAACTCGACGGCCGAGCTGGGGAGCGGCAGGGCCGGCGTCGGCGCCCCCAGGGACAGCCGGCCGCCCCGGGACAGCCTGCAGAGCCTGATCCAGGCCGCGGCGGGCAAGGGCCGCAAGAACTCGCGGGCCGCGGAGGACGAGCCGCCCCGGGGCGCGGCCAGGAGCGCGGGCTGCGGCACCTACATCAGCAGGCTCATCAAGGTGGACACTCAGGAGAAGAACGGCAAGGGCAGCAGCACCAGCAGCACCAGCAGCAGCTCTTCCTCCGCGTCCTCCTCCCCCGCCTCGCTGGGCCCCGAAGTGGACAAGGGCAAGACCGGGAAGCAGCCGGACACGGTGAGCATGCAGCCGGCTGGGGCCGCCTGTCTGAGGGGGGCCGGCCAGGAGCCAGCAGGGCGCACCTGCTCAGCCCTGGGCTTCTCTGTGCGGCGGGGAAGGTGAGGGTGGGCGTCCCTCCGACATCTGGCAACAATTAAGGGACCATTTCACATCGTTACATTTGATGTTGTTTTTTGTTGTTGTTTTCATCTTGGAAAATCTTTACTCTGAGTGTGGGGGACTTTTCGGAAATGTACCATGCATTTAATTTTGTTAGCCCTTTAGAAGAGTGAGTGAGACGTTCCTGCTTTGTGAAACTTGACCTCCTTATGAATGCGGTTTATTTTAATTTGAAATCCAGGGGGATTGCAAAACCAGATCTGTGTATACGTTTATGCTTTTTGAGCAGAAGGGAAGCATGGATTTCAGAGCCCTGGGGACTAGGTGGAGGGCACAAACCCGGCCCCTCCCCTGCTAGCGTGGGAGTCCAGGCATGGTTGCCCCAGCCGGTGCCCCCTCGCCAAGGTACCAGCAGCTCACATCCCCTCCGTGAACGTCTGCTGGGCAGCAGCACGAGGAGAAGCCGTGCCGGGCTCCATGGGCTGCAGTGGGTACAGAACCGGACACGGAAGGGCCCTGAAGGAAATCACAGAGCAGGAGAGAAGGTGATCCCTGCCTCTTATGCCTCAGAGGTTTTCTGGGCACCGTCCAGTACGAGGCACTTGAGAAAAGGAGCGTGACTCTGGGAGGAGACCCACTCCATCCTTAGAGAGATGAGCTGGGTTTTGTTTGCTTGGTTTCTTTTTTCTAAGATTTTATTTACTCATTTGAGAGAGAGAGACGTCACGAGTCCGGTGGAGGGGCAGGAGGCAGGGAAAAGCAGGGAGCCTGATGCAGGGTCCTGGGACCATGACCTGACCTGAAAGCAGACGCTCAGTGACCAGGCCCCCAGGCGTCCCTGAGTGCTTGTTCTTTAAACTCACTCTTTTGGGTGAAAAAGGGGAGAGAAGGGCTCAGACGGAGCTTCCAGGCCCCGGCCCAGGCCGACCCTGCCTGTCGTGGGAATTCCAACTTCCTCTTGCTCATGCCTCCATACACGTCTCCCTGCGTGCCATGGGGACCCCGCAGCACCCGCCATGTGTGTCTGCACTGGGCCTTTCTGCTCGTCCCCCCTTGTCCTTCACACCCGTACTGACAGCACACCTGCGCCATGCTGGCCCCCGGCCGGGGTGCGGCGGGGGACGGGCAACGACCCAGCTCACCCACATACTAGCCAGTGGTCTCCCTGACTGACTCCATTTACACAGATCAGGCTGAGTACTGCGCCTGGCATTCCTGTCTGTCCTGGGGGTGCGGCTTCTGGGGAGGGGGCTGGGGGGGCAGTGAGAACGGAGCTGGGGGCACTCTGCGGAGGCTGCTGGGACATCACTTGTGGAGGTCCGCCCTTCCTCAGGCTGTCTCCTCCCGGGCAGGCTGCCATCCCTCCGTGTCTCTCTCTTCATTTTTTTCCTGCCGGCAATGCTGATGCTTCTCTGCTTCTCCGGAAACTCTCTGGAGACCCGAGCCGGACCGGGCCCTTCCTCCCTAGAGTCTGGTTCACCTTTCTTTGCTCGTTGGCTCTTACCCCTGTCTCCCTCTTCAGCTGGAGTAAAGAGTGTATATTATGGGGGCACACTGCTATCCGGCAAGTGTGTGCTTTCTGTCCCCATACAGTTCCCGCAAAACTGTCGCTCCCCAGAAGAGCCAGCCTATCAGGCTCAGCTGCGGGGCCTCCGTTGCCACCCAGCAGCTGCAGAGTAGAACCGACCACACACACCACCTCTCGGGCCCCTTTCTCTTCTTGAAGACTTGATGCTTTCTCCCGCAGATACCGGCCAGAACTCTGACTCTAGCCCGGGAGTTCCGGAACCCAGAACCCCCCAGTCCTGTCTGGGGCTATCCCTTAGACTTCTTCTGAAGCCCTGCCCTCCGAGGGGTTGCAGATCCCCGGAGGACCAGAGGCAGCCTTTGTCTTCCGGTGACCCCCTCACGGCGTCTCAGCAGTGCCAGTGGACACTCGGTGTCACGGGGCGACGGACTGACAGGTCCGTGTGGCCCGCCAGGTTGGCCTTAGAAAGATCAGCATCCCAGGGAAGGGGTTGGAGTGTTGATTTCGTTCTGCAGTGATCTCCACCCTCCACGCCCACCACCCTTCCTGCCACAGGGCCCCCCACACCCCGAACGCGCTGCCGGGCAGTGCTGGGGAATGGGCAAGAGTGTGGGTGAACTGTTGCCAGTCGGTTACGCCGCCAAGACAGATCAGAAGTTTGTCCCCCGGTAACGTGGACGGTACTGTGAGCCCGAGCGGACACTCCAGAACTGGGGGGACCACGACTTCGAGTCTGAGATGATTCGTAGCCATTCTGACACCGTGGCCATCCGGGTGTGCTAACCCTGGCCGCTCCCCTCTCCGGTTCTTTCAAGGTCATCATTTTAGAAGACTATGCTGACCCTTATGACGCCAAAAGGACGAAAGGCCAAAGGGACTCAGAGAGGGCAGGAGAGAATGACGGCTACATGGAACCCTACGATGCGCAGCAAATGATAACAGGTGAGTGCGAGGGACGCGAGGGGGCGGAGCCTCAGGCGCCGGCAGGGGAGCGGCCGACCCCACCCCACGTGTGTGGGGAAGCAATGACGGCCTGAATCAGGCCAAGCCGACTGGAAGAAACAAATCAGACCCAAAGCAGGATCAGAATACCCAGGGAACTTCCTTCCTGGCTCTGTACCCTTCCGTGTGGAATTTGCAGGATCTTCAGTGTTTCCCTAATTCTGTGTGAGATGACGCTTGTGAGTTTGCGGACGTGACCTTCAGGGTGGAGACTGGTCATGTGCATTTCTCGGCAGCTTTGAAAGCTTTGACGTTGGTAAGGGGAGCCGTGAATCTCTAGCTGGGGGCTTCACGTGGTCGGCAGGTGTGCCCATGACGAGATCCTCTGTGTTACGGTGCAAGGAGCTCTACGGTACCAGAGCAAAAACAGGAACGGCTGCCCTGGTCTGAGCCAGCCTGGGCCCCGCACACCGCCTAAAACCAAAGTCAGCAGATGCTGGGACTTTTCAAGTTGGAACAGTTCTAACGCGAGCAAAGCACTGGCTCTGTGGTTTTTAGTGTCCAGCTTTCCCCTTTTATTCGTAATTCTCTTAAGTTCGTATCAACGATACTTAAAAATATTATGAACTAAGTTACTTAGATTTATTTGGGAAACTTAGAGTAATTTATTCACCCAATTTTTTTTAATGTTCTTTAATCCATAATGAAAAAATGTGTTTCTGAGCACTGACCCACGGCACCCTTGTCTGAGCGTTCCGTGCCTGGGGAGGGACTCGTTGGCCACACGTTCCAGACTCTCCCCTGTTTGGGAACAGATTGAAAAACCGTCAGGCACAGGCCCCGCGGGCTTGGTCTCAGAGGAGGCGAGCACAGGGGACTCAGCATCCTGGAAGGGTCAGGACAGGCTTCAGAATGAACATGAGCTACAGCAGGAAAGGGGCGCCGTGTCCTGCTTCCCTGCGCACAGAGATAAGGCTGGGGAGGGTGTACCCTGGCCAGGCTGTGACCCTGAAGGTCACTGGACTGTGACCTCTAACGAAATCTGTGAATGAAAGGAAGTGAAAATGAACTTAGAATTTTAAAAAATATCAGAGGCTTGTAAGGAATAGGGGGAAAGTTTTACTTTTACCTAAAGTTGAGGAAAAAGATATTCTTTAGAAAAAAAAAAAGATAATTTTGACTTATCTTTATCTTTCTTCTGTCCTTTAATTTTTATTCTTCTCTTTCTCATTAACCGGAATAAGTAATTTATCTACACTGTCCCAGATGTTTATTCGTGGGGCCTCACTGATAATAGGGGGGAAATGCTCTGCTTTCCCCCCCATAAACTCCTCACAAGACTGGGGGCTCATGGACTCCAGTCCTCTCCTCTTGGTACAAAATCACAGAGACCCGGACTTGTCTGTGCTCATAGACTTTCTAAGAAACAGCAGAAAGTAGACCCAGAATCTGCCCCCTCCAGATTGGATGGACCCCTTTGAAACGATGGGTGCAAAGGCACTTTATTGAGTAAGGCATCCTTCCACACAGACCCGCAAAGAGGGTTGTATTGAAAAATCAGAATTGTCCAACATGAAATAAACGCGATGATAATAATAGTGTTTGATATTTGAGGGTTTATTAAGTGTGAGCCTCTGTTTACAGTTTACGTGAATGCATTTGTTTAGGAATATAAGATTAATTCAATTGGAGATTAAGTTCAAATTTATTAAACTTTTAAAAAATTGATAGCTTATTTTGTCTTAAGAAAATCCATGAATTTTAAAGTCTCTTAAAACCTCTGTCAAAAAGCACTTTCTTGATCTGTGCAGAGAGTACACCCCTAATTCTCTCCATAGCCCACAGCTGGACAGAATAACAGGAAGTGAGTTGATCGGAAGCTGGAAATAAAAGATTTGCTACTGGGGTTTTGTTTTGTTTTTGCTTTTTTTTAAACCTTCTACATTTTTGTCCAGTTGCTTCTTGGATCCTTGGTGCTCATGTCCCACTTCAGAAATGCTTGTTTCTTGAAAATATTAGGGATTTTTCTTTATTTTCTGCATTTTTCAGGAGATGGTGAGGCGCTAGGGAACCCCGGGTCCTGTCCAGCCTCGCTGGTCCCTGCAGGGTGGGGTGGCCCGGCTGCCTGAATGCCGCTGGCGATGTTGCTTTCCACCATCCAGCAGATGCTCCTCGGGCGTTCATTCGCCGGGTGCCAGGCCCGGCGCTGGGCTCTGGCATCCGGGAAACCAGACCCACCTGACCCGTGTCCTCGTGGACCGGCATGAGGACCGACATGCCTCTTACAACCCAAGAGGCAAACAGACCTAACACCAAGAGACCAGAAAATTGGTCTTGGAAGGTGCAGTGAGTGCCGTGAAGTCAGGATCAGAACAGAGGAAGGAACAGAAAAGGCACTACTTCCTCTCCGATGGCCCAATCACTGGAGGAATCCCTCCGAAACTTTACTCTTAACCTTGAACGCTAGGAATTGCTAAGTTCATAAATAAATTCTCCCTTAGATTTACCCACAGAATCGTTCACAGGAGGATAGGGTTATGAATACAGGCAGTATTAGCGTAAACCTCTCTGTTCTGCTAAACTAGCAGGAACATTTTAGCAGAATCATTAGCAGAAAGTGTACCTAATGGAGCGTCCGGAGCTCCATGGGAAGGGTCTTTGGCAGCTCCGAGACCATGTCATTCGGTGGGAGACCCGTTTCCAAGGCTGGCACCCTGTAAGTCGGTGCCAGGCTCACCGGCCCCCTGCCTGAGCCCCGTGGCTCTGTGCGGGGGTGTTAGAAGCGCTCAGCCTGCAGCGAGGGCGCCCAAGTCCAGAACCGCTCCAGGCCGTGTCCACGTGGACAGCAGAGATGCTGGGTCCTTCCACATCCGCTTTTACTAGTCCATATCCTGTCTCAGGGGGTTTCAGTTTTATTTTTGCCTGCAGATGGTTTTGTTGGCTTGCTCAAACAGATCCAAAGGAGAGCCTCAGTGGGATGCCCATTTAAAAAACCATTATGGAAAAAAATACAGAAGACTTCTGACTTATGTAATTAGTCTTTACTTTCTGGTAAAACTTAGATTTCAGGGCTCCTGAGTTATGTCTGCTTTTGTTCGGGCATTTAAGTTTATTCAATAAGAAAATACTCAAGTCATTTCACTTATTTTTTAGAGAGCAGGGGAGGCGGCAGAGGGACAGAATCTCAAGCAGACTCCTCCCGAGCTTGGAGCCCAGCACAGGGCTCGATCTCACGACCCTGAGATCACCTGAGCCGAGAACCAGGAGCTGGACGCTTAGCCGCCCAGGCGCCCCATTCGTCATTTTAAATCAAAAGCAAGAGTAGGAATAAAAGATGTGACCAGGAACAGCCCTTTTCTGACTCTGACGGAGGAACAGCCTCCAAGCGGGCTGATGGTTGTGCCAGCATGGTGACCGACGCTCGGCGTGAACCGCGGGCATCAGGGCCTCCAACGGCCCCCACCATGCCCAGCCCCAGTTCAGTCACCTGTGAAAATGGGATCACGCGTGTCCCATGCCTGACACTGGTGTAACACGCCTAGTACACACGTGTCCCATGCATTTAGCCATTGCTCGGACGCCGCAGGGAGCCTTGTGTCTTCCAAGAGAATTCCGGACGAGCGCAGAGGACCCGCGTCTGCTGACGACAGCCGGCTTAGTGAGGGACCGGCTCCGTCCTGCGCGAGCTCCTGCGGCGGGCGGTGGCGTTCGTCTGCACTCTGTTGTCCCCGCAGTAAATGGCCTCTGTCGGCAGGGCCGGGGCGTAGTTTCCTCTCTGCTTCCTCCTCCTCGGCCGTTTCCTCCCGGGGCCAGCCCTGCACGTCCCGGGCGGCTCTCCCCCAGCGAGGCCGGCTCCCGGCTCCCAGTTGTTCCTGCGTCCACAGCGTCCCAGGTGGGGGACAGGTGGGGGCTGGGGGGGCGGGGGCGGTGCAAGCCCTGGTTTCCCCCGATGACACATTTTTGAGAGGGGCTACCCGAGGCCGGCTGCCCGCCCTCTCCCTGGGCCTCCCCCACCAAGTCCCGGGGGCACAGGCCCATGCCGCATGCAAACACGTAGTAAGGACTCTGGACCCTCATTATCGTACTTATTACAACACAAACCTGGAACTTTCCTTGTGAGCAGGACTTCTGCATCTTAAAGTTGGAATCGACCCTCTGACCCAGTCAGCTGGGACAGAGTTGAGGGCAGGACCATGGGAAAACGGACCCCTGCCTGCGCCAGGCCGTCCAAACTGAGGGCACACTGAGGTTTTGATCAGAAACTTACGGTTTCTAAGTTCACCCTCTGAAGTCCGTGTCCTGTCTTTCCTTTCTCTTAGCTCTACAGAGACGCTCTTCTTAAGTTCCAGCCCTGTCTTCCCGAACCAGGAGCAGGTTGTGCTTCTCATTCCCCATAACTCCGTCTAGAATAATGTAAAGGAGGGGTGTGGACGGACAGGCAGCCCCACAGGGTCTCACATGGCCCCAGGCACCAGCCTGGCCCCGGGGTGGGACCTCCCACCCTTCGATGTGGGGGTTCAGACCCAGGGAGAACCCTTCTCCTTGCTGGGGAGCTAGCAATGAAGGGAAGGCTGTGGGGGCAGGAGGAGCTCAGACGGAGTCCCTGGGGACTAGGGAGTGTGCAAGGGCTTTTCAGGCTTCACGTCCCGTAAGAATCCCGTGCCCCAGACCGGCTAGCTCAGCGCCTGGCGCCGGGACCGGGCAGTGGGCGCCTCCGACACCACTGACGCAGGGTGCAGGGCTGGAGTGGGCTACGGTTGGGGCCCCGTGCAGTCTCACTCTTTTGGAATTTAGTGTCCTGATGTTCTCACTTTCCCTTGAGTGTTTTGCCTGCTGCCCCTCCTGGTGACAGAAGTCAGCCGCTCTGTACCCGAGTGTCACCGTGCCGTTGTACGTTACTGGCACTGCACCCTTCCGCACCCCCCCCCGCTCCCCTAGCCCCCATCCGCCCGCCCAGAGCTCAAACAGCGCCACTCTGCCTTTGACCCTCTCCTTTTCTCTTGGTCACTTTTATTTCACACCCTAACCCTTCACTGGTTTGTGAGTGGCTCCGTGGTGCCCCTGCAACCTTCATCTCTCTGAGCCCGCATCCCCACTGCTGGGGGCCTCCTCCCCTCCCTCCTCTTAGCGCGACGGCGTGTCCTCCCCAGGTAAGATGTGACAGTCCCACCGTGCTGGAGGGGCAGACACAGCAGCGGTCAGTGTGTGCGCCCAGAGGAGGGCAGGCCCGGAGCCGCGGGCACGTGTGGCCATGGAAGGGGGGTGGCGGAGAGCCGAGGAGCCCAGGACGAGACTTCCACGGGCGTCCCCGGGACACAGGGCGGGACAGCGTGAACGGAGTACGTCCGCAGTCCCACCTGCCTGGCGTCAGGAAGTGGATTTTGAGGGGGTGGGACCGGCTGGTGTGAAGAGAAGAAATTGGAGGAGAGAGGTGGTCTGGGCATGGCGGGCGTCCCAGGCCGTGTGGAGACCGTGGGGGGCTCGCAGGCTTGGGTGGTGCCCTGAGATGCTTGTGTTCGAAGGGTTCCTGACTGTGTCCGGGGGCTTGAGGGCTTCCCAGAGGGCCTCTAGAAGGGCCACAGCAAGGGCAGATGCCCCCCCCCAAGGCCTCTGCTGGGTCCCAGGCTGCCGGCTCCTTCCCGCTGTGGCTGCCTAGCTGCTGGGTGCCTTTTGGCCCCTTAACTCCCAGGGAAGCAGGGCTGCGGTCGATGGGACCTGTTAGCCCAGCCGCATCACATGCCCACGAGTGTGGCCTGTGTGCCCCTGCCTTGGAGCCCAGCGTGCCCACGCTCCAGCCCCCACCCCTGCCCCTCCTGGCCTCTGACCTTTGAACTCACCTCTCATTCCCCCTTATGGGAACAAGCCCTCTGTGGTCCCCAGTGCACTCTAACTCACACAGCTTCCTACCCTGGAAGTGACCTTCTGTATCGGGGGACACCATCTCCCACTTCTCTTCCATTTGGAGTCCGGCCAGGGGCAGCCGTGGGGAGCCCGGCCTCGGCAGCCCGGCTCCCTGCCCCTGTATCCAGTCCCTGCCACGTCCAGGTGAGCACAGCGTCCTTCACCCTCTGCCTCAGCCTTCCCTTCTGTAAATTAGGGAAGGAGCAGCACAGCCTCACTGGAGGGTCGGGGACCACAGCTGGTGCTGCTGGGGGTGCCGGCTGCTGGCGTCCGTGCCGCCGTCGCTGGCCAGCAGGGTTAGCTGTGACCGTGTCTGGCCTCCCCTGTCTGGAAATGCCTGGAAGTCCCGAACTCTGTCCGGCGGACGTAGATTCCCTCCCTGCGTGCGGCCGGCGCTGGGAACAGAGCAAGCGCTGGCGGCGGCCGAGGACGTCCTGGGGTCTGAGCCTTCCACCAACGTGTAGAAACGGGGCAGGTGAAAACCACGCCGGCGGGGGCGGCGCGGGGAGCAGGTGCCCGTGGCCTCGTGACTTTCCACAGACTGGAATGGGTCTTCAGGGACTCCCCGCTCATCGGGCTTGCGGGACGAGCGGCCTCCCTGCGGCGCCTGTGCAGTCCGCCAGAGGCCCAGCCGGTCCGGGAGGGGCGTCCGGGGCCTGCTGCGCTCCAGCTTCTGTCCGCGCGTGTCTTCCAGAAATCCGGCGCCGCGGCTCCAAGGACCCCCTGGTGAAGGCCCTTCAGCTGCTCGACGGTCCCTGCGAGTCGGGCGAGAACAGCACGAAAGCGGAGACGGCGGCCAAGAGACGGAGCTCCAAGGAGCTGGTGGGGAAGCCCCCCCAGCTGTACGACACGCCCTACGAGCCCCCCGACGGGGCCCCCGAGCGGAGGGCGCGGCTGCCCGCGGAGGACGAGCGGCCGGCTGCGGAGTACGAGCAGCCGTGGGAGTGGAAGAAGGAGCAGATCGCGCGGGCGCTGTCAGGTGAGGGCCCGGCCAGGGCTCCCGGGACCCCTGTGCGCGGGGTCCCCGGCTGAGGCCCTGACACGGCGCCGCTGAAGAATCCCTGTCCGCCGTGGCCTCCGTGCGCAGCCACTCGGGCCGCCGGGTCAGGCCGCGGGACCAAATCCGCTCCCGCCTGTGGAGGGCCCTGCGAGTCCGCCGGCGGCTCCGGCCCGGCGCCTGGCAGACCGGGGTGCCCGAGAGGCCTGGGGGGAGCCAGCAGGCGGTTCTGCCGGTCACCCTCCCCCAGGAATCCGCCCTTTTAATGTGCGGAGGGACTCGGGGGCGGGAGATGGGAAGGGTGTCCAGCACCTAGTTTGTCGCTGAGCCAGAACCTCCTCTTCCTTCGAATTAAAGACCTCGGGGGTCTCTCCCCCACCAGTAAAGCCAGGTTGGTGAGGGGCAGCGCCGGCCATGTCAGGGCTGGGCGGACAGGGTGAGGTGCGTGACCGCAGACCCCCGGGTCCATTCTGGGGCCGGCTCTGGAACATCTGTGTTTGTCCAGCCCGGATGCCACCGGCTGCCCTGGAGTTTCTGTCCCCAAGCGTGCTTCTCTGTTTTACCATTTCCTGGTGGAAACGTCTTATTTGGTTTCATAGAATGACACGGTCTTGCATTGTTTATTCTAAATACACTGAAACTCCCGGTTTTTAGAAGTCACAGTAAACGGGCCCGTTCCAACACGACTGGGCACAGAGGAGCATCTCCCAGGAGAGCGGCCGTCAGGGACCCTTGCGGTGACGCCCGCCGTCCGGGGTCAGGCAGGCACCTAACTGTCGTGAAGCCAGCGGGGAGGGGGTGTCTGAGGCCTGCACAGTTGGCCCCGTGGGCTCTGTGCCCGACGAGCCTTCTTTCCAGTTCAGTTTGAGGGCTCGGACCGGCCGTCCGTCAAGGAGGACCCGGCAAAGCAGCACCAGCGGCAGAAGAGCTGGACCCAGAAGGTCCTGAAGCCAGACCACGGCGAGGGCGAGAAGGTGGCCCCAGGCCTGCCACTGGGGAAGCAGCCGTGAGTCCCGTCCGCGTCCTCGCACAACAGACAGTGACCAGGAGCCTGTTGATGGGGGGGGCGGGGCTCACCCATTTTACCTGATTATCTTTGGTCATGAATTCTCGTCTGGGAGGGGCTTGTTAACGAAAACCCGTGTTCGAAGCCCGTTGCACTTGCACAGAACAGAAAGCATGCTGCCGCCCACGAGCCCGATTTCATGTCTTCCTGCGCCGACTGAAAACTTTTCAAGGACCCTAGTCCTCTTAACGCCCGCTTGTAGGACTGACAGATTCAGTGATCCACATTACCCCTGTCTGTCCCCGTCTCTCCTGAGCGTGAGGCAGGGTCTGGGTCAGGCCACTGACCTTCTGAGAGAAGTGCATTGAAAGGAACCATCCTGGGGCGCCTGGGTGGCTCAGTGGGTTAAGCCTCTGCCTTCGGCTCAGGTCATGGTCCCAGGGTCCTGGGATCGAGCCCCGCATCGGGCTCTCTGCTCAGCAGGGAACCTGCTTCCTCCTCTCTCTCTGCCTGTCCCTCTGCCTACTTGTGATTTCCGTCTGTCAAATAAATAAATAAAATCTTTAAAAAAGAAAAAAAAAAGAACTGTCCACGGTGTGAGGCCCCACCTGGGTTTGTGTTTTGACGTGGGCGCCCCCCCTCACAGTTGGTATCACCCCCCCACAGTTGGTATCACGGCGCCATCACCCGCGCAGAAGCCGAGAGCCGACTCCAGCCCTGCAAAGAAGCTGCGTATCTGGTCCGAAATAGCGAGTCGGGGAACAGCAAATACTCCATCGCCTTGAAGTGAGTACCGGAGCCCGTGGGCTCTCCCCCGGGGGTGGAGGACGGGTCGAAAAGAGCTGATCTCAGGGTGGCCCGCGGGGTACGTATTGCCGGAAAGTAGGGTGCTTTCGCTCGGACCACAGGATGTGAGAGGCTCGGATCTGGATGCAGGGCCGGTCCTGGTAGACGTCCCCGGTCTCCTGTGACGCGGAGGGCCTCTCTCCTCCCGCGTGACTCAGTGCATGCCGCGCGTGACCTGACCTAGCCCAGGCCCTCCGCGAGGCCCAGCACAGACGTAATCCCGGACAGAAGGGAGAATTTCCGGGGGGACAATTCGGTGACTCTCTTGTTCCCTAGTGTTTGGGACTTTAGTAAGTCTGATCCCTTGATGTCAAAATGCCACCACACCTCGGACACCAGCTTCTCCTGGGGAAGGAGGAGACGCTGACTTGCTGTTCCTCCCCCTCCTGATTCTGCCAGAACATTCGTTTTGCCCAGTGGGCCTGGTGGGGCTTGTATCATGGAAATTCTCGCTGCTCCGCTGCGGGCTCCAGGGAGCCGTGATGGAGGGTCATTGTCAGGCCCAGGCAGCGTTTCCTTCCTGAGGAAGCCAGGCCCCAGCTGCTGAAACAATCAGACTGGAGGGGAGGAGAAGCTGGGGGTGTCTGAGCAGCGTGGCTCGGAAGGCCGGGCGGGCCACCGGACGCACGGCGCCCGGAACAGCCGGGCCGCTGAGATCCCAGGCCCCCGTGGCCGGCTGTCCTTATCCACAGTGGGAGCAGGCTTCACGGCTTGGGGGATGGGGCGGGAGGGAGGGGGAAACCATGGGTATTATTATTATTGATATATTCTTTGGGGAGGAAAGAAAGAGGAAACCTTACATACGTCCTTGTCCCGTGATGAGGGGGGAGTTTAAACCGCACCCCAGTGTTCTCGTTCACGGCGTAAGCACTAGTTGGTGATCTAGGAGACAGGAGATGGAAATTGGGCTTTTTGGTTTTTTTGTTTTGTTTTGCTTTTGTTTTGTTCTTTCTCATCCAGGACCTGATGACTTGTGTGTTTTAGGGACAAACACCCCAAGGATGACCCACACTGAGCCAAGGGCCTCCGGGACTCTGGGAGCCCCTGGAGAGCTGAGTTTGGAGCAGGTCTGGGGCAGGCAGGAACTTGCCTGCCCATCACTCTGGCTGGGAGTGCTGTCGGGGGCAGGGACCCCTGCTCGCTCACTCCTGTGTCCTCCATCCTCTTCTGTTTCAGGACTACTCAAGGGTGTGTCCACATCATAGTGGCCCAGACCAAAGACAGCAAGTACACGCTGGATCAGACGAGCGCCGTCTTTGACAGCATCCCCGAGGTGGTGCACTATTACTCCAATGAGAAGCTGCCCTTCAAGGGGGCAGAACACATGACCTTGCTCTACCCTGTGCACAGCAAGGGCCACTAAGGTCCAGCCAGCAAGAGCCCTGGCCAGGCCCCTCCCCCTGAGCAGGGCATCAGCCCCAACCAGCACCGGGGGACAGGGCTGGACTTCCCCACGGGGATCGGTGGGAAGTAGGGGTCTCCACCTAGAAGGCAAAAATCTTTGGCCTGACAGCCATTCCTCGACACTTGGTTACTGACTTGTTGCTTTTCTACAATAAGAAATCATAATTCACCACCTGCCTCTGCTCTCTGGAGTAGGTGTTCTGTTTGCGGGGGTACTTTCAGGAAAGGTAAGTCAAGAGTCCAGGAATATTAAGGTTTTCCAAAAATGCACTAGGTGTGCCCTGGAACACCTAGGCGCTAAGCAAACCCACAAAAAAATGCAGCTGGCTTTACGTGGGGCAATAAAACTTGATCACGTGGACCAGAAGAGCATGCGCCACGGACCCCTTCCTGGGGACAAGGACGAATAGTGGAAAACACGTGGATATGGAGGACTCGGGGAAGGCGTCCTGGTTCAGCTCTGGAGTCCACGAAAATCCACAGCCCCAACGAGAGTATTTGGGCGGTCAGCCTGCGAAGAAAGTCTTATTTTCTCAATCTCTGGGGACTTTTCCATCATCTTTACTATATACGTAAACAGGAAAGAAGATGCCCCCAGATTAAGAATCAGCAACAGAAATTAAACATCGGCATCATTATAATTCTGAATTATAGAATAAAATAATTTCATTTTGGATTTTTTTTTTTTTAATCTGAAAAATGTGCGAAGCTCAGCAGCCATTTCCTTACAGGAAAATCGTTGGGGACTTCAGATGTCTTCGGGGTTCACCTTCTGGCATTCTTGTGGTTAGGGAACGAGTTTTCATTTGTGCCCCCGGTTAGATTTGCTTTGTATTTTTGGAGTAAATTTTTAGTACATACATCCCTGCCCCTTGGAGCTGAGTGCCTGTCCTGTGCAGATCAGACCCGTTCTCACCGCACAAAACCATCTTAAAGAGGCGGTTTCTGTTTCACATATTCCCTTAATAGTCATAGTAGCGTTCTCTTTGTGGTTTATTGTGAACTTTGGTTGCCAGTTTACTTACTGTGAAAAAAATAAGTAAGAACCCATGAGAATGGCGTTCCGGGAGGGGCCCCCGCCCAGTGAAGCGGCCGACAGTCCCCCGAGCAGTGGCGTCCGTGGTCTGGCCTTGCTGGTGGCCCCCAGGCCTGGACCACAACATCCCTGAAGAATTCACTATTGTCACCTCTGTTACAGACACACAAAGGGTTGATTTGGTTCGATTTGAGGAAAGCCTGTCCTTCCAGCTCTTAGTCACCATTCTGCTGTTACGATTTACACATTAGTAGACTCTTGCTTCTCTGTTAAGGTTGTAACCAGATGGTCATGTGATCTTTGATTTAAAAAATGGGAGGGGAACCTTTTCTTACTGAATCTCAATGATTTTATTAATAGAGTGTCTGTTTTTTTAAATACTGATAGAATTTTTTAAATGTGCATTGGTTCATGTGTGACATCTTATTATAAGATTGTTTAAAAAGCATTTTTAGTACCTGTAGTTCCAATTCCATTCAACAAATATTTATTATCTTCCATATACAAATAATTCATTTATTAAACTTATTTTTAGTTCCGCATTCTAGAAGTGAAACCTGATTTTTTACTTAAACCTATCCTACAAAGTATAGCAGTTATCCTAATCTTGATGCCAAAAAGTCCTACAGCCTTTCTCTGTACACTCTCGATGGTTTTTGGCGGACGCCCAGCAGCCGTGATGAACGTACAATGAGACAGCGGCTTGAAGGCAGACCTGATGTGTTACATGTTCATGAAGCTTCTGTCGTGTGCTTTCTCTGCACTGTTTTCCCGTGACATCGTGTCCTGTTCTTTGTGGAGATGAAAGTGGAGATGTGGAGTCTGAACGTGGTCCAGCCCCTTCTCACCGCGTGGGGGGTGGAGGAAGAAGAAAGGTCTAGAAGGAGCTGAGCTGCCATTTTCTCCCTGAGGCCGTAAGTCACCAGCAGCCGCAGAGGCCTCACCAGCAGCAGGTGCCTGTGCTCTGAAAACAGGCCAGGCGGGTGTCCCTCGTCCCTGATGCTTCCTCATGGGGCCTCCAGGGCCACTTATCCAAACCCCTGTGGCGCCTTTCCTCCCTGAGCTCTGAATGCTTGGGCTTTCTGTCATTTTGCCCTGGTACACGTGTTTTCCCATAGTCTCCGTTCTCCTCCGTTACCTCTGTCTCCCCGAATCTTCTCCGATTCCTGCTGAAGAGAATACTGCCCTTTAGCAAAGCCTTGCCTGGAACACGGCCCCCAGGCCCCCTCCCGGGCTCCCTCTCCAGGACCCCCCTTAACAAATGCTCTGCCCGGCTCGGGAGACGACTTTATTTCGTTGCTTCTTCTCAGGCCTATGGACATTTCCATGCACTTTGCTGCTGTAGTGGTTCCCACCAGGATGGCCTCCAGCCGGTGGGCGTATATCTAAGCCAGGAACAGAATAGCGGAGCCATTTATCATACGTATTTATTACATTTACGTATAACAAAGGAAAATGTCGGGGCCCCTGGGCGGCCCAGTCGTTGAGCGCCCACGTCCGGCTCCAGTCGTGACCCCGGGGTCCCGGGGCCGAGCCCCGCATCGGGCCCCCGCCCGGCGGGGAGCCGGCTTCTCCCTCTGCTGTTCCCCCGCCCGTGCTCTCTCTCTCCCTGTCAAATACATGAATCTGTTTTAAAAAGAAAAGAAAAGAAAAAGGGAAATAAGGTGCACCTGAGTGGCTCGGTTGGTTACGTCTGACTCTTAATTCCAGCTCAGGTGCTGCTCTCAGGGTCCTGAGACCGAGCTCAGCGTCCAGTCTGCCAGAGCTCCTCTCTCTCTCTCTCCCCTTGTCCCTCCCACTACTCGTCTCCTTCTCACTCTCAAATCGTTCTTTTTTTTTTTTTAATGAAAATACTGATCTGCCTACTGTCTTCCGGGGAGAGGAATGTCCTTTTAAGTTACCCAGAGTACCTTCTCAGGCACTTATAAGAAGAGCCTTTATTCTCTCCTGAATCGTTACTCATTTTTGGGGTCTGTCTCGGGATGGGGAGGTGGGCACCAGGGTTTGGGACAGGCGGGACAAGAGTCATAATGTGCCCATGGGGTTGGTGACGGCTATTACTCTCTGAATGGCCACTGCCAGTAAACGTTAACGCTCGATTCAGAAGAGCCGAGCACTTGAGACTTTCTTTAAACGAGCTGGCATTTCTGCTGCGGTCAAATGTCCGTTCTCGGTCACAGATAACGCCTCACTTTCCCATGGATCTGCGGGGAAACAAGGCGTCGCGTGTGGGCTCCGTCTCACCCCCTCGCAGAGGCCCTGACGCTTCCCCACGCAGGGCGGCTCTGTCCCGGCCCGTGACCCGCGCCCGGTCTCCGGGATCGCCCTCCACGCCGGCGTCTGGTCTTTGCTCCCCGTAACCCGTCAGCGACACGGGCCGCACTTGGTCGCCCCAGGCCCGGCCCCGCGGGGAGCGGCGGTGCACCACTGCCACCTGGCGGCCGGAGCGCGAACTGCGGGCGGCGGCGGGCGCGGCGGGGAGAGGATGCGCGGCGGCTGCCGTCTCTCCGGGGAAGGCCGCCTTGCGGCCAGGGCAGCCAGTGCGGCGGGCGCCACGGGCCCCCTGGGTGGCGGATCGCATCCTCGTCCCGGAGGTAATTTCGTCCTTAACCATTCCGTTATTTTGTTAGGGGCTTTGACCCGTTCACATAACTAACCCACTCCTCCAACTCCTGAAAACCTCTGAAGACGGCCTGGGGCGCCAGTGCCTGCCTGTGGCGCGCTTTGGTGCTTTGGTAAATGATGTCCGAGAGGTTGTGTAATATTTCTGGATGTGTCGCCGCGGCCAGTACCCCTGGAGATGGCGGGCTCTGAGATGTAACTTTAAGTGAGCACTGTTCCAAGAAAACCAGTGTGTTTGCTTGCTTTGCTTCCTTTGGGGCATCCCCCCCTTTGCAAATGCTTCCTGGGAGGGAGCAACAGTGCGGGCTGTCCCTCACCTGCAACCATGGCAGACAGAGGGCAGTGGACACCGCAGACACCCTGGCCGACCTGATAGCAGTTGCCTCTCTCAGGTCACCAGCCCTTCTTGCGTGGCTTCCTCCCAGTTGGCTGTGGCCCTGGGAAGCTTCACCCTCAGTTCCTTGGCATCTTCTTGAGCCGCCCTGGGAGCCAGCTTCACCCTGCTTTGAAGGTCTGCTTTTGTTCCTTTGTTATTCATACCAACGCCCGTCCCACCCATGGGAGTTGATGCTTTAGTCTGTCCTGAAGCTTGAAATCTGTCATTTTTTAAACTTCTACGAGGTGATTTTGATACTCTGCCACGACCGAGCACCACCAGTGGAAGCTACTGTTTAGAAACACGCAAATACATGCATCTGAGGTTCTAGAAGATTCTAGAAGGCTATGGTACTGAGTCTTTCAGGATCAAATTTTTAATTTCCATTAAATATTCACATAAATTGCCACTAGGTGGTACAAGTGCCTGCCAAGTTTGCCCATCTCTGTGTCACAGAGATGTTGGACACCCACACCCCCAGCAATCAGAATAACGTTTCTCAGAGTCCAGGTAGTGCCCGTGTGTGTAAGGTCCCAGGGTTCAGCGCTGTCACGTGTCAGATCCCAAACCTGTGGAAGGTCATGGTGTGAGCAACGAGACTAGACCTCACTGCATCACCTGTGCTGCTTCAACAGTGTCTGCCTTTAATCCCTCACCTGCTGAGCCAGGGGCGGCCTTGTTCAGGACACTCGTAAGAACCCAATACCTGTCCTGGGTCCGTCGCAGAGTGCGTGCTGGGGTGCAGACCGCAGCCTCCTGCACGTTCCTGTCCCCACAGGAGGCCGTCAGAATCCCCCATGTTCGAAGAACACAATCAAACCAGTGGGACAAAGGCTGTTAAACGGAGACGCTTGGCATTAGTTAACAAGAGAAAAATAACATTTGGAAAAAAAAAAACACAGTAGCCAAGAAGTGGAAATCAAGCAAGTGCCCAGGACAGTCGGACAGACGGATGGAGAAACCCGGAGTGCCAGCCACACAGAATGGAGGATCCGCCTCCCAGGAAAATCTGACCCCACGAGAGCAAGGGTGGAGCTTGAGGACGTCCTGTGGCATGACGTGAGCCAGTCCCGAGAAGACAGTATGCAAGACTCCACTTCTATGAGAAACCCAGTCAAATTCACAGATACGGAGTGGTGGGCACGGGGCCTGGGGAGAGCGGGGACATGGGGAGTGCTTTAATTGTTCAGAGTTTCGTTTTTGCAAGATGAAACATTCTGGAGGTTGTGTACACAGTCACATCAGTGTGCTTCACACCACTGACCCATACACTTAGAAACGCTTCAGTGGAGGGACGCCCGGTGGCTTGGTCCGAGAAGTGTCTGCTTTCAGCTCAGGTTGTGACCTTGGGGTCCCGGGTTGTGACCCATGTGGTCCCAGCCACACGCCCTGCCCCCGTTGGGCGCCCTGCTTCTCTCTCTCCCTCTGCCGGCCGCTCCCCACTCACCTGCTCCTGGTCTCTCTCACAAATAAATAATATCTTTATAAAAAAGAAAAAGGGTTCAATGGAAAATTTTGTTACGTGTCTTCTACCATGGGGAGAAAAAAATAACTAGAAACAATGCCCAGTGCCGCAGACATCAGAGACCAACGTGCTCTCTCTCCCTGCATGAACCCGGTGCACCCGGGCCGGGGACATGGAATCGGGTTTGAGGCCTGGAGGCTACGGCTGGACAGACCCACGCTGGGTCTGAGGGCCTCGCCCTTCCCCAGCATGGGGGAGGCGGCAGCACGGAAGCCCTGACAGCCCACACGCCATCAGCTGCGGAGGAGACGCCCTCAGGAGCACGTGGATCGTCACTTCTCAAACCCACAAGGAGCCCCAGAACGGGAATCCCTGGGGGGCTGGCCACGCCCTCCACTTGCTGCGGACCCAGATGCCTCCCAAGGACATTTTACTGATTCAGTAAAATGACTCCGACTGGGGTGCATAAACAGGACCACTGGCGTGGATTAAGCCAGAAGATGCGTTAGTATGTGCACGTGGAGGCTTAAATCATCAAGGTGTCAACCAGCGGTTGTCCACAAGTGAGAATCGCAGTTTACGTTAAGGACAGTTCCAACAGACTTGCTCAGGGGCCCCCTGCAGCCTCTGTCCCTCTACACGCAGCTCCGCCTCCGAGCTGTGAGTTCAAGCCCCACATTGGGTGTGGAGATTACTCTAAAAAATAAAATCTTGGGCCCTTGAGGGCCTCAATTGGTTGAGCACCTGCCTTCGGCTTGGGTCATGATCCCGGGGTCCTGGGATGGAGCCCCGCATTGGGCTCTCTGCTCAGCGGGGAGCCTGCTTCTCCCTCTCCCACTCCCCCTGCTTGTGTTCCCTCTCTCGCTGTGTCTCTCTCTGTCAAATAAATTAAAAATCTTCCAAAAAATAAAATAAAAATAAAAAATAAAATCTTAAAAAAAGGAGATGTGTTTATATTCATTTTGGATTGTTTTAAATGGCATGTTTGCAAGTGAACCATTCTCCCCAACATCCTTGCATTTTCTTTTTTTTTTTTTTAAGATTTAATTTATTTATTTGACAGAGAGAGAAATCACAAGTAGGCAGAGAGGCAGGAGGAGGGGGTGGGGGGAAGCAGGCTCCCTGCGGAGCAGAGAGCCCGATGTGGGGCTCGATCCCAGGATCCTGAGATCAGGACCTGAGCAGAAGGCAGAGGCTTAACCCACTGAGCCACCCAGGTACCCCCTTGAATTTTTTTTAATGGAGAACATCAAGACTTTGGAGAGACTCACCGAAGACTCTGGCTGCTTTGCATCGGCTGTCTCCGTCCTGCTGTGTGTAGCCTCTGGTTCCCACCTACTTCTACTTCTCAACCAACACTCTTCACAGCACAGTGTGGCTGAGCTGTGCAGGGGACTTTAAGCGCTTAGCGAAAAGCTTTCTTTAACTGTAAAAACATATATGCCCATGAAAAAGTGTTTCATGTGCATTGCAGAGCTGGGTATCTAGTCTTTAGTGATTTCCTTGCTTTTGAATATCACAAAATTGTTCAACCCAGTGTGTGCACGAGGCAGCCCCCAAGCCCCCACCAGTAGCCCAGCCAAGCTGCGCCCATGCAGCCACACTCCCCAGACCCATCCCCCAACCCCCACAACACACTGGCTGTCTGCTCCCAGAGGGAGCATGACCTCTGCTCATGAACTCTGGCAGACGGCCAGCAGCCTGAGGAAGCTCTGGTCCCTCCCGTGCCCCAGCAGCCGGCACTGCAGTTCAGGAAACTGTCCTCAGAAGTCTTACCATCCAAAGAGAAGGGCCACTTTCAGCATGGTGACCACGACCTTCCAGAGAGAGTGGGCTACTCCGGTCCCCATGAGCACACAGGGTGCATTTCAAGGGAGTTCACCCAAGTGTCCACCAAGGAAGCAGCAGGAGAAAACCAGACCGTCACACGGAGCTCGGAGCGAGAGCTGGTACCAATGGGGGGGGTGGCGGTTTGATTCGGCTTCCCACCAAGGGTCGCCACCAGTAAGGACCTGGCAGCTACCCCTGCCGTCCACAGCTTATCTCCTGGGGTTTGCCTGCTGCAGGGACATGCCTTGTGGGCTCCCGACTCCCACAGGCTTGGCCTCCAGCCCCCACTCCACGACAGGGTGACCAACCACATGGGGAGTTGGGGTGAGTGGGCCTGGACCCCACCCACACGAGGGCTGGAAAGAGGACCATGCCGGTGGTCACCAGTGCCGGGGAAGGGCGGGGGGGAGGCTGAGCCACAGCGTGACAGAGCACTGACTGGTCTTGGAGCCGCGCAGACCCGGTTCATGGCCTCCGTCGGGCTCTCCACTCAGTCACGGCCCGCGGCCTTCACCTCGGCCGCCTCACCTGGGAGCGGCGAGAACACTTCCCCTGCAGCGCCATTCGGCTGAGAAAGCAAACCCCGTTTGTGAAGCACGGGGTGGAGACCCACAAGGGCAGCTGTCATTATCCGCTAACTTTAGCACCTTTCTACCGAAAAGGGGCCATGGACTTCCAGGTGACCAGCAGGGCCGGTGGTGTCCCTCTTTGCTGGCCACAGATTCTGTTTCCCAATTAACACCACACGTTGCCACAGAATTCCACCTCCGGCCTCGAGGTCCGGACCCCGGCACAGCAACCCTCAGCGCGGCCTGTGCGGCAGGGAGACAGCACGGCCGGGGGCCAGAGGTCTGTTGCCGGCGCCTGAGCTGCTCCTGACCCCCAGACCTGCTCTGTCATCCACGGAGATGATCCACCGAAGGACGCCACGCCCTCACGTGGGACGCCCCAGCAGCCACCTCACCCCAGAAAGGGCCGTGGTCATCCGGGGGTCCCTCACCACCTTCCTCCGAGCCATCTGGGCATTACTTAGCTTTCTGCACCCACGCTGGGCCTACTAACAGAAGTCCCTGCCGGTCCCCGCTGTGCCCCCTCCCACTGCCAAGCAGGGGTCTGTGGGGTGCCGCCTGCCTCCCCACTGCCCCCTTCTTCTCTGGGTACAGACTCCCGGGGATCACGCTTACAACATCCAACATTTCAAAATCCCTCCTGCACAGCACTTCAACTTGAAAACCAGAACACCGCGCCGCTGTCCTCCCGAGGAATTCTTCTCCAAGTCGTCCGGGCGCTTCCAGTGCACGGCACGTCCCCCGTGAACACAGGCCGCCGTGTGGAGCGATCTGAGGTTGTGCTGGAACATGCTCGCATGAGTATTACACACATCTGGGGTGTGAATGTGCCAGGATTTTACTTAATTTTACCCACATTTCGGATTATCACCCAGGACTACTGGTGTGATTCAGACCTGGCTAGGGTGTCGATTCATCTGCGCTGTGAGTGACAAGCAGGGACGTCCACAAGACACGAGGGACCGGTCAGCATTTGAGGACAGCACAGGGCTCAAGGTTGGCAGCCCTCACTACGTGTGCGCAGCCCCTCAGGGCTCCCACAGCGCCGGGGGCCACCCTGAGCCCCAGGACCCCTCCAGCAGCAGCTCAGGTAGGCTTCCTGCCTGTGGCCTGCCCTTCTCTTGGACGTGGGGAAAGTCCTGCTTCGAGCACTTCCCTCCGCCACCGGCCAGTGACTGGGTCCTGTCCGGCAACCCCCACGATGCTCACCCGTGGCTCCTGGGTTCTGGCGGAGAGAGCCTCACGACCGCATCAGCCCGATGGGCAGGACACGTTCCTCCTTCCGTTTCCTGTCCTCATGCCCGCGCCCTGCTCCGCTCACATGGCCCAGCCACCTGGGGAGACAACTGTTTCCTGGGGCACTTTCTGCACTGTGGGGACCAGCCTCGCAGGGATGGTGGGTGGGCGGGCGCAGCCCCGTGGTTTCCAGGCCAACATGCGCTGTCTCTGGGCTCCCGGCCTGGCTCTCGTCCACCTGGCAGCCGCACGATGGCTCTCCTGTCTGAAGACAGGGGAGGGCTGTGACCCCAGGTTTTCCTGCCAAAGACCCTTTCAAAAGGGACAGGCTGAGGCTGATGAACTAGAGGGCAGGGTCCCTTTGTGATGCTGCTCCCACCCGGTTCGATAAACATCCGATGCGCAGAGGCCCATCCTCTTCCTTCCCCACACGCCTGGCCCTGGGCTGCCAGGCTAAACGCGGCAGGAGAGCCCACGCCCTTCCAGAAACCCCAGGACTCATTTTGGGAAATATTTTCATAACTGAAGTCTTTCGAGAAATTGCTATTGTTTCTGGAACCTCCTTCTAGAGGTAACTCAACCGTCCCCAGGAGGAGGCCCACCCAGTCCCACTTCGTTTCATGCCTGTTCCTCCAATCCTGCCTCCTTATTGGGCAAGTCTTCCCTCCCAACGGCCCAAGGGCCCAAAGCATAATTCCGTCTCAGGCACATTTTTAGAAATTATTTATTTCAAACATTTACAATTTTCACTCTGAATGGAAAATAGCTGATAAAAAGAAAAATATTGAAAAACATTATACTGACCCTTTGCCCCATATACAGATATCAACCTTTGGTATTCGCTTTCAGGTAATTAGGGAAAAAATAAAAACAAAAATTAAAACTATTATTATTCTCAAAAAAAAAAAAAAAGAGTTGAGGTATTACATTTGACAGATGTGTGATCCCCATCCAACACGGCTTCTGCCCGTTCCCAGCCTCGCTACATGCTGCCCTGCCGGCTCCCCGCAGCAGACCTCCGCTGGGGCACAGGCTCATGAAACTGGTGGTGTCCATCATCATCCGTATGGCTGTCCTAGAAACTCCGGCTCTGCTGCCAGGCCACACTGAGGGCGCGATGCTGGAGGGACGCAGGGGACACGCAGGCAAGATGCTGGCACAGACACCCAACCAGCTGGCCTGCATCCCAACAACGCCCCCACGGACGCCTGCCATGTGGGAAAGCCGGTGTGACCTCTGAGGGGCCATCACACCTGCTTCTCCCAATGAAGACCCGCTTCTCACCAACTCTGTGAGACAGAGGACAGACTCCTCCCCAAGTGGGTCCACCTTCAGTACCTCTGAGGCGGCAAGACATCCCTCACCTTTCTGCAGGAAACCCACAGACCGTGACCCGGCCCAGCCTGCCCCACACGGCTCTGCTCACCTCCCTTCTCCCGGTGTCCTGCCCCCGGGACAGCAGGAACGGGCGGAGGGTCTGTGAGCTGAGCCTGGCAAACAGGCCTCAAGGGCAAGACCTCGTCAGAGCAGAGAGCTCTCGGGGTCACCAAAGGCTTCGTTGGTCCACTCAATGCTACCCCTTGGCATTTCAAAGATTTTCATTAATGCTACAAGAATTACTGACCACACAGATTGAGACCCTGGACCAGCATATTTTCAGCTCGTCCCACCCAGCAAGAGGAGCTGTCCTCCCACGTCAGGCTGTGCTCCAGGTCGGGGGTGGGGGTGTGGGGGCGGAGGTAACACGGGGAGGAGAACAGACAGCAGGTGCCCCGCAGGACACGGGGGCGGTGGCGTGGCTAGGACCACTCAGGGCACAAAGCTTAGCGGATGCACCTGCGCCCGGGGCCCAGCCCACAGCCCAGAGAAAACACTCTTCCTTCATCCTCACTAGCTTATATAGAACTCAAGGGAAAGGCCCTCTCCAATACAAAAAAAAAAAAAAAAAAAAAAAAAAAAGGCAGCTTCATTACAATCATAAGGAGAGCAGTAACAGTCTGGAGATGAAAGCGGCCGGCGGCCAGGCACTATCTGCGGGCCCATCTTCCGTCCTCTCCACGCCGCCCGCCCACGCCCCAGCAAAATCCAGCCTCCCCAGGAGGTAAAGATCTCTCTCAGGCACATTCTCCTCCTGCGTATTTCCCTTTGACAGCATTTTTGCCGTTCTCAAAGAAACATCTGAGAAAGACAACAAACAGCCTGCCTGACTCTGGTCCACCGGAGGCCCAAACCCGAGGGGCTCGAGCGGCCGCTGGGCCGCAGCACCAGCACTGGGCAAACCCGGAGGAAAGTGGCCGCCTGCACGCTCTCCCCACCTGTCTGGAGCTGGGGCTGCTGCTCTAACGAGGCGGGCCACTAGGAAAGCCGTCTGGCCATACTCCGCGGCGGTCACGAGGCCGGCTGTCCTCCCAGCTGGGTTCTGGGACACCCTGTGCTGCCTGAGGGCCCTGGCTGGGTGACCCCGCGCAGCCCCAGGTGCTGGAGCCCGGGTTCAAGGAGAGGGTGCCGGGGCGGCCGGCGGCTGCGGTCTATCAGTGCTCCCATCCTAGCGGAGCTGAATCACATCACGGAACTCAGTAAGACCACGACCCTGAGGCAGGGGACTTTGGAAGGGCCCCTCCCAGAAGGGCTCCATTGGGGGGGGGGTCTGGACACCCCCTCCTCCGGGCTGCCTGGGGGACAGCGGCTGCTTTCTCCTAAGTCAAGGGAGACACACACTATGTTCCCACAAACACAATATAGAAACGGGACTTCCTGCTCTAAAAGGAAAATGGTCTTTTCTCCTCCTTCACACCTGACTCAGTTTTGTGCTAAGCAAGGTGATTGTGCTTTTCCCCCAAGTTATTCAAACGCTGACACTGGCTCTGCCCACCCTCTAGATAAAACAGTAGTTTAAAAAAAAAAAAAGTTGAAATACATTCTTGCCAGGTTCTTTTTGTCTTTTCACATAAACCTTATCTTCCCTTGCTTCTCGGGCTCAGCTGAAAACAGAGCAGAGGAAGCTGGGGTGCAGCCGTGGTGACTGCCGTCCCCCCACACCCCCAGCTGCTGGTCCTCCTCCTGGGGGAGCAGGGGAGGACAGCGGAGGGGGATTCCAGAGGCAGGTCCCCCGGGCAATGCCGCCTCCGGGCAGTGCCACCTCCAGGGAGTGCACGGAGGCCTGTCTCCAAGCCCCTCCTTCCTCTGCTTCTCTCCTCCTGAGTCCTGGGAGCCGAAGGGGGACTTCAACCCGAGCACCAGCTCCTGGATTCGGTGAGGGCCGAGGCTTGCCCTTCACATTTAGCAAAATGCCACTGAGGAACTATTTCAATTCCGCTTCAAACCACCAGGCCCTGAGATACTACGCAAGCCCTGTGCGGGGAAGCGGGCCTCAGGCCTGGAAAGATGGAACGGAGAAGGCAGACGGCTCTGAGAGCAGGGGCTGGAACGCGGAGCTGCAGGACAGGCCAGCAGGTGCCCGGGGAGTCTGGAAATCTGTCCCGCCTGACACTGGCTGCACGGGTGGCCGGCAGCCCGTCCACCCAAGTGACCAGCACAACGGTGACCTGCCTTCTCTGGGGGTTCCCAGTGGACTCCAGCCCCTCAGTCACTGGGGAAAGGCACAAGTGGCAGAAGCAGCAACCCGGTTTGGGGAAGTGACGCACCTTCCGCAGGGCCCCAGCACCTGAGACGAGCCGGCCTGGCTTCGTCAGTCCCCCGCCGGGGGGGAGCCACGCAGCCACTACCCGGGGAAGAAGTAGTCTCTGTTGCTGACGTTGTAAGGGCTCTGTGGGCCCCTGGCATCCGGTCGGCTGTGCCTCGAGGCGCTGTCGGACCCAGGGCTGCTGGGGGACACTGGTGGGGAGATGAGGGGCACCAGCCCCGGGGTGGGCTTGGGCCTCTCGGGGACCAGCTGTCCCAGCGAGTGTGGCGGGCACCCGCTCGCCTTGCCGTCCTTCAGCGCGCGCAGCCTCCACGTCTTCCTGAACCTTCGCAGGGACAAAGACAAACCACACAGGTGCTTAGATCCCCTCGTGATGAGCCAAGTGAGAAAGAGCAGCTCTTGGCTCAGAAGAGGGACACCACTCATTTCCTCGCAGAGGCACGCGACTCTCTGAAGAGCCGGGGCTCTCAGCGACACTCCGGGGACAGCAGGCATCGATGGTCCCGTTGACAAATGAGGAAACCGCGGCCTATGTGACCACAAGTGTCCCTTACAGCACTAGTGACTTAACTGGTCCCGTTCCAGAGCTTGGTACACATCCATGGTCCCAAATGCATTTACTTACAGAAGCAGAGAGAACTCTTCCCACGTGGAGGGAGAACGGGCCCCTCGCCTCTGGGGCAGGCGAAGGCGGGTGGGGGCAGGGAACGCGCAGCGGGCCAGGGCCGCCCCCGCTCCCTCAGCAGCCCTGCCCCTCGGGCAGGTCCTCCCGGGCCCTGCTGTGAGCACAGCACAGGCACAAGTGACTCATGGGGCAGGAAAGGGGACGCCGAACAGGAAGGAGATAGACATCTCTGCCATCACAGCTTCCCTCCTCAGCTCTGCACCCGGCCCACGGCCAGCGCTCAGGAACCCAGCAGCAGTCCCCGGCAGAGCCGAGCATGAGCTGGACACAGCCGCTTCCAGAGTTGCACCAGGGCCCCTTCCCGAGGCCCCCGGACCTCGTCGCCTGCTCTGCACGGTCCCCCACCAACCCCAGAGCAGGGCCACACATCTCCCTCAGTCCCACCTCACATCAGCCGCTCCGGGAAGGGCTTGGAGGGAGGAGGGAAACCAAGGTCAAAAACAAGGTTCGGGGGTTTTCCTTGGGCTTTTTATATCAACAGGCTATTCCTGTCCCGGTGACGATAAACCATTGATAGTTGGCTCCAAGTCGGCCCCTGGCATCCGGCCTGGGATTGGATGGAATAAACAATGTGCGGAGTGTGGCTGCGGCTCCCCGCTCGGGCACCAGCACCCCTGTAGCAGGGGCTCTGCGGCCGCCAGGCCTGGGTGGGGGGACTGCCCTCCCTCGGGACATGCAAGCTTCCAGAGCACTCAGACCCTCCGACCCAGGAGCTCAGCTTCCGGGGACACACCAGGAGGAAAGCAAAGCCTGACACACGAGGCCATTCCACACCGTGTTGTCTGTGAGAGCGAGCCCCCCCGCCCCCGGCCCAGAGCGGCCAGGGCACGCCTGAGTGAGGGGCTGGGCATGCTCACGTGGCGTCCTGCATTGAGGTAAGCCAGCTTTTACAGAGGAAATGTGTTTCTGTTCTAGCTGATGCTAAAGGTAAAAGGCAGGACTCGGGTGTGGAAGCCATGTCCTCACAGGGACGTGGAAACCCCAGGAGAGCTGTGCAGCAAGCTGGCCTCCACATGAACTCGTCTCCTCCGGGCACACGGGCAAGGCTGTGCACACCTCCAGCACGCTCAGGAGATGCACACTCGGGACCTGAGCTTCCTGGGTGTGTGCTGGACTTTGGTCACATTCACGTTTTTAAAAATCAACAATGGCTGTCTTTGGATAACATGTGAGTTTTTCTTCTTTCCAGTTGTCACTATGTAGCACATGAGCACGTATCACAATTTCTTTTAAAGTCTCTAGCGGTGTCCAACCTCTTTCTCCAAAGCAAGGGACTGGATGGTAAGTGAGAAAGAGGAGTTTTTCTGCTCTTGAAATGCTCCGAGTGAACAAGACGCTTTCTAAAAATCACTGAGCTCAATGCGCCTTCGGGGGAGCCCGGCTGGGGCATCTGGCGCGATGCTGTTCTGGCCGGGCGCGGGGGCATCCGGGGGTCCAGGACCCGCGGCCAGGCCCCAAGCTCCTCAGCCGGTGTCTTCTGTCGGCCTTACCCATCTGTGCCTCGTGATGTTTTACTTAAAGAAAAGGGCTGCAAATGCAACAACATTTTATAAACCACATGACGACCGTCGTCTTTTAAACAAGTGACACGGAGAGACTGAGCCCTCATGAGAAGTGACTCGGGGAGCACTCGCAGACACAGCCACTCCCGTTGCCGGCCACCAGAGCGCCCTATGTTTTCAGTAGTGGCTTCGACTACTGGACCAAGACACACAATTGGGTCACAAGGATTTAAGCAGCCACGACTTAGAACCCCTGCTCCCAAAGACGCCACACCTGTTTTCAGTGGCACATCTGCAAGTGTTCTAATTGTCACTGATAATGCTGAGAAAACATTTAGGAGAAGCTATGCTTTGAGATGCAAAATAAACACGTTGCACAGAAAAACACGGCCCCAGGGGTGGGCGGGTTGTGGTCAGCCGGCCTGTCGCCTTCCGCCAGTTGTAACGGGGCCATCCCAGCGGCACCGCAACTCTTCCAAATACCCAGTTTCCCCAAGTTTATGCACCTTTCTTGACATGTGGGCTTTGGGGAGGGGTGAGGTTTACACACTTGAAATAACTGGCCTGGTCCCCAGTGCATCTGCCGAACACGAGAGAAAACAGAAACTCACCGGCGAGCAGACAAGTCCCTGATGCGACAACACAAGGCACAGCCCGTTCACGCTCCCAGACGCTGGCCATGAAGCCCCCAGCCCGCCGCCCACGGCTGAGCACACCGTGTCTGAGGAGTGGGCCAGTCGGTCCCCAGCCCCACGCTCCGCCATCGGGGCTCCAGCACTCCGCGACAGCGCCCACCTCCCAGCCGACAGTGGACCAGCCTAGTGGGCAGGGACTCTCGGGACTCAGGGTCTAGTCCTGGCTCTGCTGGCAACAAGCTTGTGTCCTTGGGCAAGTCACCTCACCTCTTTGTTAGTCATCTCGTGTCCCCCTGACTAACAGACCCGGGAGGCCCCGTGCAAAGAGCTTCGGGCTGGGGTTGGCTTTCTCAGCCCCAGCAGTCAGCTCCCCAACCCTCCCAGCTCCCGTCTCCTCATCCACCAGGCGGACACGCTGTCAGGCACTCTGGAGGGTCTGTGGCAGGTCCCCCAGAAGGCAGGAAGAAGGACGCAGCCCGCTGGCATGGCCGTCTCTGGCCCGCACGAGATGGTGAGCTCTGAGCACCCCCACGGGCCAACCTCCACATGTGTGGGGTCTTATCTCCCACACACGCTCTGGGTGGCTCCCCTCTTCCCTGGGACAGCAGAGCAGACACAGCCGAACCCAGTGTGAGATGTCACCTTACTCACCTTCCAACCCAGACCACCTTGGCACCAAAGCTGGTTCAGAGTCTCTGGGGGGGTCCCACAAGTGAGGAAACGTCTCTACCCCTTCCTCCCGGACACCCTAAAACCTCCCCTCACAGTCGCCGGCAAGAACCTCAGAAAGCCGCACGCGAGGCAAGAGGGACAGACCGAGGCTGTGTCCTGACCGAGAGCCACCCTCTGCGCCCGGCCCGACGGCCCCCGGGTCTTCAGCTCGGGCACCATCGCAAGGCCCTGCCCTACAGTCGTGAACACTGCACGTTTTCTCACCCGCCCTACAGGAGGAGTAGGGCCGGCGGATGTGTCCGCAAGCCTGGGAACAGTGACAAAATGACCAGCCACCAGAGACAAAGAGACACAGAGCAACGTGGGCATGGCACCAGTTCACCGGCACCGGAGGATGCTCCTGGACAGAGCACTGGGCAGGGGGCCTCCGGCTCTGCTTGTTCTGGGACATGGAACATCTCCAACAGGGTCTGGCCACGCCCCTCGGACCTGCCTGTTCACAGACTTCCGTGGTGTTTCTCACGTGGCCCACAACCACATCGGTATGTGGCTCTTGGAGGACAGGCAAGGTCACATGACACAGCAGCCCCAAGCCTGAGGGGCGTCTCCCAAGTGTGGCGAATGCCGCCCCCTCCGCTTCAGCAAACAGGCTTCCCGGTCCCTCCGCGTCCACACAAGTTTTCAACCTCCGAATGCCACAGGGACCATCACAGCCTCGTCCACATCCGCCCACACGCGGGCAGTGATCCCCGCTGTCTCCCAAACATGTCCGCCCGGGCTTCTCACAGGCACCGCAAATGCCGTGCTCCCAAAGTCGAGTCTCTGCTGTGCTCGACTGTCCCCTGCCAGCGTCTCCGCGAGAGTGACAATACGGCCGTCCACCCAACCGCCAAGGCTGGAGACCCGAGGGTCACCCTAGATGTGCCCCCTTCCTTCTCCTCATCTAACGTGTCATCCAATCTCGTCAGTTCCTCCCGATATACCCCGAATCAGCCAAGTGAGGTGGTGGCCCCCCAGGCCTCCCCCAGCCCCGCTCACCTCAGCACGACGCCGACGCACAGGAGCGTCCCGAAGGCCAGGCTTCCTCCGGCCACCAGGAAGGTGGGCAGCGGCCCTGAAGGCGAGTCTTGCACTAGGAGAAACAGGAGCAGGAAGGGGGAGGGATGCTGGTCAGCGGAACGGTCTGGAGCCCCGGAGGAACCGCAGCCCCGCAGGAGGGGACGGCGCTGGCCAGCGCTCCCACCCGAGCCGACCCGGGAAGACAGGTCCCTGGTGGAATGGGACCCCAGGATTCCACCCACCAGAGCTGGTAGGAGGAGGAGGGGCACCTCAAACTCAGAGCCTCCGAGCTCCTGTGGCCACAGACCCCCTCCCAGTCAGCATGACCTTTCTAGTGGGGCTCGGCCTGTCCCCGCTCAGCCTGTCCCCACGAAGCACAGGGGGCGCAGGACACCGAAGGCTCTGGGTGCCCCACTGAGGACAACATCAGGAGCTCAGGTCAGATGACGTTTTCTCCACTGGGTGTCATGTCTCATCTGTCCCTCCACTCAGTCCTCAAGCAGTGCAGAACCCAGTGTGGGGCTTGAACTCACGACCCTGAGATCAAGACCTGAGCTACGACCAAGGGTCGAGTGTTCAACCGACAGAGCTCCCCAGGGGCCCCCCTGGACCTTACATTCTAATCAAGGGAAAGACAAATCTGTACTATGACCTCAGTAGTGACAGGGCAATGATGAAAATCAGAGGAAGAACAGGGATAACTGGGACAGGCCCCCTGACAAGGGACATCTGAGCAGAGACCTGGGTGTTGTGAAGCAACTGGCCACGGGAGGCAGTATGTGCAAAGGCCCTGAGGTAGGGCATGTGCTGCAGAGCAAGGAGGGCAGAGTGAGCGAGAGGGAGAGTGGAGGAGGCAAGGTTAAGGGGGCGGTCCTGAGCCCACAGAGACCAGAGCTTGGACATGTGATTTCAGGGTCCCCCTGGCCGCTGGTCACAAGAGTCTGTTGGGCATTAATAGAGAAAGCCGGGAGACCAGCGGACAGCTTCTAAGTCCCTCGGGGGAGGGGAGAGGCAGTGGCAGCAGCACGGTGGAGAGGGTGAGAAGGGCAACTCCCAGAAGTGTCTCCGGGTACAACGGGGCCTGCTAAGGGACTAGAAACGGGCGGGGGTGGAAGAGGAAGCCTGCCTGGTCCCCGGCTTGAGCAACCCCATGAACGTGCTGCCAGTCACCAAGATGAGGAAGACAGAGAACACGTCCAGGCTGGCAAGGAGAGGTGGCTTCAAGGGTCCGCTTCAGACCTAAGCTTGTAATTTCTAGAATCACAACCCTCCCTAGCAGGTTACCCAGGCCACTGGATAGTTGAGTTTCGGTTATCAGATGTGGGATCTGAGTTTGGGAGTCATCAGCCCACAGATGGCCTTTCCTTTTACAGATCCGGCTGGAGAAGCCCGTCCCCCAAGGGCCCCATCCCCACTGGAGCCCCGGAGCCCCACCCTGCCTCCCCACTCCCCCCACCATCACTCAAGGCCGGGAACCTTCTGCGATTCCCCCAACTGGACACGCCCTCTGCTATCTCTCAGCTGCCCTTTGATTTATCTCCACCTCTGTTTTGGCCTGTCTCCCAGGCTGCCCTCTGTTCTGCTTACACCATCCTCTTTGTCTGAGCCTGACCCCACAGAGCAGAGCCCCAGAGAGAAGGGGGGAGGGTGCAGACCTCCGCCAGGCAGCCTACATGGGAGCAGAGGTCAAGGATGGCCTCAGAAAGCCCAGAGCTGGCAGAACTGCCCCCCGGAGCCCGGACCCTGGAGTCCCGCATGAATGGCAGACCCCGGGCTCTTCTTGGTGCAAATGTTGGTAAGCTTTCCTGGTCTTGCAGGCAACAAAGCAGATCTCTGGGGTCAAGGGCACCCAAAATAAAGGCTTCCCCCAACATGTATTCCATTCCAGACTCCGATAACATGGTTTGTGGCACAGGCATTTGTATTCTGGGCCAACTGAGGCACATTTCACTGGTCTGTGCCCTTCTGTTAATGGTTCCCTCACCATCGTTCAGCAAACGATGTCAGACTTGCACAGACATGGCAATAAAAGAACACTTCTGCCACTGCCCCCTTCCTTCTGCAGACTGGCTTCCAGCAACATTTCCAAGTCAGAAAGGACTTTCTGCAGAGAAGCGTTTTGTGCCCCTCAGACAGAAGAAGAAACACCCAGTCCTCACCTGGGAGGCTGGTTGCATTTGCAGAATTTTCAGAGAGATTACTTCCACTGTCCTCGCTGGTGGTCAGTGCCTGAAAGACAGATTCCCCGTCAGCTGGTTTCTGCAGATCCCACCATCCCTGGCACCCCTCCAAGCCCACCTTTCCTCTGTCTCAGGACCTCTCTGTACTGACCTGTCACACTCAGCATCTGCACTAGTATTTGCATTAGTTGTATCTACATGTTGACTGCTCAAGGTGGGACTTCTTCCCATCTGCCTCCCCACCAAGAGCCGGGGGCGCAGCCCCTTCCCCAGAAGAGTTCCCCAGAAGGCGAACGCAGCACTGTCCCAGGGAGTACGTGCCACCATCCCCCGGGAAAACCACAGACTAAGATCCTGGACCCATGCTCACTAGCTCTGCATCCTTGGACAGATTTCGGAACCGCTGTGGGGGTCCCGTTCCTCTTTTCCAGGCACAGCCCTCCTGGCCCTGAACCCCGTTACCAGCTGGAACAAGACTCCAGGTGCACGCCCAGAGCAGAGCACAGCTGGCAGACCCTCTGCAGGAGTCCGTGCCCACACCCCAGCTTGGCTGGGAGCATTGGGCCGCACTGCACAGGCTTCCCCGGGAGCTTCTGCCAGGGCCCGGACAGCCCGGTGGTCAGTACGGGTACAGCGCCAGGCCCTGCGCCCCCTCCCAGGGCCACCTTGCTGCAGGAGGCGCTGAACCTCACAGCTCAGCTGGCCCTTCGGGGACTGAGGACCCCAGGAGGACACGCAGCTGGAAACAGGATTACCCGAGGATTTGCTAAGCAGCTTCAGAGGTAATCATCTTTCCAGAAAATTATGATGCCAGGAGCCCACAGAGGAAGGGCTCAGAGGGACTGAATCTGAGTCGCCAGTGAGGCCATCAGCAGCGTCCGCCAGTTCGGAGGTGAGACAGCAGCCATGAGACCCAGGGACTTTGTGAGCTGGGCCAGCACTCCGCACATGTCACAAGGGCCACAGCAGATCTGGGACGCCCCTACCCTGTTTTACAGAGGCTTGAGGACGACAGTAACACCCATGCCACATTTCCAGTTAAGTGCCGGAGCTGGGATTTGAACCGACTCCTGTCCGGTGCCAGCCCACAACTGTTCCCCAGGTTCTGCTGCCCTGACACCCCACGAGGACTCGAGCTCACCTGTGTGGAGGAGGACGCCTCACTCTCAGCTGGAGGGCTCCTGGGTTCTGTGGAGGAAGATGTGTTACGAATGATCCATGGACCCTGAAGCCCCATCAGATGGGCCCCAGGAGCAGAGAAAGTTCATTGCCACGTTACTTAAGAGAGCCTGATGTTAGAAATGAGCAAATCGTCAACCCCAAGGGATTCGCTGTATAAATGAGGATATACCCAGATGTGGCAATGGTCTCTAAAAATAAATCAGAAAAGGGGCACCTGGGGGCTCACTTGGTTGAGTGTCCCACTCTGTTTCGGCTGAGGTCACGATCTCGGGGTCATGAGATCGAGCCCCACATCGGGCTCTGCACTCAGTGTGGAACGTGCTGAAGATTCCCTCTTCCCCTCCCCCCTCCTCCTGGTCACATTCTCTCTCGATCTCTCTCAAATAAATAAATAAATAAAATCTTTAAAATAAATAAATAAATGAAGTAGAAAAACATTGAGGATATAATGTATAAAAAAATGCAAGACTGGGGCACGTGGGAGGTTCAGTGGGTTAAGTCTCTGCCTTTGGCTCAGGTCGTGATCTCAGGGTCCTGGGATCAAGCCCCGTATCGGGCTCCCTGCTCAGCAGGGAGCCTCCTGCCCTCTCTCTCTGCCTCTGCTCTGCCTACTTGTGATCTGTGTGTGTCAAATAAATAAATAAAATCTTTGAAAAAAAAAAAAGGCAAGACATGGAAAGGCTCATGTGGTCTGATCCAAAGTCCCTAAAGAAACGTATTTATAGGGGCACCTGGGTGGCTCCGTGGGTTGAAGCCTCTGCCTTCCGCTCGGGTCGTGATCCCAGAGTCCTGGGATCGAGGCCCGCATCAGGCTCTCTGCTCAGTGGGGAGCCTGCTTCCTCCTCTCTCTCTCTGCCTGCCTCTCTGCCTGCTTGTGATCTCTGTCTGTCAAATAAATAAATAAAATCTAAAAAAAGAAAAGAAAGAAATGTATTTATATCATTATTATTGTGCATTATATTATACCCCATAACACATATTCACACACAGGAGGAAAGAAACACAAGGCCACATCACCAGACAGAAGCACTATTAACATCTGAACGTTCTCCCACTCATCTTTTTGCAATAAAAAACATCTGAACAAGTTCTCATGTGCCTGGGTGGGTTTGGGAGGCTTGGCCCAAGAAGGGACGTGGATCGGGCACACACATGAAGCCCCCCTCCTGGGAGCAGGATTTCTGCAGAAACCGCCCCCCCGCCCCGCAAGCATCAAGAGGTCAAGCATGGAATCAGGAGCAGGAATGCGAGGCCGGGCTCCGCGGCAAACGTGGGCCCAGGGGACTCGGAGCTGAGCTGTGACAGGCAAAGGGTGGAATGCTCTGGATTTTAAAGTATTTTCTTTTCAGTCCATCATGTTTCCATCTAGAAGTTAAAACCACCACAGAAATGGTTCACACAAAGATGTGGAGCCTCCCTGAGGCGGGAGTGGAATGAGGGACAGAGGAGAAGTGCTCCTACTTCTGCTCAGCGGAGAATTTCCGGCAGGACAGGCCTGTCCCCAGGAGGGGAGGAAACCAGAGCATGTTCACCCCTGCACTGTACAGAGGAAACAGAGTCCCAAAGAGGGAAAGCAACATGTCCAAGATCACACAGCAAGCCAGCCCCAAACCAGCCTGGGGTAACTGGGAAGGGTCCAGTCTGATTCCCGGGTGCTCCTCCCGAGCCGAGAACGGGCAGACCCACAGCAGGGGTGACTGGAGGAGGAGCAGAGGGTACGGGCACCAATAACAGCGAAGACTGGGAGTTGGGGCAGCCCTACTCAGGGAATACAGCTGATCGCAGATGGCCACTGGATCCAGGGCCTCCCACACTCAGCCACATGCAGCATCATCTGTGGCCTCAGGGGCTCCAACCTTGCCCTATGGCCTCCAAATCTGGGGGATGGGACCCAGACATCGGGGCTCCTAACAGCTCTCCAAACCCAGAGAGACGCTTCAGTCAGAAAGGGTGACCCATCTAGTCTCTCCCCGCGGTTCTGACGCCCAGCGTGGCACGTGACCCAGAGTAGGGTGCTTAACTTTTGATGGCTTAGATTTCCGGGTACAATGTGGAAATTTTATCTCAACCCAGAACAAGTACAATTTTTCTAATGAATATCAGAATTAAGTCTTACTGACAAGACTTGTTAAAGACCCCCCAGATGGCCACGGAGCCCCCGATACAGACCATCTTGTCCCCAAACATGGAAGGTAAAGCATGTCTGCATTGTTAGGAATAATCGTCATTTCATTTTACAGATGAGGAAACAGGGCCCGAGGGACGTCAGATGACTGCCACTGGGAAAGTGTCCCTAAATCATCAGCACCCCTCTGTGGGCAGCTCCACCGGCCACATCCCGGCTCATCTGTGCGTGCTCGGTTCCATGTCACGCTCCCGTGGTGCTTGTGAGGTGGGCCCTGCCACCTCCATTTTACAAAGACCCCGAGGCTCAGCATTTAGGCAAATGTATTTCCTGTTTCCTAACACCTCCCTTCAGCAGGCACGTTGGGCAAAGAAGGGAAAGGAACGGACAGCCATGGCCCCCGAGTGCCTCGAAGTGACTGGTGGCAACAAAAGCGCACCAACTGTAACCATCTCCAGCATTTACTGAGCACCTGATGTGTGCCAATCTCCGCACCTCCCATGGATCAATCTGTTTAGTCTCCACAACAATATTCGGGAACAGTATCACGATATTCCCCATTTTACAGACGGGGAAACTGAGGCATGGGCAGCTAAAGAACTTGTCCAAAGTTTTGTAAGAAATAAGTGACAAGGGGGTGCCTGGGTGGCTCAGTGGGTTGGGCCTCTGCCTTTGGTTTGGGTCATGTTCCCAGGATCCTGGGATCGAGCCCCACATCGGGCTCTCTGCTCAGCAGGGAGCCTGCTTCCCCCTCTCTCTCTGCCTGCCTCTCTGCCTACTTGTGATCTCTGTCAAATAAATAAATAAAATCTTTAAAAAAAAAGTGACAAGTCTTTCTGGCTCTAAGAATGATTTTTTTTTTTAAGATGTACTTACTTACTGGAAAAGGAGAGGGAGAGCATGAGCAGGGGGAGGGGCAGAGGGAGAGAGAGAGTCTCCAGCAGACTCTCCGAGGAGCACGGAGCTCACAGATCTCCTGACCCCAAGATCACGAGCTGAGGTCAAGAGTCAGACGCTTATCAAACTGCGCCACCCAGGCGCCTCTGGGCTTTTTTTCTCCTTTATTTTTAGAACCATCTCTAGATTAGCATTCCTCAAATTCACAGACTGTATCGTACTCATCTTTGTGAGCACAGAACTTAACGCATCTTACCAAAAAACTATGTAGTTAGTAAATTTCAATTATGGAAAAGCATTTAGGAAAGACTATTAGGAACCTTAATGGTAGTTGCCGCCGTGTGTTCTCCTTGTGTGAGCACCTCCAAGATTACAGGAAACACTTTCACATTCGTAACAGAATGAATGACAAGACTGACAGACCACACAGGAGGGTTTGGGTTTTTTTGTCCCTACAGGAGTTTTTAAAACAAGAAGCTCATTTCCATTAACTTGAGGATTGGTTTGAGCTCACGCGCTGGAGTTTTAGGATAGAGAAATCCAGCATGAAAGGCGGGAGAGGCCCCCGTGACAGATAAGTGATCTGGGTTAAGACACTGAACCTCTCCTAGAAGCTGTTTCTTCATTTCCGGCCCAGCCGCTTCCTCCGACACACCCGACACACCCGCGCTGAAGGGCGCAGAGTCCCGGAGAAAACCGAGCGCGCGCTGACCCTCAGCGCTGGGCACGGAGCGGGCTGTGCCGCCCTGAGCGGACAGATCCCCACTGCGCCTCTGGGGGCGGCCGGGAGAGGGGACCTTCACGTCCTCACCAAACGGAAAGAGACCTGCAGCGCCGCGGTGAGGGACGCTAAGCAGACGACTGCGTCACCATTCGGCAACATAGTATCAAACTCCTGAAACTCACATAACATGGTGTCACAGGTCGATTACACGCAATACAGATAAGAAATGGGGGGGCGGGGGAGCAGAGAATAGAAGACTTTTTTTTGGGCTCGTCAACCGTATTATGACCAGTTAAGGGCAGGGCTTGGGGGCAGGAGCCCAGAGCGGGAAGCGGGACGAAGAAATAAGGAGGTGGAGGGTGGTGGCAGGGAGGCGATCTGAGGTGAGGCGGGGAGAGGGGCTGACCGAGCAGGAAGGGGGCCGGGAGGGCGGGCTTCCGGCAGGGCCTCCCCTCCGGCTCGCGGCTTCACACCTGCGAACCACCCACCAGCAAGTCAATCACTGCCGGCCTCACCTCTCGCCTCCCGCGGACACCACAAGCAGCAGCGGGGGTGGGGGTGTGGGGGCCGCTCTGCGGGCCCAGGGGAACCTGCCGCGGCCGCGGACACGCACGCGCCCCAAGCGGCCCCCTTTCTGTGAAACGGCCAAGAGCCGTTTCCACTTAACTGTGTACGTCCTTCCTCAGCAGAATCAAGTGGCCACTGGCCACGGTCCCCAAACACGCCGGAGCCCCAGGGCCCGGACGCGGCCAGTGGGAGAGAGCAGCGCGCCCGCAACTGCAGCCGGGCCGGGTGTGCGTGTGCGCGTGCGCGTGCGTCCAGGCCAGGTGTGCGCGTGCGTCCAGGCCAGTGTGCGTGTGCGTGTGCGCGTGCGTCCAGGCCAGTGTGCGTGTGCGTGGCCAGGCCAGTGTGCGTGTGCGCGTGCGCAGCCCGGCCGGCCGGCCGGAGGGCGGCAGCGAGGCCCCGGCTGTTGAGGCGGGTCAGGAGCAGCGCTGAGCGCAGCGGACACGGTCTCTCGGGAACCGCGTGCCGGGGCTCTAGAAGGCACAGACTCTCCCTCGAAGGACAAGAAGGGGGCCAAGGGTCTGAGCTCATGGCACCCCAAGGACCCTCGGTGTCAGTTGTCTGCTGAGCGCGGGTAAGCAGCGAGACCAAGCCCGCTTACCCCCGCGGGCTTCCCAGGCCCCCACCCGAAACTCTCCCTTCAGAGGGGCTCCGGGCCGCAGGCTCGCTAGAGGGAGGAGAGGTCCAGGGAGGCCCTCCCACTGGCGAGAGGGGCCGGGGCCATCCAGCTGTGACCCGTCCTTCTGGCCGGACGTCAGGGGCACCGTCTCCCTGCGTCACTGCTGCACGTGCCCGCAGGGGTGATGGCCTTACTGGACGGAGTGGCCCCCCCTTGCCCCTCTCCACCGTCTACCCCACCTGCAAGGAGGCCTTCCACCATGGGCGTGCACCTGCCGGACCCTGCGGCTCTCACACCTGGGCTCCAGCCTGGCCCAAACCCCCCTTCCCACCTGTGCACAGACAGCCTATAATCCCTGTCTCCATGGAGACACTCCTCCACCGTCTGCCACCCAAAGACCTCCTTGGGAAGCGTTTCCTCCTCCTCTCGGCCCCGCAGCCTGCCAACATGAGGGTCAGGGACGCGCGGCCCGCACCATCCACAACCACCGGGAAGTCTCCCCACACTGCCCACTGCACGCCCCCTCCACAGTCTGAGTGGCTCGGGGTCGGTGTCCAGGACAGTGATCCTGGGACACCCACAGCCTCCCTCCTGTCACCCCAGGGACCAACCAGCACCGTGTGGCAACTGCAAACACCCCCGCAGCAGACACGTCACTATCCCTGGAGGGTGTCTTCTCTCTGCGCTCACAAAAACTTTCGCAAGGGGCCTCCGTCCCAGCCATCTTGGCAGTGGCCCTTGAGGTAGGGAACAAAAACTCACTGCAGTCCATTATCTCTAGGCTCTAGCGTTTCAGGAAAAGGGGATAGCATGTGCCCAGCCACAAGCAGACCCTGAAGATGACCAGACAGGCAGAGAGAGACGGGCCGTCCTCCTCAGCACCTGCCTGGACCGGGGTAACAGGGACCAGAGCCACACACACATCCACCCATGCCGGGGCCCCTCACACCAGGAGCGGGACACATGGGAGATGGCCGTCACCTATGCAGACGTGTCTGCTGTCACGAGAGGCATGCCAGAACAAGCTGGTGACAAGTAAATCACGCAAAGAATTTCTTCAATGAAACCAGCCAGAGCTTGTTTTGAAAACAGACCTGGAAGGGAACCAGACAGGTCTCAGCATCCCCACCTCACATGGGCAAGGCTAAGGCTCTGAGAGGCCCTACAGCCTGACTCCCGGGTCCAGCGTGTCTCCCATAACCTCCCTGTCCCCCAGAGGTCACCACTCCCACACCAAGGCTGGGAGGCAGGAGCGGCCTGCATGTCTGGGTCCTGGGCAGCTGGGAAGCCCACTGGTGTCCCCAAAAGCCAAGGAACTGCACCATCAGGAAAACTCGCTAAACCCCTCTCCAGACGGCTCCCCGCTCTCTCGCACCGGCCCCCCGACCTCCCCCCACTGCCCTCAGCAGGGGGGACAGCCAGCTTCTCTCTTGGGGGGCTCTGAGGATCCCCCAAAACCACATGTGCATAAGACGGGGGGTCCCGAAGGCTTCAGTCGCTGATGGGAGACGCCACCAGGTGTCCTGTCCAAGCCTCTGCAGTCACTGCAGCAAGGCACAGCAGCACAGCCACCCCAAGCTGGAAAGTCAAAGACTGGACCCAGTGCTGGCCAGGCGGCCCAGCTCTACCGCCGCCCACTGTGGCGACGATGTCCGTAATCTGAAGAGGGACAGCCACCAAGGACACCAGGTGCAGAGGAAGGGAGCAGACCAGTGCACAGGCTCTCCACGCGGCAGCCAGGGACAAGACACCTGAGCAGACACGGGTCCTTGGGAGCCGCCAAGAACTTCGGAAGAGCAGACCAGTGGACTTGTCTCGGGACTCGTCTACCCCAGAGGACAGGGTGGGGCTCATGTGAGAAAGAACTTTCTTCCTGAGCAGACATGTCTCCAAGGAAGACACACAAATGGGCCAGAAGCACACGGAAACGTGGTGAACATCACAGCTCCTGATGGAAACGCAGACCAGCCTCACACCCACTTCACACCCGGGGGTGCTCTTACCAGCAACCAAACACAAAGAACAGAAAATCCCGAGTGTGGAGGAGGCTGTGATTGGAACCCTGTGCATTGCTGGTAAGAATGTAAAATGGTGCAGCCACGGAGGAAAACAGTGCATTCGTTCCTCAAAAAATTAAGAACAGAACTACTGTCTGAGGCAGCAATTTTTCACTTCCGGGTATTTACTCGAAAGATCCGCAAGCAGGGACCCAGACAGATGCTGTCCAGCGGCGCTCACGGCAGAGTCCGCCACAGCGGCCAGAAGGCGGAGGCAGCGCATGGGGCCGTCCACAGGTGAGTGCGCAAGCCACACGTGGGCCACTGTGCCCCGAATAGGCCTCAGCCTCAGAGGAAGGAAGCTTGGACACTTGCTACAACACGATGAACCCCGAGGACATCACGCTACGTGAAACAAGACCTGTCACCGAAAGACAGCTCCCCCAGGTCAAGAGTGCGAGTACAAACCTCTCCTTAATGAAATGACACAATTAGATACTTCAACATGATTCATTACAATCTTATCAATAATTATTACTCTATTTTCTACATTTCAACTAAAAGTATCAAAATGTAATTTTCCAGAAAATCGTGAACCAAAATTAATTTCAGAGTCAATTAGCACTTGATTGGCACTTCCGTGAGGAGCGAACCTCAGAGACAGCAGGTGGCGGTCCCCTTCGCATCTAATGGGGACAGAGTTTTGGTTTTGCAGCAAGAAGAGCTCTGGGAGCAGACGGTGGGACGGCATGTTAACCGCGCAAATGTGCTTAACGCCATTGAACAGATACTCAGAAACGGCTACAGTGGTCAAAGTTGAGTTACATGTGTTTTACCACATTCCAACATTTTTAAAGACAAAGAAGAGCTTTCTAACACAAACAGAATTTCTTAAAGCTGTTTGTGACCGTCTGAGCAGAGGCCTGAGGCCGAGACATTCCCTCCGCACAACGCTGTCAGCCATTTACCCCCACGCCAAGCTTCCAAGGCCACAGTAAGGTTCGGCATTCGGACGATGAGCCTGTTCTGGCTCAAAACGTTCACGAATCACAGAAAGTCACGGACAGGTCAACACGAGCTGGCCTGAGGATGTTCCGATGCATTTACACGGTCTCCCTGTGGGAGACGGACCAGTTAGGCCTTCCCCGATTCCTGTCCGGGCCTTCGCAGGGAAGGAGCTTTTGAGAGAGGGTCCGCCAGAAACCTGCCTCCCGCTCTCCACGGGCAGCGGCAGGAAAAGGACCAGCTGTGAGCGGAGCCTGCAACCTCACGTGCGTCCAACTCAGGAGCTCCTTAACCCAGGCCTCCTCTGGCTCCCCCAGGACAGGAAAGGAGGGCGTCGCGCAGCGAAGCAGGAAGAGGAAGAGCCACCGTGCGCCAGCCTCCTCTCGGGGGCGGAATGCCAGCCTCTCTGTGCCAGTCTTCTCCCCAGGGCCGGGGCGGGAGAGCCGGCAGGGCAGGGACGGGCCCGGCCGTCACTTCCATTCTATGTTTCTGTTCTACCCACACGTGAGCAGTGCACGGGTACTGCATTTTCTGTTTTAATTAACTGGTACTTACGAACAACTCTTTTGGCTCAACCCTGTTGCCGGGCTATAAAGATGTGATGCTGAAGCTGCCACCATTCTAGGACGCGGACACCGGGAGCAACGGAATGGGCTCCTGGAGTGGGGGTGAGCCCTCCATCTCTGGAAGCATTCAACCAGACACCAGATGACCCTCCCCCCGGCACTATAATCCGAGAAACTCCCGCACTGGGTCTGGGTCTGCTCAATCCTAAACTTTCATAGGAAGGAATCCAAAGATGCCTTAAATTGTTTTCTCAGGAAAAACGCCTAACAGTTGTGTTGGCTGCTGCTCTGTAGGCACCAGGAGAAGAATGGGAAACAGAGGCCAAGCAGCTCCCTCTGGGAGGCAGGACTGGACACAGGAAGGGTTAGGACAAGAGGCACTGGTATTAGAAACCCTTCCCAGCTTCTTGGCCGTGAGAATGTACTAACTTGGTAAGAATTTCAGCAGTTAAGGGTGACTTGGCTCAGTTGGTTAAGTGTCTCCCTTCGGCTCAGGTCATGATCTCTGGGTCCTGGATCAAGCCCCACATTGGCTTCCTGCTCAGCGGGGAGCCTGCTTCCCCCCACCCCAGCCCCACCCGCCTGCCTCTCTGCCTACTTGTGATCTCTGTCTCTGTCAAATACATAAAATCTTTAAAAAAAATTTCAGCAGTTAAAAAAACACATTAATCACAGTTACTAAACAACACATTTTCAAAAAACACCTGGTAACAGGAGAGCACTCATGGTGTTCTCCACACACGTACTTGGAAAAGGAAAGCAGCACACTGAAATGTTCTCACTGGGTTTCTCGAGGTGGTAAAAATACTGATAATCATCATTTTTCATACATTTGTGGAATGTTTCACGTTTTCTATCAAGCACAGTAATTTCAGTAACTCCCTAAAGGCAGTTTTATCACCTTTAACACCTTTTTAAAAATGAGAGATTAGTAACCGTGGACACTAAGTACAGCTACATATTCTCGGTGGCTTCCCCATGAAGCTGGAGTGCTGCGTGCCCCACCCCCATCCCCCTCCCGCACCTCTGCAGCCAGGAAGGGGACCCGCGTGGGCAGAGCCGAAGGCCCCAGCTGCCAGCAGCACCACGAGCGGCGTGTGCACCCCACACGGGAGCTGGTGCCGGCCTCCCTCCCAAACCCGGGTGGCTGCAGGCTCGCCGTGACAGCACCAGTTGGGGGACAGTAACACAGCAGACACTTCCCCGCCACGCCCACCATGGTACCTGTCCAAGGGGTGCCGCTGGCTTCAGGGCTCCAAGCGCTCCAGGAGCCGTGCCCAAACTCCTCCCGAGCCCGGAGCTGCACCACGTGCCGCAGGCCCTTCCAGGCGTCATGGATGGTGCACTGGTGCCGGGGCTCCTGGACCTGCGGGCAGGGGGCCCAGCAGCAGTGGGTGAGGCCAGGGGGCACCAGCCAGACAGCCCTTTCCACCCCCAGCGGCATCCTCTGTCAGACGCAGGGAGGGACCGGCTGCAGAGGTGCTCAGAGCCTCCGCGCAGGACCCCGCCAGCCTGCGGCCCAGCTGCCTGTCCCGGGCACGCGCGTGCTCTCCGGCCGGTGAAGGCGCGGGACAGCATCCTCACTGCTGTGCACTGAACGAGACAACCCAGCCTCCCAAGGACCCGGGCCTCACCCACGCCGGCACAGCAGGGAGTCACATGACCACAGAGAACGGGTGTCTCATCCCAGGAACCCTGAGTACCCAGCCACTCTTCTCCGTAAGTAAAAGGATTTACCATCCACGTGGTAAAGGTCTTCGAGCGCTCAGCCCGGTACCGGAGCTCAAACTGCAGCCTGTAGAAATAGGAGTTCCAGGAGGGGGGGTCTCTCCAGGTGACACGGAGCCAGCGGGGATTTCCATCCACAGCCGTGACGGTGACGTTGGCCGGCGGGTCGGGCTGCACTGCGGGCGAGGAGGGCAGGCTCCCATGCAGCGGCAAGCATGGCCCCCGTCCCCCCAGAACGGGCCAGAGACACCCCAGTGCCCAGACCAGCACCCCCGTGTCACCTGCCAGGGCACAGGAAGCCCCCAGGGCACCAGCCCAGCACACCGCAGCGCCAGCCCCTGCGCCCCCCAGCCGTCTGTGAGGGGCATCAGAGGGGCAGGGGCGTCTGGCCAGGGCGCGCAAGAGCTTACTCACGGATTTCATAGCCCTCAAATGTGAGGACCCTGCTGGACTTGGTCCCAGCACTGCTGCTGACGCACAGGGACACCATGTACAAGGAGTTGTCCCCCTCCGGGACCTCCAGCTGGCAGGAGAACTTGCGGGGCCCCTGGGAGTAGGGGCACGGCTCCTGGAGGTCTCCCAGCGGGCGGCTCTGACTGTGAACACAGGACAAGGACGGGCTGGCTGCCGGCGTCCGCCCTTGTTCGGGGCCGCAAGGCTGAGATGCCCCAAGCTCAGCAGCACTTAGCAGGTCTCGTGATTTCTGTCGATTATCCAACCTCACCAAGCCTCTGTTTTCTCATTCGGAAATGGGAATATCGGTAACACCCACCCCACGGGGGCATGTTAGGATTTGCTGACCACAGAGGGAGACAACCAGGTTAGTGCCTGTGCAGGCAGGTCCCAGCGCCCAGCTAGAGCATACCCCGCCCCTAAGGCATTGGACGAGGGAGCCTCCGGCCTCTGTCCCCAGGGAGGGGCAGCAAGGAGCCCAGGGAGGCCCCCTCCCCAGCCCTGAGTCTCTAACAGAAACCACTTGGCCTCGGGGGACGAGGACAGCCCATGGAACAGCCAGGCACCTGCTCCCCGGCTTCCCAAGGAGGCCAATGAGCCCGGAAGAGAATTCTGGGCAGCTACAGACATTCAGGGTGAGTCAGACACTGTCCCACTGGGCCTGGAAGCCTGAAACGGCCATTTGGGACATGTGTGGGCGCAGGAGGGGCAGGCAGCCACTCACCCGGCCGCCGGGGCTACAGGTCCCTGCTGATTCAGGGGCCGACCCCTGCCCAGAACAAGCTTTCCCCTGCTTGTCCACTCCCAGGCAGAGTCAGAGCCTCCATCCCACCTAACGCTGAAGGTGGGTCACCAGGGGTACTGAGGGTGGGTACCTCTCCAGCCGTCCTGGTGAGGACGCAGCCCGGGGCCCGCGCTGGGAAGAACGGGTAAGCCAGCACCGTGGGGCGAGCGTACCCGGAGCAGGAGCAGCGCGCACCTTCCCCCCACAGACTGGCGGCTCTCCTCCCGCTTCCCTAGTCCAGGAGCTGCTGTGGGGACCCATGAGCCTGCCCGGTGTTTCCGGTGTTTCCGTGGCAGGTCTGGGCAGGGCGGGACATCCTGTCTGGGGACAAACACCTTCTAGGTCCCAAACGATGACACCCATGACCCGAGTCTGCGTTCCGGAGGTCCTGATTACCCCTATGGGCTGCCGTGCCACTCCTAGTCGGACTGTGGGCTCAGTCGCGCACAGACAACGGGCAGTAAGGTTGGCCCCTGATGACACTCGGCACACAGACACCAGCAGAAACCAAGCCCTGGAGTCACTGCCCGGATCTCTGACCCTGACGACCTCCAGCTTACACTCAATAACCAGCACCAGGACATGTGGCCAGCATCTCCCCCCCACAGCCTTCCCCCTCCTCCCCGACCTCCCCCCGCGCCCCCCCCACCATGGCTCTCAAGGCCTCTCCTAGGGAAGGGGCCTGATAAAAGGCTCACACCCCACACTTCTCAGGAGCTGCCAGCTCGGGTCAGAGCCAACCCCAAACCTGGCATTTTGAATAAACTCAGACAGACTTGGCTCTGACCGTAGCAGAGCCACTTACAAGCAAGATGACCTTAAAGCGAGTTCATGGATGGCTCGACATCAGCCTCTCCATCTGCTGAACAAGGGAAGTGACACTGCTCCCCCCACGGGGTCACGTGGTCATGAAGCAGCACCGCCCAGCCGGCAAGTTCTCTTTCTGTCCCCCAGCCCCTCCCTCATCCCCAAGTGGTGAAGTCTGGGAACCCCTGCCCAGACTCCCACTGAGAGCCGGCACCCCTCCAGGGGCCTCCGAAGGACGGGGAAGACGGACACACAGCCTGGCCCAGATACTCACAACTTCCTCACCAGTAACGTGGCCCTGGTGGTCGGGGAGGGTGGGTTCTGGGGAGCCCACTCACAGGCTACCTTGCTGAGCGGACTCTTCCGAAAGCAGGTGAGCTGGGGCTCCTCGGGGGGCACTGAAGGGAGAGCACAGGCAGAATGAGGGGGAACACGGCCCTGCAGCCCCTGAGCCAGCCCCAAGACCACACCGAGCCCCCCAACACACACACACTCGTACAATCTTTGCCACAACAGTAAGGTAATAAAATTAACCACACTAACCACCAGGGACACTGGGCACAGGGGTGACGCTGTGAAGGAGGAGGAGCCCCCAAACCCAGGCCTCAGGCTGTGAACCCCTGGCCTCGGCTCTAAGCACTCGGGCCAGGAGGAGGGTGGGGTCCCCGCCGGCCAGATGCCCCCCGCCAGCCCCGAGCAGCCTCATCCATCTCGGGGCTGGCAGGCGGCAGTGGATCTTTCCTGATTTTGTCAGGCCAAGGAAATCACAGGCGTTTAAAGCGACAGCTGGGACCCGTCCCCTAGCACTCTGAGCTCTCAACTCACCGTCCACCAGCAAATGCACAGTTCCGGCCAGGCGGCCGTCCTGGTAACAGGAATAGTTTCCAGAGTCGCTGAGCTGCACGGACCTCAGAAGCAGCCTTCTTCCCACAGCAGCCCAGCTGCCCTGCGGGGAGCCGGCCACAGGATGCCCCAGCTGCCAGTGAACGGTGGCGTCGTCTCCCGGCTCCCCGCCCGGGCAGGTGAGGGTCACGCTGGCCCCAGGCAGGCTGGTCATCGCACCGCTCGCCACCTCTGTGGAGGGAGGGGACGCTCAGTAAGCCCACAGCGGCCAAGAAGGGCTTTGCTCCTGGTCTGGGAAGTCATGGGGGCTTCAGAACCACACGCCTCTCCAGCCCAGCCGCTGGTCCCAGCCACGGCCCCCCAGGGGCCTCGGGAAGCCACCTGACTCCTCTGATCGGAAAACCCTCGGGGCGCCTGGAGGGCTCCATAGGTGAAGCGTCTTTGGCTCAGGTCATGGTCCCGGGGTCCTGGGATCGAGGCCCATGTCTCCGGCTCAGCAGAGAATCTCTCTCTCCCTCTGCCTCTCCCCGACCCCACGCTTGCGCTCTGTCTTCCAAGTGAGTAAAAAATTTAAAAATAAGTAATAAATAAAATCTTTTTTAAGTGTATAAGTGAAGAAAAAAAATAAATGCATTTTTAAGAAAAGAAAAAAGAAAACCCTCGGGGGCCTGCCACTGGCCACAGCATGAATTCTGAGCATGAGGCCTGGCGCACAGGGCCTTCCACCACCCATCCCCGCAACGCTCGCAGGCCTCACCTCTCCCCGCGCCCCTCGAGGGTACAGAGTCCCGCTGCTGCCCCCATGACCTTCTCTGTCAGGTCTCCATACCGCCCACCCCAGGCCTTCCCTCACCCCCAGCTGGATCAGGTCCCCACCGGCGCCGCCCTCCTCGCCCGGCCCCCACCCGCCGCCACAGGGTTACCACGTCTGCCCCCGTCTGCCCTCCAAGACTCTAATGCCACAGGAATCGACAGCCTATGCTCTGATCGGTTCCATGTCGGTGCCCAGCCCGCTGCCCGGCACACAACAGGGGCCGCTGGGCACCCGGCGGGCGAGCGGCCGAGCAAACCCACACACCCAGCTGCTCAGCAGGCGCAGGGCCGCACCCGGACCCTCAGGACAGCAGGGGACCCTTCCACACGCGGTCAGACGCGCGGGCGTCAGGAGGCTGCGCAGCGGCGGGGCGGCCCTCCGTCGGGGACCTGCTCCTGCCTATGCAACCCGCAGGACAAGGCTACTTTCATCCTTGGGAGCAGATCGGAAGGTAAAAAAGAACCAACGTGCTCCCTCCCCTGAAAAGTACCACGTAAGTGCGACTTGAAAGAAGAATACTGAAAACGAAAGACAGGTGAACTTTCCTCAGTACAAGTTAAACAGAGTCACAGAATTTGAGATAAAATTAGTCAACCAATTAACTAAATGCGTCCACCCAGCTAGGGGAATCGAAGCCAGGAAATACAGCCATTTTTCTTATTAAGCACACTTGGGGGTGCCTGGGTGCCTCAGTTGGCTGGGCGACTGCCTTCGGCCCAGGTCATGATCCTGGAGTCCCGGGATCGAGTCCCACACTGGGCTCCCAGCTCCATGGGGAGTCTGCTTCTCCCTCTGACCTTCTCCCCTCTTGTCCTCCCTCTCGTTCTCTCTCAAATTAATAAATAAAATCTTTAATTAAAAAAAATAATAAAAGCATACTTGGCCCTTCCAACCATCTGTTAGCAGCAGCAGCAGCAGCAATAAATCCCACCAAAGATTTAGGAAAAGCCCGGCAGGAACCGCCCTCGCCTTCCCCCAGCTCCCAGCCTGAAGGGCCAGCATTAACGGGTCTGACCCGCTAAGCCTTCCTCTGGGGAGGAGGAGCTCATGTCACACTTGGCAGGCTGTCCTTCCTGCTCCACCACACCCAAGGTGGCAGACAGAGGGACTAAGGGTCAGTGAGACCCCCAGTTGGCAAGCACCCCCAGAGTGACCGCTGGACAAGGCACGGCCTTCAAGAGTCATCCTCACTTCACCACTTGGAGCCTGACACGCCCCTCCCCAGCACCCTCTACCCGGAGGCTGGCCACTCGGGGATGGGGACAGGGGCAGGGTAGCCACCGGCCCTCACTGGGTTTCTTCGCCAGAGCTTTGGACTCTGGAAAAACAGTCGAATCTCACCGTGCAGGGAGGGCCATTCAGGCTGGTTCGTTATACCCCGCGGCCTTGATTTCTCCTCCCTCTCTGACCTACATCCCACAAATATTCCAGAAGGACCCCAAGGAGGAGGATACCGTCTGGCAGCAGAAAGACCCTGCCCTCGAGACAGGAGACGCCTTCCCCACTGCAGAACGGGGACTCGGGAACCAGGCTTCCCCAACAGCAGCACAACCCAGCCCCTGAAAGCCCGGGTCCCCTGAGGGTGCCTCCCTGCCCAGATGGCTCTAGAAGCCCGAGCCACAGCATACCCTTCACGTGGGACCCTCGGTAACGGTCAGATGCGGTTTCTGAAGCCACTGCAAAATACGGCCCCCACCACGGGAGCACACGTCCCACCACGGGAGCACACGTCCCACCACGAGAGCCCCAGCGCTCGCACAGCCACCACCCAGAAGGCACCCTGCCTTGGCAATGTTCCAGTTTGGGTGCAACCCGTCTTTACTTTAAAAATAGGTTCGCTGCACACAGATCCCTATTTTTTTCTGGGCCTTGATTGATTTGGAAGCTTTCTGTAAAAGGTGCGCACGCAGTCTGCTGAAGCGAGCTTTTGTCATTCATTACGGGTCTGGGACTCATCCAGGAGCAGCCGTAGCTCACCCCCTTGTGCCTGCGATACCTGCCACCGTGGTTCTCCCGCCCAGGGAGGGCTGGGGGCTTCCAGCGTCTGCCGCATCAGAGTGCGGCTATCGGCTCCCTCCCACCTACTCCTGGTCATTTGCACAGGACTCTCCGGAGTGGGGCCACTGGTCCCAGCATGTGTGTCACATGTGTCCTGTTGCGGACGCCAGTGGGCACCTCATGGGCGCGTCCGGTTCAGAGTCCACAATGACTTCCATCTGTGCCCGATGAAGCTATGTTTAGAAGACCCACCCAACGCTGCTTCTTTTGGAGATTTTTTTTTAAAGATCTTATTCACCTGACAGAGATCACAGGTAGACAGAGAGGCAGGCAGGGCTGGGGGTGGGATGGGGGGAGGGGGAAGCAGGCTCCCCGCTGAGCAGAGAGCCTGATGTGGGACTCGATCCCAGGACCCTGAGATCATGACCTGAGCTGAAGGCAGAGGCTTAACCCACTGAGCCACCCAGGCACCCCTGGAGATTTTTTTGTAAGTAACCTCTATATCCAAGGTGGGACTTGAACTCACAGACCTGAGATCAAGCCACATGCCCTATTGATGGAGCCACTAGGCCCACTGTCTTTTGTTCGTTATTTTTAAGATTTGATTTTTACCATCCAACACTTCTGATCACCATGTCCACATTTTGGCTTCTCCATTTTCTACCGGATGAGAGTTAACACAGATGTGACGCTCATGCACAAGGTACCACCGCTGCAGGAACCAAGACGCAGAAACCGCTGGAGGACCATGCAGGTCGGGGCTGACCTTCCCGATTCCCCTTCAGCTGACAAGCAGAAATCCGACTTCACCAGGCACCAGAACCCGACAGACACGACAGAGACACGGGTGGCTGCAGGAAGGTTGACGCACGGCAACTCCTTCAGCTGACACTTTCACGGGGCACGGCTCCCATCCCCAGCCGTGACTATGAGACATTCATCAAAGAACTCAGTAGGTGCTTAATACATGTCTAATGCAGGGTGCTGGAGAGGGACCCACAGGGACAGGGCCTCCCCACTGGAAACAGCCAAGAGAGCTCGTCAGAGATGACACAGTGGTCTGACCCTGCCCTAGATGGGGGAGCTCTTCAGACCAGGAGCTGCGGGGAGCCTGGAGCCAGAGGGAGCTCTGTCCTGCTTCTGCACTTGCCAGTTCCAGGAGACTTGCTTCTCCGCCCACCTCCCTCCCCCAGGTCAGCCCGGAAGCTGCCTCCGTGTGTGGTGACCAGCCGGTCCCTCCCTGCTTGCTCTAACAATGCCCACAGCACTGGGGCAGCTCGAGAAAGAGCAAATAAAAGGCTTTTTTTTTCTCGTCCACAAAAGCAGAGCTGGGGAGCAACCTGATGGCCACTCCTTCTGCCAAGTTGCTTGAGTAATGGTTTTCTGAGTCCTTAAAACTGAGTCACCATTTTTTTTTTAACAGGGAATGATTAATTATAAACCACCCATTGGCAACTATTGCCTGTCCCGGCCCTTCTTCCAAATGCGCTTCTTCTGGGGGCGCCAGGCCGGCTCAGTAGGTAGAGCAGGCAACTCTGCGGGTTCAAGCCCCACAGCAAGCACAGAGGGCCCCTCAAAAAAAAAATGTGCAAACTGTTTCTTCTAGAACCTGTGAAGAACACTTTGTCAACTACGCTTCTGAAAACACTCTGCAGGCTGGTCAAATACTCAGCCAGGAAAGACGGCAAGACAATAAGGGAGCTGAAGCCAGGGCGGGCAGGGCCGTCCCTCCCGCCGGCTTACCCTGCTCCACCGGGACCTCCACCTTCCTCTGAGCCAGGGCCAGTGACACCCGGGCCTCGGGCCTCGGCCCAGCTCTCTGCAGGAAGGAAGTGCTGGCCCCTCTCAGCCCTGCCCGCCTCTCCAGAGGGTGAGACGGGAAGTGACTTCTTTCTCTGCCTTCAACCTTCTTGCAGATTTTAGATCTGTAAGCCGTGTGGTTCTCAGAACCAGTACGTGTGCATTTAAAACAAAGGAGCAGCACAGCCTGGGCCTCTCCAAGTTACTCTGCCTCGGGAGGAGGAGGGACGTGGGGCAGAGCACAAGGGGACCTGGCTCCTCAGGACAAGTCCCTCTGGGTCACAGAGGGTTCGCCCATCCCTGGGCTCCAGGCTCTGTCCCTTGTTGCCTCTGCTGGGCTCCACAGCCCAGGCCCTCAGCTCTGCCGGCCGGACCCCCGTCTGCTCGAGGTCACGGCTCCTCCCCGTCTGCCCAGCCAGCTCCCCCCAGCAAGCAGGCCCCTCCCCAAGCAGGACTCCCTGAATGAGCGAGCGGAGTGGCCCTGTGCGGCCCCTGGGGCCCCGCCATCCCTCCAGATGCACCTCCCGGCCCTCACTCAGACGCTGGGCGCTGGGCGAGGGGGTGGCAGGGAGGGGGCAGCCCCCACGCTCCAGCACTGACCCGAGAGCACGCGGGGCCGAGCCACAGCTCCGCGGCCTGCGGGCAGGGCTGCAAGCCTGCACCCGGCCCTCCGGAGAACACGAGGGCGTCTGTGTGCCACCACAGGCCAGGCCGGAAGCCCTCGCCGGGGCAGCACAGACAGTCGCCACCACTGTGCGCCAAGCCTCCTCATCCTCCTGTCCACAGCGGCACCTCAGACCCCACGACGCCCTGCAGGGAACTCACCGCTGCCTGTACCACCAGCCATCAGGAGCGGCCGCCAGCGCACTGAGGGATCCGGGGACGGGGGATCTGGGTCGGGGGTCTGAGCACTGGGGCCGCAGCGACTGGAGCTCTGATGGGGGGCACAAATGGAAAGGGCACCAGAAAGCGAAAGCCCACAGGGGACAGGTGGCCGGGGAGCCCTCAAGGGTGAGACTAGCCTCTGCGGACGGAAGGGCACAGGCCCAAGGCCCCCAGCCCAACCCCAACAGGAGCCAGACTGCGCCTTCCTTCCCTTCACCCTCCCATCACCTGGAGAACGAGCCTGCTGGCCCCCAGGCCCCAGCACTCAGCACCACGGAGGCAGGGGACAGCAGGCGGCACCGGAGGACCGGGAGCCTCTTTCGCTCCTCCCCAGGCTGGCGTCCAAAGCAGGACGGCAGACCCCGCACCCCAGCTTCCTGTGAAGGCAAGGGGCCCACAGGGGACAAAAGCACATCCCCGGGGACTGAAACCGGAGGTGTCCACTCCGGAAGACAAGCCTCCCAGCAACACCCCCCCGAAGGCCACCGTCCTCGGCATCAGGGCTGGCCCACCACTTACCAGGAACCATGCATCCAGGATTAGGGGCAGCCCCACAGGGAAGGGACAGGAGGCCCGAGTCCACCCCACCCCCCGCCCCCATCTCACCACAATTCTCAGGCAACCTTGGGCTCCTCACAGAGCCACTGGCCAACCCCCTGTCAGACTGAAGTGAGCCTTCAGACCCCCACTCCTGCCCCCAGCATCTGTCCGTGTGGACTCACCAGCTCTCGCGGGTCCGGAAGCACATCTGTGTCTGCTGACCTCGGACAATACCAGCCTGAAAACACGTCATTCATCAACAGGTTTATCATCCTAATAGTGGATGACTTTGGTTTGGAGAGAGTTGACAGCCAGACCCCAGAGCCCTTGGACCAACACTGCTCCTCTCCCTGGAAAGCTCCGAGGGACGGGAGCTCCCACAACCTGCCTGCGTGCCCGTCCTCAAGAGCGTGACGCCCTCGGCAACCAGCCCCACACCTGCAGGCCCCTCAGGCCCAGGCGACCCCACTCTCTGGGACGCTGCCCCACAGCTCTGGGAAATGGAGCCCCTCCCCGTTCGGGACCTCAGGCTGGGTGCCAAAAACCCAAACGGCTCTGCAGTTTTCCTCCTTTTTTTCCTCTTCAAGTAAACTCGCAAATGTCAATAATCAGAAAAACATGCACACGGAGACATATTTCTCAACTCCGCCACGGCCCTCTCTGCTGCGGCTGCCAGCAGAAACAAGGTCAGCTTCCCAGCCCCGCTTATGTAAGCGGTGAGCTCGCCACGCAGCCAGAGGCCACCAAGCCCGGGCGCGCCTGCCGATCCCAGGGCCCTGGAGGCTGAGCAGGGACTCAGGTCTGGCCGTCCCCCCCCGGCACCGCAGAACAGACTCTGACCTCTTGGGCTACAGGGGCCCGGGGTTTCAGGCAGGTCACTGAGAAACCAGGTCCCTTCTCAGCAATAAAGTCCTTCAACTGAATGGAGTGGCCAAGGCAAAGTACCCAAAAGGGCGCGGGTCCCTGTATCCAAACGCAGAATTTGGTCCCCGGGGGGCCTAGAATACGTCCTCAGTGCTCTCCATCTACCCCCAAAACAGCTCTCCGGACTCACGCGTTGTAATCGCATGCTCATTAGCCGTCAAGAGCATCAGAACTCCCGGGCCTGTCACTCCTCACAACCCCCTCGCCAGGAAGGGAAGCTCGTCCTGTCGGGCGACCCAGGCACCAAAGTTCGGGAACCTGCCAAATTTAAACAGCATGGGCTCCAGGTCCGTCTGGCCAAGGGTCTCTCTCCCCCGGGACAGGTGCCTTTCTGGGCTCCCCCCCAGCTACCCCTTCTCTGGGCTGCCTGCCACCTGTGACTTCCTGCTCTCCTCCTGCCTTTCCACCCATCACAGCAGCTCGGGAAGGGAGTCCCAGGTGTGAGGGACGAGAGGGGAGCAGGCCTCCCCGGGCACAACGGCTGGCTGGACTAGGGCCCAACCCTGACCTTCCCTAGGGCAGCAGCTTGTAGGACACACAAACACACACACACACACTCTCTCTCTCTCTCTCTCCTGCTCTCACCAGGTCACCCATTCATGTGCCTAAATGCTAAAGTCCGCAGGTCCCAGGGAGAGGCCTGCCTCCTTCTCTAACTCAGTCCCCAGCCCCGCCCCCCACACCCCGACCTCTGCGGGCTATGCCTCCCCTCCTCTCTCCTGTTTGCGAAGCTGTACCTGCTCCTATCGGCCTTGTCTTTGGCAGAGTTGGTATTGACTCTGGCTCTGCACCGTGGACTACACCCTGCCTGGGGAGAGAGAGGAGGCTCCTCGGGACCCGTACAAAGGAGGTGCTGGATGCTGGCTCTCAGACCTGCGTGGTGACCAGATCCAGGGGGAAACATATCATCCCGCCCCTGGGGCCTCTCAGGGAATCCACAGGCCCAGCCAGGAAGGTCTGGCCAGGTCACCTCTCTGAGGTTATCACCTAATTGGACAAAAAGATACCAAACAGGGCAAACAGCCCAAAGGTCCCAGAGGCCCACTGAGACTGACTCTGCCTCCGGCCAGAAAGGGGCTGGGCTGGGGATGCCGGCCCAGAGCCACACATGGGGGCTGCGGCAGGCCAGCTGGGGCCCGTGGGTAGGGTGGCCAGGACAAGTCGTGTCCACCCCTCAGCTGCCTCCCCCCCCACCGCCGAACACAGCTATTCCCATCTCTGAAGTCAGCCTCGGTGGTCAGCCAGGAGCCTGCCCTGGGGGGATGCGTGTTCGCTGGAGGTGCTGCGTGGGGCCGGCGGCCTGATCGCCTTCCGTTCCTCGCCTCACTGCTCCACGTGGGCGTGCGCTCTGTGAAAATGCACCAAGCTGCACTTCCACGCCCGGCGCTCTGTTAGGCAGGCCCCGCGGTCCCACCGCTGCCTGAGCTAGGGCCTAGGTCACGCGCCCGCACGCACCTCACCGGGCAAACGCATCTCACCTCACCCACGCGCCCGCGCACACACGCACCCGTGCACCTCGCCGGTCCCTCCAGCTCACCCGGGGTCCCCGGGAAGGACGCGGCTGGAATCCCGTCCCAGGCCCCCCTGCCCTGCCACACTCTGAGACAGAAGACTCGGCCTTGCGGGTGCGCCCTACAGCAATCTGCAAATCCCACCTGATCCTCATAAAAAATACTGTCGGGAACGTTTTAGAGCCAGACAGGCTGACTTGAAAGTGAGCAAGGACCACTGGCGAGAATGAGGCGGCAGAGGAAGGAGGAGGGGATGAGCCCTTCGAAGCTGCCGTCAGGGAAGCAGCACCGTGCGCCCCAAACAGACTAAAGTCACGGAAAAACTAGAAATGGCTCAGAAATGACAATCGCCGAAACTCACTTAGCGTGCACTAATGAACTGCACACTTTAAAATGGCTGAGACGATCCCTCTGATGTATATTTTACCACAATCTTTTACCGGGCACCTGCGGGGCTCAGTGGGTTAAGCCTCTGCCTTCGGCTCAGGTCCTGATCTCAGGGTCCTGGGATGGAACCTGCTTCCCCCTTTCTCTCTGCCTGCCTCTCTGCCTACTTGCGATATCTCTGTGTCAAAGAAAGAAAATGTTTTTTTAAAAATTACCATTAAGGGGCGCCTGGGTAGCTCAGTGGGTTAAGCCTCTGCCTTCAGCTTGGGTCATGATCCCGGGGTCCTGGGATCGAGCCCTGCATCGCATCGTCATTGTCATCAGTCTCTCTGCTCAGCAGAGAGCCTGCTTGCCCCCTAGCTCTGCCTCCCTCTCTGCCTACTTGTGATCTGTCTGCCGAATAAATTAAAAAAAAAAAAAAAAAGGGCGGCTCAGTCTGAGTGTTGGCTCAGCAAAGACCCTCTTCCAGGCCTTCCCCCCCAACCCCTCCCAGCAGGACAGTCTGTCTCAGGGATGAGCCTGGATTCAAACCCTGGGCCCAACTGCCACCACACCCAGAAGTAGGTGAAACCCACGCATTTAGGCATCTGGCAGACCTGAGAGGTGACCTGCAAACTCAGTGGGGCAAGGGCGTCCGGGTGGCTCAGGGGGCTGAGGGACCCACTCTGGATTGCCCCTTGGGTCGTGCTCTCAGGGTCGGAGTTTGGGCTCCTGCCACTCTGCACTCAGCAGGGCGTCTGCCAGAGACTCTCTCTCCCTTTCTGCCCCTCCCCACTCTAACTAAATTAATAAATAAAATAAAACCAGCGCGAGGGAAATGATTTTCACTAAATTGTAAAGGGACATTAAGTTATAACTGGGGAAAAACAGCCACACCTCATGCCTCAGTCTATGATAAACTCAAAACAGATCAAATATTTAAATAGAAAAACCTCTTCAAGCCATGGGGGGGGAATAATCTTTTAAGATAATATCGGCAAAAGGAAGATCTTATTAAGTGTGAAAGGACACCTCGAAGCTGTAGAGACTGCTAAACCCACCTACAGTTTTAAAAATCAGCATGGAGAACACCGTCCCCCTGAACAGTCAAAACACTAATGGACAAACCAGTGAAAAAAATTCATAAATCACATCCTAAAGGCCTAAATTCCTTAATATATTAGGACTTCCTGTAAACGATAAGATAAAGACCAACAACCCAAATTTCTTAAGTTGAGAAACAGGTGATGCAAATGTCTTTCAAACATGGAAAAACCCAGCGTCTCCCTCAGATAAGGTAAATGCAAATTAATTCCACACAGACCCCATTTTCTGTGTAGATGCTAGTTTAATAAGACACTCTGGGCAAAGGTCTAGACAGGGGCACCCGCTCACTGCGGCTGGGGGTCGGAACAGGTGCAGCCTGGACAGTCTAATTTCGGGAGTCCGCAGGCTGCAGACTGCCCCAGGGCGCTCAGCCCGCAGGGGTCCTCCCCACAGCCCTGCCATCAGGTGCCCACCGGGGGACTGGAGAAAGGACTCCTGTATCCTTGTAACGCGACACCGAGCTCTTAATCTGCGTTCCCTCCTCCTCGGAGGGCTGCACTGGTGAGGCCAGCCCAGGGCTCAGAGCCAAGTTCCAGCCGCAGGGCACAGGGTGAGGAGCTCCGTGATCTCAGGCTTCTCAGGCTCCTCAGACCCCCCTGTCCCATCCATAAATTGGAAATAAAAAGACAACGCACTTCAAAATGATGTTGTGAGGCTCACATCCGGTAATTAAGGTTAAAACCCCAGCCTTATTTTCCAGACGTGCGGATCTCTCGGAAATACGAGCCATGGGAGAGGGAACGCGCGCCAGCAAGCGCCGGAGTGGGGTTGGGGGGCGGGGAACAATCCCAAACAGAGCCGCGCTGAGCACAGAGCTGGGCTCGATCCCACAACTTCGAGACCACAACCCCAGCAGAAACCAAGCCGCTTCACCGCTGGAGCCACGGGTGCAGCTCAGCAATTCTTGTCGCCACTGCCCCAGTGGCCTCCGCTTTTCTGCAAGGGAGTCCTTGGGCTCCAGCAGCCCCTCCTCCTGTCTGAATGGGCTCCCGAAATCAGTAACATCCATCAAGCCCCACTTGTGTGTCCACGTCTTGCCTGCCGAGGCTGGATGTGCCCTGCCCCAAACTGGGGGGCTGGCGAGCGGCCTGCCACACCGTTCCACACTGAAGAGGAGGCCGCAGACCCCGCCTGGGCCCCGGCGCACTCCCCGCCACACCAAGGCATCGTCTCTTGGCGGGCCTCTGATGTGGGCGCTGGCAAGAGAGGCGACCTTGGCATCACGGCCCCTCCAGCCGGGCAGGGGCAAGGGCGGGGCTGGACTTGGTAGCACATGTGGCTTAGGGCAAAGAGCCTGTCACTTCCTTGCCGTGTGATCTCGGGCGCCCCACAACCTCTCTGAGCCTCAGTCTCCTCTCGCCCACTCAAGGACGGTTTCCGCAGCTCTCACCTCCGTCAACGTGCCCCATCGTTTCCGGCCGCACGCAAGCAAGCGGACAGTTGTCGTCTTTCTAGAAATACCTTTTCTTATTCCCACTTTTCCAGCGAAGGCGCACCCCACTGCCCTACCCGTCTACAGCTCACCTCCTCCAAGAGCAGCCCACGCCCGCCGTGCCAGCTGCCCTCTGCCGGTGCCCTCACGAACCCCTCCCAGCAGCCCCGGCCTCCAGCCTCGCCCCGCAACTCCTCCTGTGAAGGTCACCAAAGGCCTGACTGTTTCTAAGCACACCAGTCAGGGCCCAGCCCTGCTCCGGAGTGGCCCCCTGCCCCACGGGACACTGTGGGACACCGAGGACTGCTCCCTCCTCTTCCCCAAGCTGTCCCCACTGGGCTGCCAGACCCCAACGCTCCTGGCTCCCTGCGACGTCACCAGTCTCCCCTTCTCCCCAGCCAGCCCGAGCAGGCTCCGCAGGCCTCTTCTCTCCTGTTCCCCAGCTACACTCAGCGCGTGTGAGGCTGGCCACCCTCCAGGCCTGAAATGACAGCTGCCATGAGACCGCTCCCACGGACCTACTGCAGGCGCAGGCCGTCCTCATTCCCAAACTCCAGCTCCCACACCTCCCACTGGCTGATCCATGTCTCCGTTCCCGTATGTCCCAAACTGACCTGATCTTCCCCTCCAACAAAATCTGTACCCGCTCCCCCCGCCCGTCCCATGTGGCCTGGGGCAGAAGCCAGCGCTTCTCTGCGTGTGGCTGGCACTCGAGGTGCTGCTGAGCAGGGAGGGAAGACCAAGCAGGCTCTTCAGGAAAGGCGGCTGGGAGGCAGAGGGACACAGCGCAGGGGCTGGAGGGACAGCCCGGATGCAGGGCCTCAGGGGCGCCGCACCCCTACAGGCAGAGCCCAGGGTGGAGCCGGCAGAGGGCAGGTGAGGGTGGGGGGCCCGCTGAGGACCCAGCAGCACACTGGGCAAGGGCGACCGTGCCAAGGGCCGCGGACCTCGTGGGATCTCGTGGCCCAGGAGAGAGTGAATCACAGATTCCACACCCAAAGGAAGCGCCCACTCCAGCCCTCAAGCACTCTCTCACAGACCCTACCTGGATGGCAGCTTCCCCGCTGGTGTCCAAGGGGCACCAAGTGTCCCCATGGAGCCCTCTGCCCAAGAGCCTATGAGGCCCTTCGTGCCAGCCGCATCAGGGTGCGAGGCGGCGGAGGCAGCTTCCCGGGGGGAGTGTGAGGGATCCCTACTGAGTTCCCTCAAGCCCCCTTCACATGTCACCCTCTCCATGAGAGCCTCCCCTCCGAAAGGCCAGCTCCACGGCCCGTCACATGCACAGTCCCAGCCCCCCACCCGCTCATTCTCCCCCCCAACCACTTGTCCCCTGTCCCCCACTACCCAGCTCGTTTCCCCTCCCCGACGCCCCCACCCCAACTGCGGAACCACTGGCCCCGTATTTAAATCTCTTCTCCAAACTGAAGCACAGGGAGCCTGGGACTTCAGTCTGTTTTGCCCATGTTTGCCTCCACGGCTCTAAGAATAGCGTCGGGAACACAAGCAGTCGGAAGAGTTTGCTCAAACGCGCGGACTGTCAGCTCTGGGACGTCAGCTCCCCCATTTGCACAGCTGGGCAGAGAGCTGGGGTGCTGAGCTGCTCCCCGTGGAGAAAAGGAGGTGGGGGGGAGGGGGGGCGTTGGCCGCAGCAGACTTGGGAAGAACCGGTCCCCCCTCCACCCCGGCCACACACCCAGGAGAACTTCCCGCAGTGACAGAGACTCTCCGTGCCCAGGACGCGACCGCCACTCGCGCTGCTGAGCAACCGAGGACGGCGGCGGCTGTGACCTGACTTCGCCGTCATTTGTTTAAACGGAGCAGCTACACCTGACCAGCGGCTGCTGGCGTGGGGGCACACGGGCCGGCCGGGGCGAGGGGGAGGCGTGCACAGTGCGTTGTGCACAGCTGCCCCGGGGACCCTCACACACGCCGCAGCCGTGCGCCGGGGTCTGTCCCCGGGTGCTTCCTCCGCACCATCCAGCCTCCAGACAGTTTGTCCTTAGAACGCTGGCACCTCCAGGCCTCAGGCGGCTGGGCTTTCTCGGTCCCTCTCAGGGACTTACTCTTGGCCATGTTCAAGCTCCTTTTAGGGTGGAGTCTGGGTGGCCGGTCCCACACGGGCCTCACAGGGCTTTACGCGGCCTCAGTGTTTGCTCAAGTGAATAAACAAGGGCAGAGCCAAGGCGGGGAGAGACTTCTGGCGACCAGAAGCCGGAGGGCAGAGGGCCTGCCTTCAGCGGGCCGAGCACCACCGGAGCCCGCCATCCTGGCCAGCGAACCGCAGGCACGTGTAGAAAGGGACCCTCCCGGCTTCCAGAGCTCTCTCCGCAATGGATCTGGGGTGGGCGCCAAAATCGAGCCAACACAGCCTCGAACTCTGATACACCGAGACCCAAACCACCCAGCTGGGGAGGCCCGACAGGGGTGAGGCTAAGAGGGCAGGCAGGCACTGCGGCAGGAAGACGCGCCCCGAGGGAGGTTCAGACGCCCAGACAGGACTCTGGAGACAGGCAGCTGTACGCGCTTGCCTGTGCCCCGTGGCGCTCCGCAGCAGGCGGCAGGAACCTGAGTCACCCGTGTCCAGGCCTTCCACGCCCAACACCTAAGTCCCAGCCGTGCCGCGCCCCTGACAGCGAGTACACCTGAGCGGTGCCCTCAGCCCGGCCACGCGGGCAGCCTCTGACCGCGGGGAAAGCGGGCCCCCGGCTGCGCGAGCCCCCACCCCGAGACCCACCGGATTTCCCCTCTCTCCCAGCTCGGCCTCTGCTGCCCCCTCTCCTCCCCGAGGCAAGACGTGCACACTCATCGGGGGCCTGCTTCCTGGACAATATCTTCATTTTTACTCCCCAGCTTGTGGGCCGAGTCTGCGTGGGTGTGGGAGTAGAGCGGGGTATTTTCTGCTTCTCTGCATTTTCCTTCTGAACTGGTCTCTCACTTCCTCCCCCAGCTCTCAGTTCTGCCTTTCCGGGGCTGTCTGGGCCTTGAGACCACCACGCAAGCAGGGACTGACTGCAACCTCTTAGGAGCCAAGGCAGGAATCCCCCTGGGGCAGGTGCCCTGGGGCGTGGTGGGAGGCGCACAGTCACAAGCAGGGGAGCCCCTTGCAGGGGGCCGGGAAGACGATGGACACCAGAGAAGCCTCCACCCCACCCTGCAGGCCTCTGGCACCCCCATGGGATGAGCCCAGGTCTCACTTCCCTTCCGTCAGCCCCTTTGGCCCCAGTGCTCAGCTCCCCTCCCCACAAACAGCCCCAGCTCTGCTTCTGGGGGGACATACAGCACTAGAGCCTCAGGAGCCTGGGCCTCCACCAAGGGTCTGCCCACCTCCCTTCCCAACCTCTGTGAACCTGTCTCCCTGGCACCAAGTGTATTTTAGACCCAGCAGAGGATGGGGACACAAGTGTACGGTATCTGCGGCCCCAATCAATGGTGACTGCTCCCTGCAGGGGTCCCCCGTGTGCACTGACAGAGGGAACCCCTTTAGGTCCCTCCGCCCAGGGCCAGGGGCACCACCAGCCAGAAGGCAGCCCGCCCCCAGCCTCTGACTCTGGAGTCCTCTCTGGGCAGAGAGATCAGGCTGAGGATGTCTGCCCAGGACAGGAGCCATCGGTTCCCAGAAACCTGCAGGCTGCCCCTCAGAGAAGCCCTCGGAGCCTAAAATAAGCTTCTTGGGAAGAAGCAGTGGCCGCTGGGCTAGAGGAGAGCCTGGACACGCAGCTGGGCATACTGCCAGGGCCCACAGAAGGGCCTGGCTGCCAAGAGCTGATTACAGGCAACAGGAGCAGCAGGGCCCACTGCCCTGGGCCTCACCCCTCCTCTCTGGAAGGAGAGCCCAGTATGTGCCGGCCCCAAGACGTCCGCTCCTGAGCCGCCCTCCGAAAGCCGGTTCAACGCCCAGCGCCGCGGTCTGCCGAGGCCAGTGCGGGCAGCGGGACCTTCGCGGTCGGGGCTGGGGTGGGGGGGCAGAGCCAGTCACGCGGCCCCCACGGCTGCCGGCGCAGAGGCGCTGGTACACAGGACCCCCGGGCGGGAGATCCGCGCCCCCAACCCCGCTGGGACCTCTGCCCTTTAAGGACTCGTGGGGGCGCAGGGAGGAGGCTCCGGACGTGGCGTTCCCAGAACACGCCGGGCCCGGGGCAGCGGGCAGCGCGGCGGCCTCCGCGGCCAAAGGCGCAAGACGCGGTGGGGCGCACGAGCGGCGGGTGGGCGCGGGACAGGGGCACCGCCCCCCTTCCTCCCGCCGGCCGCCCCCGCCCTCCAGGCGCGCGCGGAGCTCTTACCCGGCGCGGGGCAGCCCCCGGGGACCACGACGGCCCCCGGCGCGGCCAGCAGGGCTGTCAGCAGCGCGCAGCGCAGGGCCAGCATGCTTCCTCCACGGCCGAGGCCCCGGGCCCGGGGCGGCGGGGCGGGCAGCGAGCGGGCTCCGGCCCCGAGGGCAGCGCCGTGGTCCCCGGGGGCCCGCGCACGGCGCCCGGCGAGTCCCCGTGCCCCCTCGGCCCCTGCTGGGTGGCAGCTCCCGCGGGCTCACGACGCGGAGCCGCCGACCGTCCCGGCGCCTGTGACACTGGAGGAGCGGCCCCCGCCGGCCCGGGGCGCTGTTACGAAAGCCGAGCGCGTGGCGCAACCGCCCCGCGCGCACCCGACCGCGGGGGCCGCTTCCGGCCGCAGCGCCGCACCTGCCTGTCCGCACCCGCGACCCCGGCCCTGCTCCGGCGACCCAGGCCCGGCTCGGCCCACCGTGCGGCGGAGCGCGGGGGAGTGAGCGCCGCGCTGGGTTTTGAATTTTGGTTTCGAGGCCGGGATCGCGCTGTCAAAGCGGCACCCGAGAGCCCAAGGGAGCCGGCGACGCGGGGGCTCAGCGGCGGATGCGCCCAGGGAGCCGGGAAAAGCGCGGAGGCCCGGGCCTCCCCCACCGAACCCCCCTCAGGCTCGGGCGTCGGAAGACCCGCTGTGGTCAAGGTCGGTTCTCTCTCCCGCCTGCCCCCTGGGGCGCGCGCTGTCGGGGGCCCATCAGACCCGGTCCGCGCCCAGACCCGGTCCGCGCCGAGACCTCTGCTGCTGTGTCTCTGATCGCATTTCCGAGTCTCTGGCTTTTCGCTGTGTTCTCCTGTCCTATGCACATAACAAAGTCTGTATGACCCGGGAGACGACATGGACACCCCCAGACACAGCCTGGGCCACAGGTGTTCGCCGAGGTCGGAACGTGCGAGACTTCCCCGCCTGACCGAAACTGGTCCTCGCTTTCAGGAGCAACCACAAGGACTTTTCAAAAGGATCCACCTGTGCTCCCCAGTGGGGGGTCCTGGACCTGATAGGGGGCCTCAGAGCTCAATTTGAAGAGGAAAAAAGTCCTGAAATAAGGTCTAGGTTGAGAAATGGAAAACCAACTACTAATTAGAACTAATTAGAATGTGCTTTTCTGCTTTGGGCTTCAAGCTGACCCTCCCCCCAAATCTAGCTTCCAAACAGGTGGAACCCGCATGGCCTGACTGGAGCCCCGGGGTGGACTGACCCTGACATGAAGGGACAGAGCTTCTGGAAGGCAGGCCCCAGACCCCATGCACCTGGGTCTCATGGGAAGGCCCATCAGCACTGCTAGGCAGAACCAGGCACAGGCCCTGTCCCAGCTCTTGGCGGAAGCTGCTTCCCATGGCCTCCTTCAGCCGCACCCACAGACAGGGAAAGAGAGGCCTTTGGAGAGCAGATCTTTTGGCCACTGGCCTTCTCTTCCGCTGTTTTAAATGGGGTTGCAGCAGGGCTGGGACGTTTTAAATGGGGTTGCAGCAGGGCTGGGACGTGGTTCCCACTGCGGCTGCTCCTTCCCCTCCATCTGTAGCAGATGCACACCTGAAAATAACCAGAGGGACGGGAGGCCCACCTGAAACCAGAAGGCCGCAAAAAGCCGTCTGCTCAAAGAGGAGGGTCTGAAAGACAGATGTGGAAGCCCAGACCCCGCCCAGCTGCCCTGCCCACACAAAACTGGGCCTCCCGTCCCTAATCCACCGGTGGGGACCCTGTGTTCTAAACTCAGACAGGGTTCCCATCCCAGCTCTGCCACGTGCTGACTGCGTAACATGGGCAAGTTACTTAACCTCTCTGAGCCTCTGATTGCCGATTTGTAAGAGGAGAGCGACACTGTGCCGAGCGCTGGTGTTGTGGTTCCGGTGAAAAGATCTGGCCCGTCTTTATTCTCTCAGCCTCGTTTTCTGACCTCCGTGTCTTGAATACTGTTATGTTCTTACAGTGTTATATACGGCTCCTCACCCCGCGCTATGTCCTCCACCAGATACTCCGCTCCTGTGTCCTGCACCCTGCCCGTCCGTAAGACGCATTGGGATGTCTCCTCCAGGAAGGCGTCCGCTGTCTTCCCCACTTCTGGAACGCTTTCATCCACAAAGCCAGGTTACACGGCCCATCTCTGGGCTTCTCTGAAAGCCCACGCCAACTCTGATCACCATCCTGATGGGCCCAACACAACACAAAGCCCATCCGTGTGTCCTCACGGCTGAGCAGGGCCTGGCCCGTGGCGAGGGCCTTCACCTCCAGGGGGATGTGGTCTCCACGCTCTCAGACCTCCGTCAAGCCCTGCCAGAACGTTACGCTAATAGGAGACTCAAGATTCTATTCTGTCTTGTTTTCCTGTTTGTTTTTTAAAGATTTGCTTTATTTGAGAGACAGTTAACACAAGCAGGGGAGGGGCAGAGGGAGAAGCAGCCGCCCGAAGCGGGACTCGAGCCCAGGACCCGGAGATCAGGATGTGAGCTGAAGGCAGACACTTCACCGACGGAGCCACCCAGGCGCCCCTCAAATTCTTGAGACCCCATTCCAGACTTTGCTCTGAAAAACACTGATAAAAAAGGGACCGGCCCTCACCCCGTCCTCACCCTGACCCGGTCCCTGGTGCCAGTGCTTGCCTTCTCATCCCTGGGGAAGGGGAGAGACTCATCCCCCAGGTGAATGGCAGGGTGGGAATGGGGGTGTCACGTCACCAGGAAGCAGGAATGAGAACCCAGCGGGCTGAAGTGAGCCAGGTCCCGGGGACCTTACGCTGCGCACCGGGACGCGGCAGGGCCTACCTGCGGAGGCAGGAACACGAGGACCAGATGCAGAGCCTCCTCAGATAACCCAACGCCCGCAGAGCACTGGGAGATGATGCCCCGGTTTTCGGATGAGCACCCTGAGAATGGGCGGCAGAGGGCGGAGTTCAAGACCCGCGGCCAGACGCCGGGCTCTAGTGAGGCCAGAGCCGTCCCTGCCCTCAGAGCCGGGCTCCCTGACAGACAGGCTGGGAGAGAGGAGCACGAGAGTGGGGACTGGCAGGTGGGACACCCCGCCTCTGGTGCCTCCACCCGCTGCGTGTTCCTGCAGTCGCCCTTCCCCTCCCCCAAGAGGAGCTGCTGGCCGGACCATTTTTCTCAGACCCTCCCCCTGAGTCAGCTCCCCTCCCACCCAGAGCCAAACCTTGACTGAGGTCTTGCAGAGACCCCACAGAATACAGGGGGTGTGAAATCTAAACGGTAGTTAGCATCACCGGCTCCTCCTCCCAGGGCCTCCGGGGGTGGAATGGTTCCTTCCAACGAGGACACAGGTGACTCAGGCCAAGACCCCATCCCTTACTCAAAGGAGTTGTTTCTTCTGCTCCTAATTGCGCTACTCCCATCCCTCGGGCTTGGGCTGTCCTGTGAGAGAGTTGGAAACAATACCCTTTGTTCTCTGTCCCCTTTGGGGGCAATGACCCTGAGTGCTGCAGACCCCTCCCCTGACCTCTGGCCAGGACAAAGCAATCATTGCCAGAAGGTACTCATTATTCCCGGAAACCTTCCTCACCCCTTTCCTGTCAGCCTGGGAGGAAGTGACCTTCTGTGGCTCTTGGGGTATAATATGGGGACCCCACTCTGATCAGCAGAACTCCACATGCTAGGCCGGTGACACCTGTACAGTCAAGCCCCCGCAGGGCCTAGCACATAATACTGTGCCTGTGGCTTCCCGGCTCGTGCTATTGTTAAAGAGTGTTTTCTGCTCCAGGGTTTCAGAACACTTTCTGAGTGTTTCTAGAACTCCCCTTATCCTGCGTTACTGGAGGTTTGTTTTCTATATCATTCTGTATATCATTTTCATGACACATACTCTTGGTCAGCTTTTGAAAGGAAGACCTAATATCTGTGAGCAGAAACACAGATAAAACACGTCCTAAATCTACTGTCCCAAAGGGAGGTGAGATTTTACTTCTAACTCACAGACACTGTTACAGAAAACCAAGGAATGAAACTCAGGGTCGTCCCTACGTCTGGCCCTGTGAGCGCGGATATCAGGGTCACTGGTATTTGAAAAATACATCACTGACCATTTGCAGTTATGTGGGTCAGAAATCCCATATGAATGAACTAAAGTTACTTTGTGTTTTCTTGAAAATTATCTCTGCTAAAATGAACGCAACCTTTTATTTCTTAAAAACAAACGAACAGGGGCGCCTGGGTGGCTCAGTGGGTTAAAGCCTCTGCCTTCGGCTCAGGTCATGATCTCAGAGTCCTGGGATCGAGCCCCACATCGGGCTCTCTGCTCAGCAGGGAGCCTGCTTCCTCCTCTCTCTCTGCCTGCCTCTCTGCCTGCTTGTGATCTCTCTCTGTCAAATAAATAAATAAAATCTTAAAAAAAAAATTAAAAAAAAAACCCCGAACAAGCTAGCACACTATTTCCTAAACCGCGCTCCCCACAGTTGTAGTGGGATAATTTAATTCACTGTGTGTCTAGAGTCTGCCACCTTGCAAATGTTTCTTCTCTTGTTAAGAAAATAATAAACAAAAATAAATAAATAAACAATTAAAAAACGGGGCGCCTGGGTGGCTCAGTGGGGTTAAGCCTCTGCCTTCGGCTCAGGTCATGATCCCAGGGTCCTAGGATGGAGCCCCGCGTCGGGCTCTCTGCTCAGCGGGGAGCCTGCTTCTCCCTCTGCTGTTCCCCCTGCTTGTGCTCTCTGGCGTGCACACTCTGTCAAATAAATAAATAATCTTTTAAAAAGGTAATAAACATAAAAATTATACATATTTTTAAATGGTGAATAGTATCTTTTGCATATTTTACCAGCTTTTTCACAAAGCATCACAACGTTAAGTTTAAACAAACTAGGAGCTTGAAGATTCAGATACACAGAACAGATACATGCGAGCTGCAGAAGGGGTAACCTCTCATGTAAGGACATGATGTGACATTCCTTGAGAGAGCGGACTTCCTAAATGCAACACACAGCATCACTGTAGGTACACGGACCCCGGAGCCAGATGGCCTGTGTTTGGTTCCCCTCTGCCCCTCAATAGTCGTGTGCTCTAAGACAAGGTACCTAATGTCTCTGGACTTCGGGGTTTCCATCTGCAAAACAGGGAAAGTAAAAGAACCTTCTTAAGATCTTATGAGAATTAAATTAGTTAAATACGTAAAATGTTATAACAATGTCTGACTCATGGTAAGTCCCATATGAGTGTTTATTAAATAAATGTGAACGTGTAAATTTTCCCAAAACACCTTCTTGCTAGACAGGAAACTCGATCTGAATATGTTTTCAGTGACAGCTCATTGTGTCACCTGTCGAATGGACAACTGAAATGGAATTTGGCCCCAAGATGCTCTGGGAAGCCGCTTCCAGCTAGTGGGTTTGGTCGTGTTCTGGATTCGAGACCAATTACGGGCAGACGTAGACATCCAACCAGGGTTGCTTCTGTGGTCAGCAGGGGTCCCCTCTCAGACCTGGGGCCTCCGACTCCCACGTCCCCTTTCCCGGAAGACGTTCTGATCTTGGATGCCCAGTTGGTTCTTCTACTTCCCAGCAGAGGCCGAATCAAGCTCTGAAGTTTCACAGAATGAGGAAGGAGGAACAGCGACCTCTAGGTCGCTCGTCGCCAGCACACTGTGACCCTTGGCAGTCCCCTTGGTGGTCGCTACTAGATGTGCGGCCATGTGTGCGCTGAAAGGCTGGGAGAGCAGGTCCCGCTCTGCCATGACCGGCTGGGGCCCCTGGGTGTGGCCGGCGGGAATGTAAAATGTAAGCGGGGGTTCCTCGAAGTAAGCATAGAGTCACCACTGACACAGCAATTCCGCTCCCAGGATACACCCGAGGATACAATACACCGACAGACACTTGTGCACCGACGCTCAGAGCAGTCCTCGTAATAGGAACACACAACTCTTCCTGCCTCATGGCTTTCACAGTAGACTTTTTCCTGTCTTTGGGCTTGAACTAAAACATCAGCTCTTCCCAAGTCTCCGGCTGGACAGCCTTCAGCAGTGGTTCTCCTGATTCTCTGGCCTTCAGGTGCGGACAGAATGACATCACCGGCTCTCCTGGGCCTCCAGCCAACTCGCCCTGAAGATCTCAGGACTTGTCAGCGCCATCGTCATGTGAACCAGTTCCTTTTAATAAGTCTCCGCTATGTGTTGTAATAAATAATATAACGAAAATATATATGAAGAGATCTACTGTGCAGGTATAAAGGATATATGCATCCCCCATATATGCACCTGCGCTAGACATCTGTGTGCACGTAAAAATACCTCTCCCACTGCTTCTGTTTCTCCGGAGACCCTTGACTAACACCGGCAGGAATGCAAGCAAGAAAGCGACAACCGTCAGTAAAGGCGTGAGAGTCTGGGAGTTTCTACCTGGTTTGAGGGAAACAGGCTCCTCGTGGAGCTCACCCTTAGCTGGGCCTTACTGGGATCATTTCTACAGACGGGGGTAGGAGGGCTAGAGAGGTCAGGGAAGAGAGAGGAAATCCCCAGCAGAAGCAACACTGAGCAAATACATAAAGACAGGAAACTTCTGGGCCCTTTGAAAATGCGTGCAGCACCGTCTAGCCCATCCTTGCTTCCTGCCTGCTTGAAGGTCACCTGGGAAGAGGTAGTTGGGGGCCCCTGGGACCTAAATGGTAATGAACTTGCCAGACGTCACCACGGCGAGTCCTGTTGTAGCTCCCACCCGGAGACCCACGGCCTCTGGAGTTGAACACCATCTACTCCAAACGGTCTGCGGCCCGGCCCCAGCGCGCCGGCCCTTCTCTTCACGGACCCCTCCAGAGACACCGCACTTCAGCCCGAGAAGGCCCGAGGTTTCCGGAGAAAGCCGCAGATCTGCGAGTGGCTGCGGCTGACTCGGCCAGCCTGCGAGAGCCGCCGCCGCTGAACTGCCGTGACCGCGGGGACACACGGGACCTCCCGGGAGTCGGCGGCCCCACGGGCTCCGGGGCAGACAGCGCGTGAGTAAGGAAGCAGGGCTCCGTGCCCGGGCTGCTGGCTGCGCCTCGCCCGCACGGAGGAGACCGGGAGGGCTAATCTCTGGACGGGGCAGAGCAGAGGGTCTCCCCGGTGAGAGCCTCCCTGTGGTCCCAGAGCTAGAGGCGGGCTGTGTGCGGCCGGAGGGTGCCTCCTCCGGCAGCCGACACTGGGGGCCAAGCCTTTGCCCTCCGGGAAGGAGACTGCTGGATTCTTCTCCGGGAAGTGGGACCAGCCCAAGAGGGAAGACCTAAAGCTCCAGCTGTTTGGGAATTGTGGCTGCAAACAGCCCCATCTGGACTCCCACCCCACATGGCGCTGCCCCGGGAGCATAGGATCCCCACGCCCGCCGCAGCGGCAGTCCCCATGGGGAAGTTCCCGGGCCTGGCCCACCCCAGCAGGCTCCCGCACTCCCCGACTTCTGCTTGGTTCTGCCGGTGTGAGCCCCAGGAGGAGGGGAGGCTGGGGTATGTGTCCCTCTGTTTCCTCAGATGGGTCAGCTCAGCTGCCTTCGTCTTGCAGCCCCAGTGACCTCTCTCCTACCGTCGGCCTTTGTAAGTAAACCCTGACGTGATCCTGATTTGAGAGAGCCCAACAGTCACTGCCCCGCGGTTCCCTGCTTGGGAATGAGCAACAGCCCAGAAAAGATACAAACAAACAAAGACAGGAAGAAGGGCGAGCCGCTTGCACACAGCCCGTGTAGGGGCAAGATCACGAATGTCCTCAGGGAGACATCCGAAGATCTGGCGACGGAGAATCAAAACGGGACACTCTTCACAGGGACAGTCAGAAGTTAGAAGTGTGGCACCAGAAATGAAAAGAGTTGAGGTGACAAAGTGAAAAATAAATGAAGTGTGGAAAGGTACAGGAATGTCCCTGAAGCTAGAACAAGAAAATCCAAAGAAATGAGGAAAAGATAAGAAAAGTAAACAAACAGTCGAAGAAGTACAGGATTTGAATGATAGAGGGAAAAGGAAAAAGAGAGAAGAAATAAAGTAATTCGGGAAGATTTTTCTGAACTCGGGGACCCTGGTCTCTGTCCTGAAGGAGCCCGCTGGGAGCCTCGCACAAGGGACGGGACTGGACAAATACCAAGGGGCCCTGAAGACAAAGAAAGAAGGACAGTTGCCCCCACAAGGGACCCGTCTGCCAACCTCGCGCTCCACAGCCTTCAGTGCCTTCTCAGCGATAACCAGGAGGACTCCCGAAGCGTTTCTCCCTGCAGAAATGCTCAGCCTCTGGGTAGAAGGAGTTGGAGGGACGTTGAGGAAGGGGCTTTTCCTTGGGTTCCAGCAGCTGCGCCCTCCATGGAGATGGGTGGAAGGATGCTGTGCCCTAGACACGCACGCCCCCTACCCAGTCCTCCCTTCAGACAGGGCCCTGTGTGCCCCAGGCCTGCTGTGCTCTGCACCCCAGCTGGCTACCAGGGTCCTGAGGCCTTGCTCCCAGCCTGCTCCTGGACTGCAGACCGGCTCCGGCCCCACAGACCACTTGGCTTCCCCCATGCGTTGCACCACAACAGCCCCTTCTCCAGTGAGGGGTGACCCCTGCCGTGGGGAGGGTCCCAGCCAAATGGGTTCTTCCTTGGCTGCCCTCGGCCCTCGGGGACCACAGAGTTCTCTTACATTGCATCCTAATTATTTTGTGATAGTTTAATACCTCTTTATGGTAAAAGTCCCTGTTTGTTTTTTTTTTTAAGATTTATTTATTTGAGAGAGACAGAGCAAGTGAGCAAGGGAAGGGGTGGAGGGAAAGGGAGAACCAGGCTCCCCACTAAGCAGGGAGCGGGAAGCGGGTCTGAATCCAGGACCCTGACTTCGCGATCTGAGCCGCAATCAAGATTCGGGCGCTCACCTGACTGAGCCACCCAGGCCGCCCTAAATTTCCTGTTTAAATCACTGTGTGATTCTGTCTCCTGATCGGACCCAGGAGTCAGAACACCTTGACCTCAACAGTGATCCTAAAAGTGACGGAACAAAGCTTTCAGAGTTGTGCCGGGAAAACCTTGCAGCTGAGAGTCCTGCACGCGGCCAAAACACGAGTCAGGCGGGCAGAGAGTAAAGACATTTGAAATAAAGCCCTGAGAGCGTAGTGCTTCACACACTAGAGCAGGCCTGTGGGATCTACGGGAGGGGCAGGCGGCACCCACCACAGGCCCACCCGCAGCGGGGCCGTGGGGAAGAACGGGCCGGCTCCTGCCCGCTGGCCGAGGCTGGGGGCCTGCGGCAGAGGGCAGCGCTCGAGGCAGCACCGAGCTCATCACGCTCTGGGCCTGGCTCTGGCCTCCAGACACACTCCGCGGCCAGGCTCACGGGGCTTCCCAGCACTTCCCCTCCCCAGCAGGGCCGCAGCCCTGAGTCCCGAGTTCGACCATCACACCCCGTCCCCTTCCTGGACCCCCACCTCCCACCCCGGGGATGGCGGGAAGGGGAATGGAGGGGAGAACGCCAGACTCTCGTGAGAGGCCGAGAAACTGGCGGTGGGCCGGCTGTTATCAGGGAAGGGCAGCGCGGCCGGGAGGGCCTGGGAAGCTGTGAGTCGCACAGACCTGCTCTCCTCCACTTTCTACGCCTCAGACTCCCGCTGATTGTGGGGAGGAGGCTGCACGGTCGGACCAGGTTCCAGAACCGCCACCTTCCCTCTCCAGGTGAGCTCTGGCCGTGGGCTCCTGACCGCTGGGCTCCTGACCGCTGGGCTCCTGACTACTGGGCTCAACGGGCTCCGGAGCTCATGTGCGCCGCCTGCTGTGAGTGTGTGTGCTTCTTGCCTGGGGCCCCACACGTAGAGTGCCCTGCAGCAGGCACGCCCCCACGCGCACGCACACGCACGTGCACACGCACCCGCACACTCAGGTGCAGGGCTGCGCGTCCCCAGGAGGCCATGTGGTTCAGCGTGAGGGCAGGTGTGATGTCTGCCCCAGGAGATTCCCTCCTGGCTCTGGCCCGTGGGGACCGTGGTGAGTGCGGGTGTCAGGGCTTTCCTCCCCGTCCAGGAGGAGCCAGCCTGGGGCCACCATCGCCCAGAGGACAACCACAAACGGCTGAACTGAAGCCCACTGACCTCTGTTCGGACCTTGCTAACTCCAGCCTGGGGTCAGCAAACCCCTGCCACCCTCACCACCCCCGTGCCTGCATCGGGCCACCGCCTGTGTTTTAATAGCACACGATGGATGGATCTCACAAAAGAAGCCAGACATGAAATTATACAGAGTACATGATTCAATTTCTATAAAATGCAAAAACTGGCAAAACTGATCGACGGTGCTTGGGGCGCCTGGAGGGCTCCGCCAGTGAAGCGTCTGCCTTCCACTCAGGTCATGATCCTGGAGTCATGGGATCAAATCCTGCATGGGACTTGCTTCTCCCTGCTCCTGCTTCTCCCTCTGCCCCTCACCCAGCTTGTGCTCTCTCTCCCTCAAATAAATAAATAAAACATTAAAAAAAAAAGACATATGTATAAGAATATTCACAGCAAATTTATTCACAAAAGCAAAAGAGTCAAAACAGGGGCGTCTGGATGGCTCAGTGGGTTAAAGCCTCTGCCTTCGGCTCAGGTCATGATCTCAGGGTCCTGGGATCGAGCCCCGCATCGGGCTCTCTGCTCAGCGGGGAGCCTGCTTCCTCCTCTCTCTCTGCCTGCTTCTCTGCCTACTTGTGATCTCTCTTTCTGTGTCGAATAAACAAAATCTTTAAAAAAAAAAAAAAAAAAAGAGTGAAAACAGCCCAGCCTCCAAGTGTCTACCAACAGGAGAGGTAAACCAGTTTTCCGCTCACAGGTGAGAGCCCGCACAGAAACAGAGAGAACAGACAATGGATACATATGACAATAGGGGTGAGTCCACAGCCATTATGTTGAACAAAATAAACCACACACAAAAGATAACATTCCATATGATTCACTGTTGCCAAAATGCGGAAGGGGCAGACCCAATAGGTAGTGTTGTCAAAGTAGTGGTTCCTCTTGTGCGGCGTAGGGACACGGAAGAACCTTCTGTTTGAAATAGTCTATATCTTGGTCCGGGAGGGGCTTTCCTGGATGTGTCCTCTGCAAAAATTCACTAAGCTGTACACTTAAGTTTAGTGCACTTCATGTCTATGCATAACATATGTCAATAAAAGAAGTATTTAATTTTTTAATTATTTTTTTTAAAGATTTTATCTATTTGACAGAGAGAGATCACAAGTAGGCAGAGAGGGAGAGAGAGAGAGAGAGGAGAAGGAGGAAGCAGGCTCCCTGCCCAGCAGAGAGCCCGATGTGGCACTTGATCCCAGGACCCTGAGATCATGACCTGAGCTGAAGGCAGAGGCTTAACCCACTGAGCCACCCAGGCGCCCCTTTTTAATTATTTTTTTAAAGAGTTTATTTATTTGAGTGAGAGTGACAGCACAAGCAGGCAGCAGCAGGCAGAGGGAGAGGGAGAAGCAGGCTCCCCGATGAGCAGGGAGCCCCACATGGAGCTGGATGCCAGCACGCTGGGATGATGACCCGAGACACTTAACAACGGAGCCCCACAGGTGCCCTTGAATTGTAGGAGTTCTTTACACGCTCTGGATACTAAACCCTTATCAAATGAATGACTTACGAATTATTCTCTCCCACTCCATGTGTTGTCTTTCACTCTCTTTACAGTGTCTTTTTTTTTTTTTAAAGAGAAGTGGGGGTCAGCTTTTCCCTCTCCCTGCTGCTCTCCCTTCTTGTACTCTCTCTGTGTCACATAAATAAATAAAATCTTTTTTTTTTTAAGATTTTATTTATCTGACAGACAGAGATCACAAGTAGGCAGAGAGAGAGAGAGAGAAAGGGGGAAGCAGGCTCTCCACCCCGCAGAGAGCCCAATGCAGGGCTCGATTCCAGGACCCTGGGATCATGACCTGAGCTGAAGGCAGAAGTTTTAACCCACTGAGCCACCCAGGTGCCCCAAATAAATAAAATCTTTAAAAAAAAAAAAACAAAAAACCCACGGTTCAAAAACAAAAAGACAAAAAAGAAATGGGGAAAAACTTGAATAGATATTTCTCCAAGAAAGCTATACAAATGACCGGCAAGCACATGGTCAACAACCTTAGTCATGAGAGAAACACAGATGAAAAGCACGTGAGACAGGATGGACCTAAGGGTATGACTCTAAGTGAAAGAAGTCAGACAGAGAAAGACAAATACCATATGATTTCACTCATTTGTGAAACCTAAAAAGCAAAACAAATGAACAAACAAAAAGCAGAAGCGACTCATAAGTACAGCAAAGAATCAGGCAGCTACCAGAGAGGAGTGTGGGGGGCTGAGCACACGGCTGAAGGGGGGCGGAAGGGGCACATTTCCAGTCACGAAATGAGCAAGTCTTGGGAATGAAAGGCACAACATAGAGAAGTGGGTGGTATTGTCATCACGCCGTATGGTGACAGCAGGTGCCACACTTACTGCACAGTGTAAGTACAGACGTGTGGAACCTCTGTGTTGCACACCATTGCACGTCAACTGTACTTCAGTGAAAACATAAAGCACAGGGAGATACTACTTCACGCCCACAGTAGATGGCTGTAATGAAAACTTAAAAAATAAATTAAGAAAAAAGGATAAAAACAAATGCTGGCAAAGATGTGCAGAAACGGGCAGAGTTGCACATTGTTGATGGGACTATAAAATGTTGCAGCCGCTGTGGAAACCAGTTGGTGGTTTCTAGGTAAGTTAAAGACAGAACTGTCAGTATGACCCAGCAATTCCACTCCTTGTATATACTCCGAAGAGCCAAAATCAGATGTTCAAACGAAAGCTTGCACAGGAATGTTCACAGCAGCCCTATACACAATAGCCAAAAGCTGGAAACAACCAAATGTTTATCACACGTGAATGGACAAACAAAATGTGGTCTCACACGACGGAATGCTATTTGGTCCCCAAAAAAGAATCAAGTACTGACACGTGCTATAACACAGATGAGCTCTGAAAACATCACACTAAGTGAAAGGAGCCAGAGAAACAAAAGGTCACATATTATATGTTTTAATTTAAATGAAATACGCACACTAGGCAAATCCATGAAGACAGAAACCAGACTTGTGGTTGCCAAGGGCTGGGGGGACGGAGAAATGGAAGGGACTGCTTCCCGGGGCGAGGTTTCCATTTAGGATGATGGTGGGCTCTGGGACCAGATAGTGGTAATGGTGTGAATGCACTTAATGCCTCTGAATTGTGTGGGTTTTTTTTTTTAAGATTTTATTTATTTATTTGACAGAGAGAGATCACAAGTAGGCAGAGAGGCAGGCGGAGAGAGAGAGGAGGAGGCAGGCTCCCCCATGCAGAACTCAATCCCAGGACCCTGGGATCATGACCTGAGCCCAAGGCAGAGGCTTTAACCCACTGAGCCACCCAAGCGCCCCTGAATTGTGTATTTTTTTAAGAGATTTTTTATTTACTTGACAGAGAGAGATCACAAGCAGGCAGAGAGGCAGGCAGGGGTGGGGGGGGGGGGAAGCAGGCTCCCTGCTGAGCAGAGAGCCCGATGTGGGGCTCGATCCCAGGACCCTGAGATCATGACCTGAGCCGAAGGCAGAAGCTTTAATCCACTGAGCGACCCAGGCGCCCTGAATTGTGCATTTTCAAATAATTATAATTGTAAATTTTATGGTAACCTAAATTAAGTTACTGAGGACCCCACAGAACTGTCTTTATGTGGATTATATCTAACAATTGCTATCATTCAGAAAGTAAAATTGAGAATTTAAAAACATGCATACATTGACTTATTCTAAAATAATAATAACTAGACCATTTCAAAAAACATATATTTTGTTTTTTTATTTGTTTAAAATAACAGAAATTAGCATGACATTTACATCCATCTCTTTTTATTTTAATATCGGCAAGAAGAGTTGATCTAGAGGCCCCCATCAGCACCACCCCCATAGTCCTCACCTATGGAGGAGAGAGGTCTCCCCTCCCGTAAGACAACACAGCAGCAGAGGCCTCCGCTTTCTAGGGCCTACGTTGACTCCTTCTAGAGCAACTCGAGGTGTGGCTGGTCCCCTAACTACAGCCCGTCCACAAACTGCTCGTTGCTGAGCCACCTTGTGTCAGTATCGAAGCTGAAAGCAAGCATTTAGAAATTTTATCACAAGATTGTGATTGGAGTCAGAGTTGGAGGACCCTGGGCTCACAGAGTCCCACCGATACAGATGGATAACTACCAAATCATCCTAAATACCCCAGAACTTGACCTGAAGACTGGCAGAACAATTTCCACAACTAATGACGGAGAAGAGGCCACAGTGTAGGTAGCACGTCTAAGACACAGAGAGGGAGAGAAACGGTGGCTGCTGCGGTGGGGAAGGAGCCAGGGCCCCGGAGAAGCACAGGAGACAGACTAGCACATGGGCAGCCCGGTGTGGGGAGACAATTCCTCATAGCGACTGGCTTGGAAAGCGGAAGGTGAGAGGGGCTGAATTTCATGAGTTCTTGCAACCACTGGGTCTTAAAGCCTGGAGTTTTAAAGGTCAACGGGCATGGTTCCAGGAGAGCCGGGGAAGGGGGCGTTGCGCTGCTCCTGGAGAGAAGGCAGAGCAAAGGGCCCACGGACGTACGTACGGCGTGGAAACCGCGAGCTGAAGAGCACCTGGGGGGCTATTGGCTCTTCTCCAGCTGTACCCCAGCATTCACAAAGACCCCTCCAGGAACAAGGGAACCAGCAGGCGCCAATTCCTACCCTGCCTCCTAGCACAAGCACAGGGCCACCTGCCGGAACCAGGGCAGCACCAATACTCCCTACCTAACTGGCTCACACCAAGCCCCACCCCCTCGTGCTCTGGTGGAACGGCCACTCCTGGTCACACTCACCTCAGGCCTGGAGGCCTCCGTTCCCTCGGTGGTGGCGACAGGTTTTATCTCACAAGAGGACCAGAGCACACCCAGTTAAACTCGCCACATTTGGGTCAGTGCCCAACGCCCAGCAGAGAGAGCCTCAGCAGATGACTGGCCTGGAGGGTAGAGTGGCCAGGACACGACAGCAGGGCACATGCAACACACACTGGAGCCACCTCTGGAAGTGCCAGGCCTGAGGGACACTTCTTCACAAGCCTGTTACCTTCAACAGCAGGAGACGAAGCGGACTTTCCTAACGCACAGAAGCAGGCACAGAGACTTAGGCAAAATGAGAAGACAGAAAGCAATGAAGTTCAAAAAAGAGAAAAAAGAATTACACAAAACAAGAATAGACTTAGGGAATTCAGTGACTCCATCAAAAGTAATAACATTTCTGGGGCGCCTGGGTGGCTCCGTGGGTTAAGCCTCTGCCTTCGGCTCAGGTCACGGTCCCAGGGTCCTGGGATCGAGCCCCGCGTCGGGCTCTCTGCTCAGCAGGGAGCCTGCTTCCTCCTCTCTCTCTGCCTGCCTCTCTGCCGACTTGTGATCTCTGTGTGTCAAATAAATAAATAAAATAAAATCTTTAAAAAAAAAAGTAATAACATTTGTATGACAGGAGTCCCAGAAGAAGAAGAGAGAAAAGGGGGCAGAGTATTTATCAGAAGAACTAATAGCTGAAAACGTCTCTAATTTGAGGAAGGAAACAGATATCCAGATCCAGGAGGCACAGAGAACCCCCAACAGAAGCAAATCCATACCAAGATATGTTGCAATTAAAACGACAGAATATAGTGATAAAGGGAAAAATCTTAAAAGCAAGACAAAAAAAGATAGTCACATGTAAATTTTTTTTAAAGATCTTATTTGCTTATTTGACAGTGTGAGAGAGAGAGCACAAGCAGGGGGAGCAAGAGAAGGAGAAACAGGGTCCCTCCTGAAGCGGGGCTCGATCCCAGGAGCCTGAGATCCTATGCCAAAGGCAGATACCTAACAACTGAACTGAGCCGCAGGTACCCCAGTCACATGGAAATTTTATTGCAATTCGCCTTTGCTGCAACATCCAAGCTCCTGATCATTTTCCTTTGTCCAGTAACGCAGTGTAATACAGTGTATTGCCAGTACCCTTGCTAATAAAATACATCGTCTTTTGTAGAAATATCAGCCCATCACAGCTTGGAGACTGAAAGACGGGCTGCTTAGCAGAAATCCTTTCAGACCCTGGCATTTTCTGCCCAAGTAGCCCTGAGCCCACTGCCCGGGTCCCTGCCTGGACCTATGCTGTCCTCAGGTAGGCAGCCTCTCGGTCAGAACGCACACTGGCCCCACCGGGGTGGGAGGTGTGGGCTACTGGAGCCTGGACTTGTGAGCTCGGGTGTCGGCTTGTGTGCACACCAGGTCTCTCCCAGTGCACAAGAGAGGGGGGAGGGGGGGGGGGCGCGGGTGACAGGAAGAAAAGGGCGCAGACTGAGGGTCGGGAAGCCATGGGTGGCAAGTTCTAAATACAAACCTGGCCTTCCAAATTGTTGAGAAGATACACCTGTCGGGGCGCTGCGGGGCTTGGTCAGTGAAGTGTCTGCCTTCAGCTCGGATCACCATCCCAGGGTCCTGGGATCCAGTCCTGTGTCGGGTTCCCTGCTCAGCCGGGAGCCTGCTTCTCCCTCTGTCCTTCCGCACTGCTCGTGCTCTCTCTCTCTCTCAAGTAAATAACTAAAATCTTAAAAAAAGAAGAAGAAAAAGAAGAACAACAACAACTACCATCTGTTAAGGTAGGGGATAGACCATACTCTAACATCTGTTAGCCTGAACCCTTAAGTCCCTCAGTACTTACACAAGTGGTGTGCGGGCCTCCTTGTGTCACTCACCCCAGCCCCACCATGCCCCAGGCCGGCCCACCCCGAGTGCCCCAGGACAAGCTGCTAGGAGCCCATGGGTCCCGGACACGCACCCCAGCGACTTACCGCCCAATTTAAAGGGGCTCCTGAGACAATGTGGTTAAGAGCCATCAGCTGGGGGGCGCCTGGGTCGGTCAAGTGTCCAACTCTGGATTTCAGCTCAGGTCATGGTCTTGGGGTCATGAGATGAGGCCCCACACAGTCAGCTTGTCCCTTTCCCTGCCCCTCCCCTCGTGCACTCACACTCTCTATATGTGTATCTAAAATAAATCTAAAAATCTAAAAAAAAAAAAACAACTCTCAGTTGAGAGGCGGCAGAACACCTGATGGGATGAGTTGGCTCCTTCTAGTGTCCTAGTTCCAGAGTCAGGGTCAGGGCTGTCGCTTCTTGGGTGGGGTTGGACCAAGAGAGCGGCTGTCATGGGTGGCTGAGGTCCCCTGTCATCTCCCTGTGTCCATTCTGTCTTCACAGAGCGGTTTCTGCTTTGCTGGGAGTCGGCGCTTCTCCTCCAGGAGAGACCTCAGCTCCAGCTCCTGCAAACCCAGCTTTCGGGGCCCCTTTCCTGCCCCGGGAGCAGCTGCCGGAGTCCTCCTGACCCCAGCCAGGGCCCCGCATCCGTGGTTCTTTCCTTTCCCCGGCAGCCCCCTCCTCACCCCTGCAGGACCTCAGTGAACCCGGCGTCCCACGCGCCTCCTCCCCATACTCGGGCCCACACAAGCCATCACGGGGCCCCGGGGGACAGAGAAAGTGTCCTTCTCAATGTGTCTCAGGGCCCCCAGTCATAGCAGGGTGGACAATCTCTGCAGACTCTCCGGCCCAGGAAGACCTCGGGAGGGAGATCGGCCCCTCCCTTCGGCTCCAGAGGGACGGGGCCGGGCCTCTCCCAACGGAGGGTCCCCTGAAGTGGAGGCCACGCCCCCCACCCCCCCACCCCCGTCCTGGGTCTTCGTCAGGGACCCGCTCCCGCGGGCTTGGAGGGGCTGGAGCCGCCGCCCGCCTCTCCCCATCCCCTGGCAGGGCCCGGCCGGCCTGAGCGCGGCGCCTTCCCGGCAGAAGGGTCTGTTTTGAGTCTCTTCCTCCGGGCGGGCACGGGGCCGCCCGCGACCCGGCCTGGGCCACAAGCCCCGCAGCAGCGGCCGGGACCCCGTGCTCGCACTCCCTCCGCGCGCCATCGGCCCTTGGGGACCCGCGTGGCGCCCGGTGCCGGCGGCCTGAGGACAGCGCGCCCCTCACTGCGGGGGTCGGGGGGCCCTGCGGCAAGACGAGCCCAAGTTGAGGAAAATAAGGTCCCGTGTGGGGCGTGTTGAGTGAGAGGAGCTGGGGGGTCCGACCGAGAGCTGAGCGCAGAGGCCGGGGCTGCGCCGGGAGGGGACAGAAGTCCGTCTGGACTGGACGACAACGGTGACTCTGCCACTTAAGGACCTGGAATAAACCAAGGAGCTCAGAGCCCAGAGGAGGGGGAGGGGGAGGCCAAGTCGGGAGCAAGTACGCTCAGGCCTGGAAAGGTCCAGGGGTCACGTGGAGGTCAAAGGTGATCCCAGGGAGGCATTTGGGGGGCGCCTGGGCGGCACTGTTAAGCTCTGCCTTCAGCTGGGGCAAGTTCTCCTGAGGGGGCGTCCTCTGTCTGCCTCTGTCTCCCCTCCCGACTTCACACCTGCTCCGAACTCGGAGAAGACGGTCACCGTGACAGGAAGGGCTGCTTAGGTCAGCGGGACACGGAGTGCGGCTCCCAGCACACCCGGGACGCAGCCTCCCCTGCTCTGCTCCCTGCCAGAAACCTCCCTTCATCTGGGAATCTCAGACTTGGTCTACACCTTGGCTCCTTCATGCTCACTTCTGTGAAAAGCCAGGAAGACGTGAGGCTAGGAGGCCGGTGCCCGTGGGAAAAACAAGACGTCAGGGTACAAAAAAGTCAACATATATTTACCTGGTTCTTTACCCACCCAGCTACCATGTGTTAGGAACGTGTGGGTGGCTTATTTGAAAAGCAAATGGTTCCAGGCCCTGAGTGCCCAGCCTGGGTGCACACGAGGGCCCCGGTCTGCCACGGCCCCGTCCGGCCGAGACTCAGTCCCAGGACAGGTGAGGAAACCACCCGGACGCCGCTTCCTCCCCTCAGCACAGATCCACCCACTGAATTCCGTTTAGGAAAGTCTTTGGCGTTTACCACCAGCCTTGATTAAAGATTAGAAAAGAGACAAACTACACACTTCTCAGAAACTGGAATTTTATAAAAAGGCATTTTTTTCTCTTATGTCCATAAAATGATATAATTCTTGCAAGTATAGAAATGTGTCATAAATTATACAGAATGTTCCTTAATTACAGCTCAATGCAACTTGGTACTGCTTCCCTCCCTAAAAAAACGAGAGAGAACCAAAAAAATAATATATATATAACTGTATATATATATATATATTTATATAATATAGACAAATCAAATATGAAAAAAAATCATCTCCTCTTTGGTATAAAAATCAGACTCTCACCTTGAGAGACACACAAACAGACATGATGTTGGGTTTGTAAACTGTGTGGCCAAAAGGGATTTCCCTGTTAAGCTTCCCCTCCCCTTGGTCCCTGCCCAGCCCACCTCCCTTGAGGCTGCCACACTGAGTGAGACCTGAGGGCCCCTCCCAACTCAACACCAGCCCTCAGCAACCCCTCCACTACCTAGACTGAACTGGGAGCAACTACCCCAGAAGCCCGATTTGGGGTGTAGATGGTGGGAAGGAAGGACAGACACGCCCAGGCCCAGCCAGGCACCGCTGCCCCCAGCCGGCTGGTCCAGCCCTCCTACTCCTCCACACCTCTTGCCAGACGCTGGGCCTGGAGGGGAGGGACCCCCATGTACGAGAAGGGAGAAGCAGAGGTCAACTTCCCCTTTCAGACCCGTCTCTGGTCCCAGGTGTAGATGCAGGAAAATGCCAGATGATGCAAGAGGAAGACAGGCAGGACTCTGCTAACGAACTCAGATCAAAATTTAAAATGACAGAAATCTTTTTCTGGACATCTCACATCGGCCTTAGGTCAGAGATGACAGGACTGTGCACCTGGGCTCAGCCCGACACCAGGACTTACGGACCAGGGACAGACACGTGTGTTGGGGGAGGAAGGAGCACTTCCCTCTCAAGATGAGGAAGGAGACGGCACCAAATCCTCCTCAGTGCTCTGCACACCCCTCAGGAGGACGGGTGCCTTCCTCCCTGAGCGGTGGTTCCTCTGGATCCCCCCCAACCCAGCCAGCCAGGGTACCCCTGGGGGCCGGCCTCCTGTTCCCACAACATAGAAGTCACTCAGAAACCCCCTCTCCTGCCAAATAAGAAACACAAACCCAAACTGGACACAAACACAAATCAAGGAGAGACACACACAACGTGCAGGGCCCGTGGGCCGCAGCAGATCTCTGGCTTCCCGGCGTGATACATTCTTGTGTAATTCAGGAACAGAGGCTCTCGGCCCCCTCTGGGGAGTGGGAGTAAAAAAATACAGAGATTATAGTCTGCCTGCGGGATCCACGCAGGGCTGGGGCAGACCCAATCTCAACTTCTTCAGTTTTTGGTTCCACGTCGGACCCTTCCCTGGGGTGCCCGCTCGGAGGCCCCGCCCCCACCCTGCACCCCCGCAGGTGCCCGCGGGCAGGATGGAGCCCGCAGGGAGGGTGCGGGGCGCCCCAGGAGCAGCCCTCAGCCCTTGAGGGGCTTGTCAGGCCCCGCGCTGGGGCTGCCCGCGCTGTCGCTCTTCTTGCGCCGCAGGCTCTCAAGCCAGCTGGAGCTGGAGCGCGTGGTGAAGCCGGCCAACGCCAGGGAGCTGAGCCGCATGTTCTTGCCCGACATGATGAGTTCCCCGAAGCCTTCCTGGTGCGAGAAGGCGTAGCCTGACCGGCGGGAGCTGGTGCGGCCCACGCGGCGCAGGCAGCGGTGCTGGGCCTTCTGCTTCTTCCTCACCAGCTGGCTGTAGCGCACCTGGGCAGGGCAGCGCAGGGAGGGGGCCGGGGTTGGTGACAGCCTCGGTGTCGCAGGCAAGGGACCCTGCACACGAGGGACACCACCCCCCACGCCCCCAGCCCCGGGCATGAGGAACCCAGAGCTTCTGGGATGCAAGGCTGCACTGGGGGGGCGGGGTCTATCCCAAGAAACAGCAGGGGAAGGCCACCCCACACGCCACCCGCACACGCGTTCCCTCCACAGGGCTCCCTGTCCTGCCCCAGTCCCCCAGAGCATATGGCCAGCGGCTCACTGTGTCTGAGAGATCCGGCTTCAGGCTCAGCTTGAGGAATCGGAAGGCGACCACGGGCATGACGCAGACAGCCGTGGTGAGCGTGATGGTTAGCCACACCGTGGGCTGCGCCAGAGTGTTCTGGGCATTGCCTGGAGATGCAAGCAGCCGGCGGCCTCGGGGTCACCCAGAGACAAGGGGCAGCCCTGCTGGCCCCCTCTCAGCTCCAGAGTCCTCCCTGCTCCCCAACTCTGCTGCAGGGACCTTCCCCCACACCCCTCCTCTGCTGGGGGAACCTCCAGGCAATCCCCCCTAGGACTCCTCTACCAGTCCCTCCTCCAGGCTCACTCCTCCCCTTTATTCAGATTTCTCTATGCCAACGTCGTCTTCTCAAGGGGTCTTCCCTGACTACTTTCTCTCTCTCTACCCTGCTTGATTTTTTTTCCTAAGACTCATTAATTCTAGACGTTCCATCTGCTAACTTGTAAACTGTCTCATGGAAACCTGAAACCCAGGAGAGTGAGGACTGTGCCTGTCGTCAGTTGCTGCACCCTCAGTGCTCGGGACCGTCAGTGGTATAGAGCAGGTGCCGGCTGAACAGCGGATGAAGAACAGATCGGAACTGACGCACCCCTGCACCCGTCCTTCCCGTCGTGCCTCCTGAGCAGCCCCTCTCTGCCTCCGCCACCCCTCCCATCCAGACGCCGGGCGTCAGTCACTAAGGTAGCTCCTCACTGGCCCCCGGACTCCTCTCTCTGAAGTAACCCTTTAACGCCACTCCCCGTCTCCTTCCTCAAAAAAAAGACTCCCACTGGAATAAATCAGGACCCAACAGCCCAGTGTTGGTGCCTCCAATGTCCTTTCTACCTTTCCAACCTCTCACCCGCCCCGTCTACACTTCCGGCTCCCCGGCATGGAGTGGGCCTCACAGCAGCCTCCCCTGTGGACCGTCCCCCGCCAAGTCCCCCCCAACAGTCATCTGCTGATCATGAGGAGGTCCGCCCTCCCTTTGAGCCCGACCCCCCATGGCCTGGATACGGAGGCCCTCTGAGGCCCAGCCCGGGTCAGAGACAGCCCGATGCGCCCCCAGCAGCTTGCCGGGCACCCGGCGCACGGGGCCAGCATTCCCAGTGTTCCCACGGTGCTTGTGAGGCACCCGCCCCGTCCGTGGGGAGCCGCTCAGGGACGCACCCACAAACCGGAACTGGTTTGGAAACATGTCGAAGAGCCCGTTGCTGTGCATGGCAAAGAGGATGGCGAAGTAGACGGCCAGGCTGCCCCAGATGAAGAAGTGGTTGATGGCCGTCCAGTAGCCGGTGTCCAGCCCAATCTGAGGAGGACAGTGGTCACAGGCAGGAAGAGCGATCTCCCCACCCACCCCGCCTGCCCCAGTCTGACCGGCCTCATACCTGCACGCTGACCACGATGACCAGGGACGTGGCCACGGTGACGGCGAATGACTGGTAATCGGCCAGCTGGGTGCCGTCGTCCCGCGTGGCCTCGGCGAACACCCCGTACGGTATGAAGAACATGAGCACGGACGTGTAGATGCCCTGCGCGATGCAGATGAAGAACTCCCGCTTGTTGAAGAGGAGGTTCAGCTGGCCCGGCTCGTAGAGCTTGGGGTACTCCATGCTCCGCTGCTCCGGGACGTCCTGGGCGGGGACCACAGGGGCCTCAGGACCGCTGAGGGCAGACCCCGTCCAGCTTCCTCCCTTCCAGAGTCTCTGACAGCTAGACCCCGCCTCCACCCCCCATCCAGGAAAGTCCCAGGGCGGCGGCAGCCGGGCAGGAGCATAGCCATCCCAGCGCCCGCCCCGGCCCCCCTGCCCCTCACCTGGTCAAAGACCCCCATGGCTAGGACCGGGAGGGAGGTGTACACAATGTTGTAAAGAGTGATAAAATACTGATCGTAGACGGTCTGGGAAGAGAACACAGAGCAAGAGCGGGTGAGCACACGCTCTTCCCCACAGACTGGGCAGGGAGAGACGGCTGAGCGGGGCCTCGGGAATCCTCTGGAGCCCGTCTCTACACCCTGAACGAGTGTTCATTTGTTCTCATTCTGTTTTCTTTAAGTAGACGCCACACCCAGTGTGGGACTAGAACTCACAGCCCGAGACTGAAAGTCGCAGGACTAGGAGACCCTGGGTACGTGTTTTCTTAACGCACAATCCAGACAACGCTGGGCCCTGGAGGGTGACGCCACACAGAGGACGGCTGCCCCAACGGAGCTCACAGACGGGATGCAGCGGGCCGCGGGCGCCCTACCTGGGCGGAGAAGCCGCAGAAGAAGCCAAACCAGAAGTGGACCATGGTGAAGGCAAAGTTCTTGTAGAAGAAATAGCAGAGGAACTTGCACATGCGCAGGTAGGACCAGCGGCCGTGCACCAGCAGGAGGCGCTGCAGGAACTTGAACTGGGAGAAGGAGTAGTCGGAGGCCAGCACAGCCTGGATGCCCTCCTGGCCGCTGATGCCCACGCCGATGTGAGCCGCTACGGGGACAGGTGGTGGCAAGGGGAAGCAGAGGGTCACACACTCAGAACCCCAGCAGGCTGGAGCCCCTCTCCCCCACACATCCACACCCACTCTTGATCATGCTGACATCATTGGCTCCGTCCCCGATGGCCAGCGTCACAGCTTTCTTGTGTTTCTTAACCAACTCCACCACCTGGGCCTTCTGCAAAGGGGTCACGCGGCAGCAGATGACGGCCCTGCAGGCACAGGCCGTCTCCAGGAACTCCAGCTCCATGTCCGCCTCCAACGCGTGGGCCTGGAACACAGAGCCTGAGAGAGCCCCCTCTCCCATGGGCAGACCGGGAGTCGTGCTGAGGTCAGGGGACTGAGAGCGAGGCCGGATGGACCAGCCACGCGGAGAGCAGGGCTCCCGGCAGGACGCTCACCAAGCTGTGCCCACTGATGACCAGGGCGTACTCCCCGGCAACGGCCTCCAGGACAGAAGGGAGCTTGGCAGACGAACGCTTCTCTGGGCAGGTGAAGCCATTCCCCACCGCGTGGGGCGAGTCCAGCATCTTCTCCCGGGCTTTTCTGGGGAGGGGAAAGGCACCCGTGGGCTCCAGCACAGAAGCAGGGCCTGCAAGGGCAGGACACCTTCCGCCTTGGCCTGCGTCTACCTGAGCTCCTCCCGCACTTCCAGGACGGTGTGGCCGGTGACGATGAACACCTCCGTCATGTCGTCCGTCAACATCTTGCAGGAATAGCCGATGTTCACAGCCGTTTCTACCACAGAGACCAAGGAGCTCGGCACGCTCTCCAGCCTGAGGTCTAGGCTCACGCAAGGGCCCGACAGGGCTGCACCCGGGCGCTGGGCTCTCACCTTGCTTATCCCCGGTCAGCACCCAGATCTTGATGTTGGCCAACGTCAGGAGGGCGATGGTCTCCGGAACCCCCTGCTGAAGCTTGTCCTCGATGGCTGTCGCACCCAGCAGCTGAAAATACCACAAGGGCTCTGAACAGGAGAGTCCCGGCACAAGCCCCCCGAGCCCCCCTCGGCCCACTGTACAGCCCGTACCACCATGTCGCTCTCCACCTCCTCGTACACGCTGGCCAGCCTGTCCTCCCGGCTGTCCTGGGCCAGGCTGGCCTGGAGCCGTCTCTGGGCCCAGCCCCCATAGTACTCTTCATCCAAGTCCTTGTACGCCAGGACCAGGGTCCGCAGCCCTTCCCCGGCGTACTCCTGGGGACAGAGCCAAGAGGGTCAGCTGGCCCCTCCTCACCCACGACGCAAGCCCCGCACCACAGGGCCCGTCCAGACACCTACATTCAGGTGGTCCGTGGTGGTGCTGAGCAGCTCCTGGGGGGAGGGGTGCAACCTGTCCAGCAGGATCGTGTCAGCCCCTTTGCAGTAGAGTCGGATCCTCCCTTCTGGATTCCGCACTACGGTCGGGGCAGGGGAGACAGTCCCAGAAGAACTCAGGCAGGCCAAGACCCCCGACCGACCTCATCAGCCAGGGCCCTCGGCACCCCTCCCCCGCCGCAGGCCCCGCGCCCCTGGGCGCCGCCCCAGCCCGGCCACAGCCTCACCGATGACGGACATCCGCTTGCGGATGTTATTGAAGTCCAGGATGGCCAGCAGCTGGTAGGTGACGGCTGTGCCCATCTCGTGCACGGTGATGGTTTTGGGAGTGCGAGAGCGGAACACAAAACCGAAGTTCCTGGCCGCCGTGACCAAGGCACCCTCGTCCGGGGACTGTGCCTTGTAGTATAGCTCGCCTGGGAGGGCAGCAAGAGCACAGGGTCTAAGTGGCCACCCCGGCCGTGACCCGCCCAGGAAGGCCCGCCTGGCCGCGCCCCAGAGCAGACTGAAGGTCCACCATCAGGCCAGGAGAGCGCGAGGCAGGCCGGGGCTCACCTTCGTTCTTCTCTTCAGACATGACGGTGTGACACAGAGAAAGGAGGCGGAAGAACTCGTGCGCGTGGGGGTCGCCCGTCTTGACGGCCTCCAGGAGGCTAGGGTCCCAGAAGACGAACTTCTTGTCGGCCAGAGGGTTGAAGGAGAAGTCCACAGGCTCTGGCCTCTAGGGCGGGAGGAGGGCCATGAGCTGAGGGCGGCCTTCAGGCTGCACCCCAGCCCCGCCGTCCCCACCCCGCTGTTTCCTGCTCTTTTGCAGCCCTTGACCCCACCCGCCACGGACCCCACGTCACCCTCCTGCTCCTGAGTCTTCCTGAACACACCTGCCTCTCCCAGCAGCCCCCACCCTGGGCCAGAGCACCCCGTCCTCACTGGACCCACGGTGACTGGGCTTACCTCTCCCAATTCGGCTTTGTGTCCCAGGACATCGAACACGTCCCCTACACGCACAAGACAGAAGGTGAAGGCGCATCAGCACTCGGCGCCGTGGACGAAGGGCGCCAGCGCAGAACCCCACAGGCACCTGGAGCCCTCGTCGAGCGCCGCGGCCCCAGCACGCCCCTTCCGCTCTCCTGCCAGGCCCCCAGCACCCCCCAGATGCCTTTCACCCCACAGGCCGAACAACGGGCAAACCCCACACACAAACCACAGGCCCGGGTTAGTAGAGAAAGCAGTGAGTCCCGCACACCCCCTGCCCCAGATCACCCCGGGGCCCGGCCACGAGCCCATGGCAGCAAGGCCACGCTAGGGACCACGGTCGCATTCCAGAGACGCGAGAGGGCCCAGGATGCAGCACGGGAAGGGCCGAGCACTCCATCGCCACCCCACATCTGCGGCCCGACCCGGGGCACAAGGCAGACGCTGCCCCCCTCCGCCCCTCCGCCCCCCGCCCCACAGGTCCGTGCAGGGAGGCAGCCAAGCCCGTGTCCAGACGGCAGCGGCGGTGGGGAGCCCCGGCGCGGCCCTACCATAGCTGCGGCCGCTGACGGAGCACTTGCTGAAGACCATGATGTTCTGCGTGAGCGTGCCCGTCTTGTCGGAGAAGACGTACTCCACCTGGCCCAGCTCCTCGCTCAGGGTGGTGGTGCGGGCCTCTGCGGGCGTCCGCTTCTTCGCACAGAACATCTTCTTGTCCCAGTTGATGAAGTAGCTGTGGCCCAGGCGGATGACCTCCACGCTACACGGGGGACAGGAGGTCAGGCTCGGGCAGGGAGCCGCGGACGGGACCCACCCGCACGGGCCTCCGTGGCAGGCCCCCCCCCGCCTGGGGGCAGACAGAACGGACGGACGGACGGACACCTGGGCACAGAACCTGGGAGGGAAGGGCAAGGAGAGCCTGAAAGTGGAGCCGGCCACTCACTGTGGCCGCCAGGAGCTCCCTGACCCCGACCCTGTGATGCTCTCCAGACAAGAGGGGGCAAAGGGCCTGGGCAGGCGGGGCACACAGCACAGGCGGAGGAGGAAGGGACTGCAGACAAGGCGCGCGGCCAGCTCTTACCTCAGGACTAATTACACAGAAACCATGCAGAGAAAACAAGAGAAAGCGTGTGAGGGAGGGACGAGCGAGACACGGCGAGGGCACAGGCCCCCATTGCCCGCCGCAAGCACTGTCCTTCCTCCACCGTCTCGCGCGCCACCGCTCTGGCCTGGCGACCCCGGCAGGGTGCCCTCCACCAGGTCCGACACGGACCGTCAGCACCCCAGGCAGGGGACCGAGCCAGGGGGGCGCCGCTGGAGCCCGGTGTGGCCTGACCGAGGACCCCAACCGGCCAGAGGGGTCTTCTCAGACTTTTCCCTGAGGAGCGGCTCTTGCCCCCGGCACAGCCCGGAGCCCGAGCAGAAAGCGAGAGGCTTTCCTGGCAGCCGCCACGGACGCCGGGGGCAGGGACGAAGCTCAGACAGAAGCCCAGGGTGGGGACGGGCCAGACATGACAGAAAAGCGCCTGAGCAGGCCTGAGGGAGCCGCGGCGGCCGGGACGCAGCCCCCCCGCCCCCCCACCCCGCTGTCTCATTCTCTAATGCGCATCTCATGTCATCGCACCGGCAACGCGGGGAAGAAGGTGGGACGGGGCCGTTCCCACATTACATGCGGAAACCGAGACCCCCAGCGGCCAGGAGCCTCCTGTCCGTGTTCTAGAAAAGCCCAAGTCTTGGCACAGAAACGCCGTCGGCACCGGGACTCAGGGGAGGGCACCCGGGGTGTGTGTGTCAAGGAAACGGGCCGGGCCCTTGGGAAGAGCCCCGTGCCTCCAGACAGGCTTTTCTTGCACAGGTCTCGGGCCCTTGCCCCCGAGGACAAGGCCGTAAGCACGTGGAAGTTTCTTTCTTCCGGCTATCATCCTGCAGCTTCCCCCCGGCCCGGCGCTGTTCACACGCTCCGGGCCTCAAGCATCCCTGATGTGCCCGAGCTCCTACTCGCCACGCTCCGCCGCAGGCCAAGGCTTCGGACCCGTTCCTGGGACTCTTTTCTAAGGACTCTCAGTGTTTACTAAGGAATGACAAAGCGTCAAGACCCTCTGTCAGGAACCAGGTCAGCGGGAACCCGGTCCTGCCCTGTGCTGCTGCCAGAAGGTGACCTTTCTGAGGGTCGCACCTCCAGGCCTCTGTGCCTGTCCTCTCCCCCAGGCCCCCCTGCACCCGCCAGCCCCCTCTTCAGAGAGGCCCTCCCTGACGAATGATCCAGGGGCTGATGCTCCTCACCCCTGTGCTGTCACATTGGGGCCACGGGGTCTCGGCGTCTCGCAGCCCCTCCCAGCCTGCGGCTCCCGAGGCAGACACAGGGTTACACACCTGTATCCCCTGTGCTCACACTCACTGAAGGGGTAGGGACTCCCATAGCACTCACTCCTGTTCTGCTTCAGAAGGCATTTAGATTTTTCTCTCTACGCGACTGAAACTCTTGCTGGGCACGCGGTCCGTCCCTAACATGTCTCTGCGGCGTGCACGGCCGAAGTCAGCATGCGGGCGACCCGTGCCAGACAAATCGGACTCTTTCTGTCACAACCGTCCAAAGTGCCCGGGAACAGTGATGAAGCTTGCTCCGCACACAAAGGTAAACAGCGAACAAGATGCTCGAGGCACAAGGAGCTCCAGGTTCCTTCCCCAAGGGTCCACCTTCACCGAGAGTCTGCCGAGGGACTGCCCGAGCTTCCCGGGAGACCCAGGCAGAGCGAGCACCTACCTGACATAGAGCGATATGGGCACAACGGTGTTGAGAATGATGATGTAGGACCAGAAGGAGAGGAAGCCAGAGAAGAAGGCACTGTCCACCGCCTCGTCCCAGGGCAGGTAGGCCTGGAAGCGCGTCCCGACCTCATGCTCCCAGATAGCGTTGCCGATGGCCAGGATCACCCCCATGCAGACCAGGAACCCGAAAATCTGGTGAGGAGCGGGAAACAGAGGCAAGGTGGCAACTCAGGAAGCCCCCAAAATCAAGTGCATCCCTGAAGGTCACGGCCCGTACCCCAAACCCTCAAAGGCTCAGGCATCTTTAAAACGGCGCCACGCTCGCCCGAGAAGCACCCAGGACTGCTGAGAGCACGTGGTCCGCCAACCGTCACATGGTCCTGTCGCTGAGCACCTGTGTCCACTGTGTGATGAGGGAGCCCTTCCCGGACGGTCAGAGGGTGCGAGCACACTCCTCTCCCCGGGGTGCTCACGGCAAATCACCCATCTACTTGAACTAGCCTCCCCAGACAGGCGACAATGCCAGGCTTCTGCAATGCTCATTATCGCATACAGATCGCCAGAAAAGTTTTTAACCAGGGAAACAAATTTTATCTTCATAAATTAGATTTGAAAGCAAAAAAGTTTAAAGATTGTAAAAGATCGGGCGTCTGGCTGGCTCAGTCCATGCAGCATCTGCCTTAGGCTCAGTCATGATCCTGGGGTCCTGGGATTGAGCCCCACAGTGGGCTCCCCGCGGGGAGCCTGCTTCTCCCTCCACCTCCTGCTCCCATTTGTGTTCGTTTTCTCGCATGCGCCCTCTCCCTCTCAAATAAATAAAATAATGAATAAAATAAATCTTGCAGTCCCTGAAGCAGGACCATAAGAAAATCCTGGCGGTTAAAAGAAAAAAGAGACCACTGTCTGATTTCAGACATCTGTTTCCAAAGCTATGCTCACCATCCATGCTCTGGAACCCAACGGGAACGACCCAGGTGCCCAAGGACTGCCGGGGGGCGATGCGAGCCCTCGTGCGAGACTTAACCACTCTCTGGGGGGTGGTTTGGCAAACCCTTTAAGGCAGGGGCGGACCAGCTCTGCAGAGGCTGGTCCAACCTTTGCAAGCTGGCGTGTAGGGGGCTGGAAGCAGGCAGCGGGGGCGCCAAGAAGGGGAGGAGAGCCCAACAAGGACCTCCAATCTCCAGGCAAACAAGACAAGGATTCAGGAATGGCCAGACACTAAAACAGTAACTTTTCCTTTGGGATCCTCCACTCTGAGACGTCAGGGGAAAGACCCGTTCATTATGCAGCCACCAAATGGAAATTTTTCGTTTAACTCCTTCTCCAACCCTGTGAAGGGCTCCTTGTCCCCGGCAAACGCAAACAGAAGTGGACACGCTGCGCTAAGTCGCCACTGGAACTGGAACCTCGAGAAGGGAAGACCTGTTTCAGCTCTGTCCACCCCTGATTCACTCAGGTCCCTAAGGTTCTTGTAAATAACGTCTTCCCCGCCTAAAGAGAGCCGAAAGGAGCCTCTGAGCAGGGAGGAGAGGGGGGAGCAAGGGCGGGGCGGGGGGGGGGGGGACGCGGGGAGGAGCCTTACCCAGAGCACCAGTGTATTCATCAGGCGATCGATGCTCGTTCTCTTGAACTTGGTCCTGCCGCTGTTCTGCATCAGCTTTGTGTCGGGACCTGGAAAGGAAGGGAAGACAGGGGAAGCCAAGGGAGCCACGGGCCGCCTGGGCCAGGGCAAGGAGCACTGCGAGCTGGAGAGAGGAGGGCTGGGGGCAGGGGGGCTCCGGCCCATGAAGGCTCTGCCCCCCACCCTGGAGTCCAGAGAGCTGGGGGGCGCGGGGGGTGGGGGGCCGCACTCAGGTTCCGCCCTCCGGCCAGAGGCTCGGTGTTGTGCTGGCCCCGCCACCCCTACTCCCCCTCCCCCCGCCCCTTCGCCCCTCCCTGCCCGCTCCCACCCCCTCCCTGCCAGCCTCCCCACCGGCCGCTGGGCAGGCTCACCAGCAAACACCACCAGGCCAAAGCACCACTCCGTGTTACGCAGCACGCAGCCCCGCAGCAGCATGTTCTGGTTGCTCAGCGGAAACTTGCTCTCCTTCCAGTACAGGGTCCCGCTGAACCTGTCCAGCTTGTTGTTGGGCGGCTCGCAGACCACCTCCCCTGCGCGGACACAGAGCAGACACGCGGCTGTGGGAGGTGAGCCGGAGTAACTCGTGGCCAGGAGCACGGGGGCAGGAGCGCGGGTGCGTGGGACAAGGTTGCACGCGCACTCTGGCCTGGGGACCCCACGGGGGGCCCAGCTCTACAGAAGTGACAGCACAGGTCCCCACAGGTTTACTGAAGCCGCCACTGAAAAGTGAAAAACCAAAAACCAGAAGCAACTGCGCGGCGGAGGGATGGCCCAGTGAGGCGGCCCAGGAAGGAGGCCAGTCCCTGGGAATGGCCAGGCGCCCACGTGCCTGAAGGACGCAGCAGGTAAGGAGAGGCCTGTGCGGGGACTTGGGGGCCACAGGGCCCCACTGCTTTGTGCTTGGGTTTGTGCAAACACAGAGCGTGCAAGGACACCCACTGAAGGGGCTGTGCACCTGGCCCGAGGGCGAAACTGGGGTGCAGGAGGCTTGCTTCTCACACAGATCATGGTTTGTTCCTCTAGCAAAGGAGCAAACATCATCAACCGGGGCCAAATGAGAATGAACTGAATTTCTCTGTACACACACAGCCAGGAGGGAGCTAGCGGCTGTGAACTCAAGCAGGCGGGGGCCACCCTGCACTGCTGACACTCCCCCATGAAGAAAGATCTGGGGAGCTGCAGCCCAGTGAAAAGGAGCCGGTGCAATTAAAACCCCAAAACCCGCCCCACCTCCTCCACCCAAAAGTCACTTCTCCAAAGTCACTCACCATCAAATTTGGCGAGCCTACTGATGTCTCCCAACTCCGAGGTGACTGGGATCGCCTGGCGCACTTTCATGTTGGTCTCCCTAGAAGGACAGTGTCCCTAAGTTCTGGTTCCCATCCCTTCCTCCAGATTCTACCTGGGAGCACCTGACCTCTGGGCATCACCCATCTCCATATACCCGAAACTCTTCTGAGCCCTAAAAATTGTCCAAAGGGTATAGACCCCAGACCTGGGAATCTATTCCAAAAAACAAGCTTTTTACCCTTAAGGAGGCAGGAGATGAGTGGCGCTGGGCATCTGACCTACCCGTCGAGTTCTGCTGTCTCTATGTAACACAGGCCGTGGGGCTCACTGCTGGAAAGGAGGAGGAGATCCGCCTAGAGAGAAAATCCAGTGAGGAGCCCAAAGGACCTCCACTTGCGATGCACTCTTTGCTGATCCCTACTTCCCCTGAGCCTTCTTGGTTTGCTTAGTCCCAAGCGTGATGGCTAGAAAGACGCCAGCCCCAGGCGTATTAATATGACACAGAAGCTCCCCACTCAGGGAGCTCCGGGAGCACTGTCGGTTAACCTCCGACGCTTCATGATCCCAGGGTCCTGGGACCGAGCCCCGCATCGGGCTCTCTGCTCGGCGGGGAGCCTGCTTCCTCCTCTCTCTCTGCCTGCCTCTCTGCCTGCTTGTCATCTCTGTCTGTCGAATAAACGAATAAAATCTTAAAAAAAAAAAAAGCGTTCGACCCTTGATTTCGGCTCAGATTGTGACCTCAGGGTTGTGAACCCGAGCCCCATGGTGGGCTCTGCACTGGGTGTGGGCCCCGCTGAGGGTTCGCCCTCTGCCCCCCACCATTCACACAGGCACGCACGCATGCGCTCTCCCTCAGAAGATAAATAAATAAAACAAACGGGGAAAAAAAGCTCCACCCAAGGAAGTTCAATCCATGCGTGATTATGAGGCTGCAAGAAATCAGGAAAGACTCGTTTCTATCTGCCAATGAGAACTGAGGAGACGTGCAGCCCTAGGGGGCCGCCTTGGCCCTCACCGCCACAAACTGATTATTTTCCAGCTTGATGATATCACCGACACGGACGTTCATCCACGGCTCTTGCTGGAGGCTGAGGCAATGAGAGGTCAGGAGAGGCTGTCAGTAGCGAGAGAAGTTCCTGGGGACCCTCCCCCTGAAGGCCCTCGGCCCCCACCGGGCACTCACCTCCCGCGGATCAGCACTTGGGACTGCCGGTTATTCACCTGGTTGTCACTCTTGTGGCGGAACTGCGAAGATGAGACGTCAGACACCCCCTCTGCCAGGGACTCAGCCGGGCAGTGGGGTGCGAAGCGAGCCGGTCCCGCCTTGGGCGCACCTGTCCACAGATGGGCTCTCTCCCTGGCTCCGCCCCCTGCCCGCGGCCAAGGTGCCGCAGTTCTAGGGGCCAGGTGGGGGATGGCAGCAACTTGCTCTCCTCTGTGGGCAGAGGGGAGCAAGCTGGGAGTGGGGTGAGGAAGAGGGGCAGGAAGGGGAGAATGGAAGCGACTCACATAGTCATCGGTGGCATCTTTAACAGCCGTGATGGCGAGGACGAGAACCAAAGGCACGATGGTGGTGAACCAGGACAGGGAGGACACCTGGGGGATCAACTGCAAGGGAAAGAGGGCGTGGCTCTGAGGCCCCGCCCATCCCCTCCCACCCCCACCCCCCCTCCCTCTTGGTTCATTTGGCTTCAGGAGTGCCAAGGATCTACCTGCAGAATGAGAAGGAACAGGAAGTAGGTATTGGCAACTTCCTGGAACTGCTCAAAGAGGTTGACAGGCAGGAAGGTGAGGATATTGTACTTGGAGGTCTTGATGCAGTTACTCTGCGGCAGGCAGGCAGGCGGGAGATCACCACACAGCCTCCACCCCCACCCAGAACCAGGCAGGGCTGCCCCCTCCATCCTCCCTCCCCAAACCTCTGCCCCCAAAAGCCAGCAAGCACAGGCCTGGGAGGGGGAAGGGGCAGCAAGAAGGGAGTCTCCTGGGGTCCACCTGTCCTGCAGCACCACCACGTGAAGGTGGGAAAAAATCAGCATAGCCTCCAAGGCAAGTGGCCCAGGGGCTGCTTCTGTCCCCTGACCCCCACCTCAAGGGGGCCACTCCCCCCACACACACTCAGGAGGAGGGAGCAGGCCAGCCAGAGTCACTCACCGCATACTGGAATTTCTCGTTGTATTCCCGGTCGTTGGCTCGAGCCCGCCTTTCTTCTTCTGCAACAGAATGCGGATGATGCCGCAGTCAGAAGGGGCCCATGGGGGCCCAACACCCTGTCAGGGCTACCCATTTTGTGGGTTTTCCACTGAGGGCTCTTGGCTCCTTCCACAGGACAGTCTGAAGGAGCTGGTGCCCCACCTGAGGTGTCGCTCACTCTTCCCTCCGGTCCCTCTCACCACCAGCCTGGCCTTTTGGCTCCGCAGGCATTCATTCACAGGACAAGACCAACAATGTCAAGGTCTTCTGTTAGGGGCACTCAGTTCCCCTCCCCCATCCCTTTAATTAACACCTTAGCCTCAGGGATCCCCAGAGCAGCAGCTGCAGACCAAGAGGAGCCCCTGCAGGCCCAGCCACTGCCCTCCTCCTGACCTGGGGGTGGGGTGGGTGGCAAGCCAGGGGGTCACCCTGCTCCGCAAGTGCTCTGCGGCAGCCCCACAGCCCCACGTGCAGCACCCCCTCCGCTTGTCACATGTCACCCGCAGAGCCTTCTGACTGGCCCACAATGACATCACCTTATTTCAAAGCTCATCTTCCAGTCGGAGAAGGGGGGGTCAGGGATGCGGGTCATGCAGAACAAGACGGCGATGAAGGAGGCAGGAACGGGATGTGCTTTAAAGGGCTGCTCTGACTGTAACCCCTCCTGTGCCATCTGCGCATCTCGCCCTTAACACACCTGCCACCCACGGAGTGACACCTATCCTGAACACTCGCTCATCTGGGGCTGCAGGTGCCAAGTTCATGTCCCAAAACGCGGAGCTGTCCTGTAAAGGGATCTCCAGACCACCTCTGGGGGTCACAAGGACCACAGGCTGAAAAGGGGGGCTCCCTGGCGCCACAGGGAACACAACGCATTCAACCAGCACAGGAGCCAAATGCTGCATTACAGAACCCCCTCACCCCTCCAAAGACCCCTGCAGAGCACTGCACAGGAACAAAACCTCGGCACAGGGCTCCCTCCGCCTACTCGGAGGGCTCCTTCCCTCCCAGAAACTTCCCCAGCGGGGACCCCTCGCTCTGAGCCCCCTGCGTTGTCTCCAGAGACCGTGCAAGCGAGAGGCAGGGGCCAGACCGTTCCGGAGCCGGATCTCTGGGTCTGGAAAGGAGAGGACCAGGGACAGCTGGGGAGAGCCCAACGGGAGAGTGAGAGGAAAAAGCACGGACCCGGGAGAGCTGCTAGGGGCTGCCTCCTGTTACCTGTCCCCCAAGAGGGCTTCTTTCTGCTCCAGGAGGGGGGCGCCCCGGCCCGGGCCCACTTCTCGGGCATCTCCTTGGGGACCGTCATGATCCCGGTTGGAGCGGGGGAGGACGGGCTGTCTGTCGGTCCGTCCTCGGCCTCAGCGGCGCGGATGCGGCGGCCCCCCGGGCAGGCGCAAGAGCCTCGGCCGCTCAGAGGGGAGCCCCGGCCGCCGCGCGCGCGCCCCACCTGCAGCCCCGGCCATCCCCGCGGCCGCCACCCCCAGGCCCGGCCGCCCGCGCGCCCAGTGGCCCGAGCGCGGCGCGCGCCCCGGCTCCGCCCCCTGCCCGCCCCCCGCCCGCAGGGCAGCGCCTGCCAGCGCCGCGTAGGCGAAGACCGCGGAGCCCCGCCCCCCGGGGGGGAGCCGCCAGTGTTGTCCGGGCAACCGCTTACATCCCGCCCCCGCCTGCAGGGAAACGGGGGTGGGGGGCAGGGCGGAGGGAGACTACAAGGAAGGTGGAATCGCAGTGCCCCAGGCCGGAGGCTAAGCGCCCGGGTGCCCCGAGAGTGAGGGGAGGAGAGCCCAGCTCAGGTATCCGGGAGACGACTTCGCCTCCTAGGCTCCCCGCCAGGATGGGCAGGGCTGCGATCGACCCTCCTCCAGACTCAGTGCCAGTCGTCCCTCCTCCCTCTGCTCCCCGAGCCATAGTAACACCCAATCTTGATGATCCCAGGGATTCCAATCCCCCCGCCGCCCCCGTCTTACCTGGGGGGCGCTTTTTTGCACACAGTGCCATCTCACCCAGCAAGGTCCCAGCAATCCCATGGGAGACCCTGCAGGAGGGTGACATACGCGTGAGTTCAGAAAGCCAAGGGCAACCCTTCATTCCGCTCTTCGGACCCCTCCTGGAGGTTCTCTTTCCCAGCTCTGGCCCTCCCCACGGTGTCCCCCTCCACCCCCCACCCATGCCTCAGCCTTCAATGGATGGGGGGGGGTATGTGTGTGAGCACTTGTGTGAGGACTGGCAGATTACAGAAGCTGAGACCTACGGGGAAAAGAAGGGAACAGACAGAAGTGGCCAGACAGGAGGGGCACAGCTCTCAGGGAGCCCATCCCCGGGCCCATGAATGCCCCCATGTGCCCTCCTGGTGGTGATGAGTGGTCCCTGTGTTTACTGGAAAGCAGTTTCCACCAAAGGGTGGTGTTGAGGGAACCTGGGCCAGGAAACACCTGGCAGAACCTCAGGAAACCAAGTGGGCAGGCTCCACCCTTCCCAAAATGCTTATAAGACCCCCATCCCCCAACTGCTGGGCCTTCCATCCTCACCTCCTGCAGGGGAGCTCACACTAAAGGCATGGTCTGCATTTCCTGAACACAGTCCCCAAACCACTTCCTCTCAGTCTGGGTCAGCTGAGGGGCCTTGCCCAGCGGTGCTGGGGAGTGGCCCTTGCTCCCCCCCCACCCCCCTGCAAGCCCAGACTGCTAGGGATGGCAAGAGGTGCAGGCTCTGGGAGCATCAGTCAGACATGCCTTTGCTCTCCTTCCATCTTTCTGTGTCCCTTTCACCCGAAAAGGTAAAAGGCCTGGCCTCCAAAACAGGATCACAGAGCCTCAACCCTCTTGCCAGCTGGGTCCCAGGTCCTCCTGTCGCCCCCTCTTTCTCTGTCTGGGTGGAAAGCCTTCCCCCTCATCGGTGCCCCTGACTCGGGCCTCCTAGGCACAGCCTGCCAGCCGGATGCCGAAAAAGATACCGACTGCCTGTCTGCCCAACCTCTGTAATTACAGGCTCTGGCCACAGCCCGTCACCCACACCCGTCATCCCTTCACTAACTCACACTCCCTTTCCGAGCCCCAGATCAGGCACAATGCCACAAGGCCTTTTCCTCCCGGACCCTTCCCAACACCAGTCGCCACGGATGCCTGGCTAAAGAGGAAAAACCTCATCCACAGTTTTGGAGATGCCAAGCCCTCCTCCAGGGGGGCCCTCTCCAGGGTCTCCACCCAGTCCTGAGTATGAGTCATGGCAGGGTGGGGTGTGGAGGGAGAGGTTAAGGAGAGGACGGAAGGGTGGGCACGGCAGGGTGGGGTGTGGAGGGAGAGGTTAAGGTGGGCATCCCAAGTTCCATACCAGCCCCACCACCCTAAAGGGAGGTAATCAAGATACACCACCAGCCTGGAGATCTGGGTTTGAGTCCCATGAGAGAATTAATGAGGGAACCACACACACCTTTAGGAGTCAGGAGTCTGGACACGGAGCAGGAAAGTTGTTTTACCTCTAAGACCCTGGGGAGAATGAGAGCTGACTTGGTCCCAGACCTCATCCCCTCTGCGGGGCTCTGATAGGGAGGGAACAAGAGTGGCAGAGGGGAAACAGGGAAACCCTGTCACTTCTCCCCAGTCTCACACAGCCTGGGTTTTTTGAACCATCAGGCACACCAGCCACGTCGCCCTGCCCATCACCCTGCCCCAGCCCCCTCTGCAGCCACATTTGGGATAAAAATAGCCAGCTCTGGGAAGAAGGCAACGCTTCATGGAGGAAAACGGCTCCTCCTCTCTGCCTGGCCCCTGCTCCCTTCCAGCCCAAGCCCGGGAAGACGAACCCCTTCTTTCAGAGGAGGCTGGCAGGGGTATGTGTGGGCCGGTCAGGGGAACAGAAGGAAATGGAATCCTAGACCCCCAGCTCACTTGCCACCAGCACCCCTGGCCACCGACATCGCCAAGGCCAGATGCCAGGGCTCAGTTCCCAGCTCCGAAACCCCAGAGCTACTGACGCTTTTTGCGCCCCTGCTTTGGCTCACGCACAGACCTCCACCTTGGAAAAAGCCTACCAGCCCGCACTCCCTTCTCCAGGCGCCCAGACGCTCGGACCAGGGACACTGCCCTCACCCCACAACTCTCGGGGAGGCTCTCCCCTTCTCGCTGCCCCACAGGCTGCTCCGCGCCCCCCACTTGGGCAGCCCCTCCTCCCGCGGTGCGGGGAGCCTCGGGACCCCCATCCTCAGGCACCCGCACCGTCGTCCCTGAGAGCACGCGCGCCCGCCCCGCCTCACCTCAGCGCGCCGCGCCTGGCGCCCGCCCCGGCCTCCCCGTCCTGCCCATGTCGGGGGCTGCGGCGGGGGGCGCTCGGCTGGGCTCCCCGCGGGCTCCCGCCCCCAGCTGCAGCCCCGCTCCCCCGGGGCTCGGCCCGCTACTTTGTGTCAGTTTCGGCCGCGGCGGGGCGGAAGTGACGGAGGAGGCGGCAGAGGCGGGGGGCGGGAGGGGGTTTTGGGGAAGGGGAGGGAGGGGGAGGGGAGGCGGGACCCGCCATCTTTGTGCGGGGCGGGGCGGGGCGGAGACGGGGTCTTTACCCACCCGAGGCCGTGTCCCCTCACCCCCACTGCACATCCATCCCACAGCCAAAAAGCCAAATCAGCCAGCAGAGCAGCGAGCCCGGGCGTTTTTTGTTTTTTCAAGTTTATTTATTTCAGTAATCTCCGCGCGCAACAGGGGCTCGAACCCACGACCCCGAGACCGCGTCGCAAGTTCCTCCGACTGAGCCAGCCCGACGCCCCTAAGGGAGGGCCGGCGCGTTTATTCGCTGGGAAGGGGCCCCGCAGCGCGGCCCCTGGAAGGGCGTGAGAGCGAGCATCCCCCTCCCGCTCACCCGGCTCCCCGCGGCCTCGGAGTCGGGGCCTTGCCCCGCGGCTCACCGCACCCCTTTCCGGGACCGACGGCTGGAGCGTCTGGGCACTGGGCCGTGCCTCAGTTTCCCCCCTTGCGCTCCCGGCCGCCAGGCAGTCCCGGCTCGCCCCCTCTCCATCCAGAGAGCCGCCCCGCGAGGGCAGGGCGGCCGCACCGAGGTCCGGGGCTGGGAGCCTTGCAGGGGTACCGGGCTCAGCAGCAAGGGCCCCTCGCCGCGGCCGCCCCCGGCCCCGCGTGCCTCTCCGGGGCGCGCCCTCTGGTGGCTGCTTTGAGGCGCTACGTCCGCAGCAGCCGTGGGGTCCAAAGACCAGCTGGGGGAGCAGGGGAGCAGGAGCAGCGGGAGGAGCGGAGGAGGGGAGGAGAGGCGGCGGGGAGTGGGGAGGAGCGGAGGAGGCCCGGAAGGGCTGGCCCGGGATCGCCCGGTGCAGGCATCCTCTCCGGCTTAGGAGGAAAGGGTGCCTCGATAGCCGACCGCGAAGCCGGCGCATTCGTCAGAGGAAGAATGTCCTGTCCCCGACGCCGGACCTCTGGCCCTCCGCAGCGTCCACGAGGGCGGTGAGGGCTGTCCTGGGGGAATCACAGCTGCGGCCGCCGAGCTGGGGCAGACGTTTCCAAGCCTGAGGCTTTCCGTCGCGCGAGCTCTAGATCCTGAGCTGGCTCTGACTCCTCGGGGTGGTGGAGGGCCACCAGCAGCTGGTACGTGGCTGTGCCAAGCATAGCCCCCACCAGAGGGGCCACCACAGGCACCCACCACCAGCCATTCCCGGCACTACAACAGAGGGCCAGGAGGAGGATCTCAGGGCTGACTCCCCTCACCTCCCCGAGGAGGACCGCCCGTCGCATAGGCGCCCTGAAAGCAGTTCCTGGGGAGATGGACGCCAGAGGAGTGTGGCTCCGCAAGGCGCACAGCGCTTGGAGGGGAGCCCCTAGGAAAGCCTTGGTCCAGCCTCTTGTCTTAGGGGATTATCTGAATATACCCCTGTTGCTGAGGAGGTCACTAATGCCCAGGAGGTAATGACACACCCAAGAGCAACATCCTTACAGTTTGTGGGGGGAAGGGTTGGGGGAGAGGAGAAGGGTAAGAGAGAGAGGGAGAGCTACGGTGTAGATGAGGGACACTGCCCCAGAGGCTGAGAGAACTAAGCAAAGGGGGAGCTGGGGACCCAGACTCTGAGGGAGGAGAGTGGAGGGACTGCCCCAGGGGAGGGGGCCATAGTCTCCCACCTGAAGACTTCAGGGCCCCAGCCAGCCACATAGGTGAAAAGCCGCGGGCCCAGGTCGCGGGCAGGGTTGAGTGGGAACCCACAGTTGACACCCAGGGATAGCCCGATGGCTAGGATCAGCAGCCCCACAGCCACAGGCTCCAGACCCGCAGGCACTCCCTTGTTCCGTGTGTCCGTGATGGCCAAGATCCCCACAATAAGGATTCCTGTGCCCAGAACCTTAAAAGTGACAGAAGCAGAGGGGCCCCCATGAGCTGCCAGATGATCCCTCTGCCCTTTCTCACCCAAGGATCCTAGGCCACCAACCCTTGTCATCTGACTTTGTCCAACATGGGCAACTGGGGTGGGGTGGCTCAGAGAGAAACCCAACCCCCTCAGCCCAGGGAGTTTCAGGGGACGAGGGCAAAGAGCCAGGCTCTCCCAGTCTCTCCCTCACACTGACCTGATCCAGGAAGCCATTGTTCAGGGACAGATAAGGGGCAGGGTAGGTGGCAAAGATGGAGGCCGTCTCCTTGGGGCCAGTCACTGTCAGGTTCCCACCTGTATAATTCTGGAGGGCATCTGCAGGGGACGGGGACACCCAGATTCCCATCTTTGTTCATGCAAAACCATTGCAAGGCACTCCCAGCTACACACCAATGTGCCCAACCACCTTACCATAGTAGACCGCGTAGGTGGCTCCGGAGGCGCAGAAGGCCGACAGAAGCTGCACCAGGCAGTAAATGGGGAGCTTGGCCCAGGGCAGACGTCCCAGGAGGCACATGGCCAGGGAGAAGGCCGGATTCAGGTGGGCCCCTTCAAGGATCCAGAAAAGGAAACCAACATCCATGAAGTGTCCCACCAGGCACTCACCAGGTGACGCTGCTGCTCCTCACAGCTTTTTAATTTAATTTTACTTATCTTTGCCCCCAATGTGGGGCTCGAACTCACAGCCCTGAGATCAAGAGTGGCACACTCTTCTCACTGGGCCGGCCGGCGCCGCTGCTGCTTGCAACTCTGAAGGCAGATGCTACTGTTCCCGTTGTGTGTCGGGAAGCTGAGGCTCAGGGAGGTCATGCAACTTGTCTGGGTCACAGAGTAAAGCCCAGGGTCTGCCTGCTCTTTCTACAAACTGTTCGTGTTCCAGGCTCCGGCCAGGCACACTGGCATAGCACGTGTCTAGAGGAGGAGCGGGTGAGGTGCTGCGCAAAGATGAGCCCCGGGGCTTCAAGAGGGGGACCCAAGAAGATGGCACCCACCCCGATGCCTCGCCACAGATCTCTGTCTAGGTGAGTGGCGGACACACACGAAGGGGAGGGGCTGGACCAGGCCAAAGCCCTATCTCCGACCGGGGCACTAGCCAAGCTCAAGGAGACAATGTCCATGAATCACCAAAGGATCTGCCTTGTCACCATCACCATAGACCCACACTCCCGTGCGCGGTCCACGTCTCTGATGACCAGACCCCGCCCTTCTCACCTGAAACGTTACCGCTCACGTAGATGGCTACCGTCACGGCCAGGGAGCCGGCCAGAAACATGGTGAAGAAGTTGCCTTTGCTTTCTCCGCTGGTGACAGCCTGCGCCACAGCCCCCTGGGTGAGGAGCTGGTGGGGAGAGGGCAGATGAGGAACAGGAGCCGGGAATAGGGGGACCGGCAGCGGGGACAGAGGCTGGGAACGCAAGGCGCCAGCTGAGAGAGCTGAGCGCACGGGCTAGGGAGAGGGAGAAGCAGACAGAGGGCAATAAAAGGGAGACTCGGAGGACGACTGAAGACAGGGAAGGAGAATGAGAGATGGACAGGGCCAGGCATAAGTTAGGGAGTAGGACAGGAATGGCAGGGACACGGACGGGGAGAGAAATGACGGGTGGTTGGAAGACGCGAGACACCTGCAAGAAGAAACAGAGACCCTGGAGGAGCGAAGAGCTTTTGCCCCCCGCCCCCACCCCCCGCTCCCCATCCCAGCTCACCATGAGCACAAACACACCGAGAAACTCCGCCAGGCACTGTCGACCCAGCTGGCTGCGGAGCCGGAGCCAGCCTTTGACTTGGGCCAGGGGCCAGCCGTAGGCCATGGTGAAGACAGCCCGTGTCCGCCTGCCGCCCTCCGTCTGCACAGGCACGCAACTACTGACAGGGGAAGTGATAAGGAAATGACTTTAAAACCAATTGGCTCAGCTCCGGCACAGCAATATCTGTATCTGTACAATTCTGTATCTGTACAATATCTGTACCTGTACACGTGTACAGGCTGGGGAGGTAGAGATAATGGGAGAAGGTCTAAGGGCAGGCCCCGCGCATGACCAGAGCCTGGAGTTTGCCCAGGCTCTGTCCCCTTTGTCACCCCCATTCCTTCCAGGAGTAACCTCTTCCTATGCTGCCGGGTTGGAGGGAGTGGCCTGTGTCTGTGCTCTTGGCTGCCAGCACCTCCAGAGGCAGCACTACCGTTCTCACTCTGCTTGTGAGGGTCTCAAGAACCTCGGGACTCCCCAAGGCCACATGGCCATCTAAGGGCTCAGTCTTTCTCCCCATCTCCTGCTGCACGATTCCTCTCTCCTGCGGAATGTGACATACCTCCCCCACCTGATGTGGGAAACAGAGGCAGAAGAAAATCATTAAATCTCCTCACCTACTGACAAGCCCTTGAAACAGACAGAGTGGCTCTCCCCTGGGGACTCAACTGCCCTCACCTTGAGGTTTTGCTAAGGACAATCCTAGCCTGACTGACCCCCTACTCCAACAGGTCCAACCAGGATCCTGTAAGTCTACTTTAATAATTCCTTTAGGAAACTTTATCTCTAAACCTCCAAAATAGTGTCAACAATCATTCTCAAGCATATGACCCACTGATATATATCTAAAGGGTCTCACGAGAAGATTTTTATTACTGGTGACAATAGGTAGCCCCTCAAGGTCCCGGAGACCTCGTTTCCAAAATTCCTTAGAGACTTACATCATCCATAATCCCCTTTGTCCTCACCCACCCCCAAGTCCACCCCTACTCTGCCTTTAAAAACTCTGACTGTAATCTGGTTCGGGGTCCAAGTCCCTACTCCGCTGTGCCAGGTACACTTGGGCCCAAGCTTAAGCTTTCAAATAAACCCTCGTGTGATTGCATCGGTGTCGGCTCCTTGGTGGTCTCTCGGATGCGAAAACTCGGGTACAACACCACCCATTTGGACACTTAAAACCAACTCATTGCACGTTTGCCCTGCTGTCATGCAGAGTCTCCCCTCGGTGAGAAAGTGCTCAAGCTTTGTGTCCCCTGCCTCGGCTCCAGACAGAGCGGACAGAGCGCTTCCAGCCGTGCTGAGCCCCACCTCCCCTGCTCCGGATGCCTGCCGACCCCCCGACTCCACTTTGGGGCCAATGCACCTATCGCCAGGCTGGGACTCTCAGATGCTGAGAGCACACAGCTCCTTCCTGCACGGGAATACCTCTCACGGCCGGGACAGCCTCACCCAAGGGGACATGCCCCCTTACACGGCCCATGTCAATGACTGGTCGGTGCAGGGATGCAAAGATCTGGCCTCTTTGCCTTGAAGTAGAACAACCACAAGGGCCACTCCAGCTTCCAAGTCCCCATAGGATCAGCAGAGGCTTCTCTTGTAACTTCCTTGTGTCAATCTCCCTTTTTGCCTAATCCTGCTTTCCTCACCTTCTTACATGTGTGTCCCCTGAGACCATTAGCACCCCCAGTAAACTTTGCTCATGTCTCTTCTCATCTTAGTCTTTTCCCAGGGAACCCAAGACAGTGGTTCCACGAACTCTAGAATGGAATTTGGGTGATCACTTACGGGCTGGTTGACAAGAACCCTGTCATGGTAGTCGGTAGAAGATGGACAGTCTCTAGCTTGAAGCAATGCAATGGTTAAAATCACCAGCTGTCGTCCGCTGGAAGCCGTCACTGGTTGAAGGACAGGCACCTATGTAGGACCTCCAGCACGGGAGAGGCTGAGGGAAGCGGTCCTAGGTTCGGCAGAATGGATCGCTAAGCCACGGCACACTACGAAAGCCAGTGGTCTCCCTTACAGCATTTAAGGAAAGCCTCGCCTCCTGGAGGGAGGAGCAGCTGAGCTTTAGCGAAGGTGGAACTCTCAGCCCCAGTCGGTTTCCCACGTCAAGGTTAGGATCCTAAAAGAAAAAGGGTAGGACTCGGACACTCGACATAGGGACATCTGGGTAGATGCAAATGAGAATCTGGAATTCCCAGATTCCTCTGAACCCTCTCTCAAGTCATCTGGATTTTCCTTTTTCTCTAGTGTTCTGAAGTAGAGGTTCTGTTTGTTTGATCCTTGCTGTTTAGCATGTGGCGGGTCTTTCAGATTAGAAGTAAATATTCCTCACTTCTGGGATATTTTCTTGGTTTATTTCCTTGATGGTTTATACAATCCCAGTTTTCCTTTTTTATTCTTTTTTCTTTTTTTTTTTTTAAAGATTTTTTTATTTATTTGTCAGAGAGAGAGAGGGGGAGCGAGCGAGCACAGGCAGACAGAATGGCAGGCAGAGGCAGAGGGAGAAGCAGGCTCCCTGATGAGCAAGGAGCCCGATGTGGGACTCGATCCCAGGACGCTGGGATCATGACCTGAGCCGAAGGCAGCTGCTTAACCAACTGAGCCACCCAGGCGTCCCTTTATTCTTTTTTCTTTAAAAAAATTCTTTTTTAAGTTGGAGTATCGTTGATAAGTAATGTTAGTTTTGGGGTACTTTTTTCCTGTTTTCTGTCTCTGTTACTTGGTCTTTCCAGAGACTTCAACTTTGTCATCAAAATCTTTGGATAGTTTTTCATTTTTGCCATCACATTTAACTCCTCAAAGTTCATTCTTACTTATTTCTCCTTTGTAGGAATATCTTCTGGCTTTCTGAATATATCATATTTCTAAGGACATTAAATGTGCCCTTCCTAATTTTTCATCTTTCTGCAGGTCTGTTTCTCCCAACTTGCTTCTCTTGTCTGTATGTCCACCCTTCAGGCTCTGGGCTATCCACACATGTCTGGCAATCTCCAGCTCCATGTGTTTATGGGGATACGCTGAAAAGCGGATTCGAAAAATCGATTACAAGTGTGCCTGGGTGGCTCAGTTGGTTGAGCATCCAATTCTTGGCTTTGGCTCAGGTTATGATCTCAACATCATGAGATCGAGTCCTGCAGCAGGCTCCACACTCAGTGGGCAGTCCGCTTGAGAATCTCTCCCTCCCTCTGCCCCCTCCCCTGCTCACATGTGTGCTCTCTCTCAAATAAATAAATAAATTTTAAAAATCAATTGTATTTTTTTAACTTAAGATTTTATTTATTTCTTTGACAGAGACACAGCAAGAGAAGGAACACAAGCAGAGGGAGAAGCAGGCTTCCTGTCAAGCAGGGCACTCGATGCGGGACTTGATCCCAGGACCCTGAGACCATGACTTGAGCTGAAGGCAGACACTTAACAACTGAGCCACCCAGGCGCCCCAGCCGCTTTCTTACATACTAGAAGTTGGGGAAAAATGGGAGGACATGTTCTACTAAATACAGCCCCACAATTTTAAAATGTGAGTAGGCACAGAGGTAGACAAATAGATTAACAGAAAAGACAGAAAGACCCGGCAAAGGGACCCATGTGTATTTGTATGTATGTGTGTGTGTATAAAATATATTCATAGTGTTTGTACATACATATTTATACACACATGTTCATTTTCCCAAATAGAAAAAAAAGAAGTTGATCCCCTGGTTCATATCAAATAGAAGAGAAAATCCTGGTGGATTTAAAAACCTAAATGTAAAAGCAGAACTAATAAAACCTTAGAGAGAATAAATAAAGGAGAGCATTCTTTTCACCTTGGGTTGGGGAAATTCCTAAAAGATATAGAAAGCACTAACCATAGAGAATATAAACTTAGCTACAATAAATCAACTTCTGTTCATGAAAAGATATAATAAAGAAAATGAAAATACAAAATTTTATTGCTGTACCTTTTTTCTTTGTTCTCATGATTGGCTTCCTTAGGAAAATCCCTCATCATTTGAATCATTTCAATAAAACAGGTAAATGAGTGTGTAAGATCTGCCACTCTCAAGTCACAGGGCTACGGTTTGTTGTTGTCGTTTTTGTTGTTTTTAGATTTTATTTATTTATTTGACAGACAGATCACAAGCAGGCAGAGAGGCAGGCAGAGAGAGAGGAGGAAACAGGTTTCCTGCCAAGCAGAGAGCCCAATGTGGGACTCGATCCCAGGACCCTGAAATCATGACCTGAGCTGAAGGCAGCGGCTTAACCCACTGATCCACCCAGACACCCTGTTGTTGTTTTTTTTAGAAGATTTATTTATTTGAGAGAGAGAGAGGATATGCACGTGAGCATGAGCGGGGTGGGGGTTGGGGTACACCCCCTGCTGAGCAGGGAGCAGGGATGTGGGGCTGGACCCCAGGACCCTGGGATCATGACCTAAGCTGAAGGCAGATGTTTAACGGACTGAGCCACCCAGGTGTCCAAAAGGTTTCTTTTTTTTTTCTTTCTTTCTTTTTTTTTTTTTAAGATTTTATTTATTTATTTGACAGAGATCACAAGTAGACAGAGAGGCAGGCAGAGACAGAGAGGGAAGCAGGCTCCCTGCAGAGCAGAGAGCCTGATGCGGGACTCGATCCCAGGACCCTGAGATCATGACCCGAGCTGAAGGCAGAGGCCTAACCCACTGAGCCACCCAGGCGCCCCTCCAAAATGTTTCTTAATGAGAAGAAAATCTAGCAACTTTTGTGCTAGTTACATTTTCTCCAACATACATTAAAAAAAAAAAAAAAAAAAAAAAATTGCCAGTGTAGCTCCTTGAATTCTCTCACGAACTGTCTAATCATAGTGATCCCAGAGCTTGGGAAGCAAGTGTCCCCACATTTCCATACACACTCTCTCTTTTCAGAATCCAATGCATCCCTGTGTAGAAATTTTCCTGGAATTGTCTCCCTTTGTAAGAATAATCATTTTCTACTGGTACCTGACCCTATTTATCAAATTGGTTTTGGAAGTGGAACAAAAAATTAAGAAATAAGAACACTGTGGGCCAAAATGATCTGGGAAGCCCTGGATGGTACTAGGAAGTGGAACAGCCTAGACAAAACTAAGACCAAGGAATTAGCATAAATAAAGGTTTTATTGGTCAGTTTGGGTGAGTCACATACTGACATACCCCCAATTCACTGTTCTTCACACCCAAGGCCCTGAGGCGGCCGGAGGGAAAGGTAAGCCCACTGATGGTGCGCCAAGGGTGGAAAGAATCTGAAGGCCTCTGAGGGTTGACAAGGCTACCGGGACCGGAACAAGCGTCCTAGGAATAAATCCAGGATGGAATAGGCACCATCCAGGGCTGCAGGATTTGGTGATTCTGGATCTAAGGAAGAAAGTGATACACAGAGACACACTAAATGAAAGAGAATGAGCAAAGGATAAGGAGAGTAATAACATTAAAAGCTAGGAAAGTACGGGTTCCCCCTTCTCAAGGAAGTAAGAGATGGATCCCTTTGATTCACACACTTTACTTACCATCTCTAGGATGGCCATCTCCTTCCTGATGGGTTACCGTGGTCTCTGTCCGGCCCTCACTGTCCACCACAGTCCGGCGCTCCTCTACTGTCTATAAGGAGAAGCCCGAACCTTGTCTCTAACATCAATAAAGATGAGTTCACTGGTTTCTTTACCTAGATTGCTCTCTCCATGGCATCCTCTGGCCACAGTTCTTTCTACCCCTCTCTTCCAACTCACCCCATCTGGCTTAGTGATCTTGGTCACCGAGACGCTCTTGAAATAGGATTTGGGCTGGGGCTGGAGAACTGGGCCGAGGCCCTCCTGGGAAACTTGGGAATCAAGATCTAGAAGGGCAGAGAGAGGAAACACGAAATCAAGAGTCCGAGGAAAAGAGGGGGCCAAGTATGACAAGAAACTTCAGGGAGGAGAGCTGAGGGCACTTTAAATGGCCTCTCCCTCCAGACTCACCATTGTCTTCTCTGGCTCTAGAACGGGGGGTCATAGGCCACATACCATCGAACTGTAGAAAAAAAGCAAAGTAGGTGAAATGATACCTTTCACTCTGAAACTTGAGGGGTCACAGGACACAAAGTACCCCTAAGATCCAAAACCACCTTTCCCTGGGAGAGATAATGGCACTCGGGGTAGCTTTACTTACTCACCCCTTTCTCCTTCTTATCTGTTTTATCTATCCTTCTACCAAAAGGCTCTCCTGAACTGACACTTCTTTTTTTTAGACTTTTTTTTTTTTTTTTTTTTTTTGGAGATAGAAAAAGAAAAAGAGAAAGCACAAGAAAGAAGAAGGGCAGAGGGAGGAGAAACAGACTCCCGGTTGAGCACAGAGCCCACCACGAGGCTCGATCCCAGCACCCCGAGATCATGACTTGAGCCAAAACCAGACCCTTAACTGACTGAACCACCCAGATGCCCTGATTTTTTTTTTTTTTTTTTTTTTTTAAGAGAAAGCAGAACTCCCATCCCTGTCTACTCCCACCAAAATCCTACAAGGAGCTCAACACAGAAAACAGACATGAACGCTAAGCGGGGAGCCCAGGATCCCACCCCAAGTCTGTCAGACTCTGACAAGCCTCCAGTCTGTGCTCTATTAGCTTCCCCCACAGGCCCTCACTCTGGGCCCAGAAGCACTCACCACACCGAAAGGTCTCTGGGAGCCCCAGTCCTGTGCTGGTTTGGGGGATTCGCTTCTTGCGTCACTCTCCAAGACCCCCCTGAAGGTCCCGGGCTGCTGACTATCTGGATACTTAAGCATCGAGTCCCGGAGTGTCTGTCCCTCCCGTCGTCTCTCACTGGGTGTCTCGGACTCAGGACCCGGAACTGGAAGTTCTGCAGAAAGAGGGCAGATGGCTGCTGGGGCTGGAGAGGACCTGGGCTCTTTACAACCTTGTTATCACCAGTCTTCTCACACTGCCCGCCCTGACTCCTTTCCTCAGGCTCCTGATCTCACCCACCAACCCAGGAGAAACCACAGGTTGTCCGGGGACGGCCACACACCCGGAAGGCGGGAAGGCAAGGTCCAGGTCCCCATCTCGCTGAAGATGTTATTGAAATCCCGAATTAGGTCGTCAAAGCCGAAGTTATCATGGAAACGCATCCCTCCTCCTGGGCTGAAGCTGAAGCCGAAGCCAAACTCCTCGGGGGGCTGGGGGCCCTCAAACCTGGAGCTCCCGCGGCCCCACGGGGCTTCTTCCTCCTCGTCCTCGTCGTCCTCTTCTTCATCTCGAGTCATCCCTCCAAAAAAGGGGTCTCTGTGGCTGGGGGTGAAGGCAGATTTGAGCACCAGGACCTCAGCACCACCGGAAACCACACCGCGAGCTCTCGGCGGGAGGGGCCGAGGGCAGGCGGGGGTGCGCAGAGCCGAGGTGCGGGGGAGAGGCGGGCCGTGGGGTCTGCGCTGTGGTCGCGCCGCCATCCCAGGCAGGCCTCACCTCGCGGTCCCCCGCGCGCCCGGCGGCCCTCTCCCCTCACCGGCCCGCCCCCCAGCCCCACCGTCGTCCCGGGGCCCCTGCTGCATCACCCCCAGACTGGAGAAAGCCTTAAACTGCTGCTAGTCCTCCTCTCAGCGGCCGCCCAGGTGACTGCCGCGGGGTGAGCGCTCAGGGTGCTGACTTCCGTCCTGGCCGCAGCAGGTGAAGGGGTGACGAAGACGACGCTTTCCCAAGAACCGGGCGTCAGGGGTCACGCTCCCCTCAGAGGACCCCACCCTCGTCCGACCCCGACCCACTCTAACCTCCGAGGTCCAGAAAGGCCGAAAAAGCCCCGAAAGAGATCAAAGAGGCTCATCCCCGTTTTGGGACTCGAACCTGCGGACTCCTGCGAAGCCCATGCGTAGCCCGCGGCAGCCTGCGTTCCGCGGCCGGAAACGCAGCGAAGCGTCGGGCCGCCTGCCGGAAAGCAGGCCTGCTACCCGCACTGTCGTAAAACGACCGTCCGTACGACGCGGGTGGGGGGGGCGGGGCGGAGCGGATCGCCGGGTCCCGAGCCGCCCGCCTCCGGTGAGGGCGGTGGGCGGGCGCCGCGGACCTGCCGCCGCCCGGGAGGGCCCCGCCTCCGGAGCCGACCCCTCCCCGCCGGCCGCGCGGGGCCGCCGGGGCTTCCAGGCCGCGCGGGGCTGGCCGCCGCCGCCAGGGGTCAGCCTTCGCCCCGCGAGCCGGCCGCAGCAGGTGCCCGGGGCCGCGAGTGTGTTCCCTCGCCGGGCCGCACGGACTCGGCGCTCCGCACCCCGCACGCAGTCCTCACCGCTCCGGGCGGGCTCTGCAGCTTGCGGGGCGGACGCTTGGTGCTGGAGCCCGGGGGACCGGGCCAGTGTCGCGGGGGCAGGAGGCGTGCGGAGATGTGAGTATCCCCCGGCCCGTCCCCGACCTCCCCGGGCCCCCGCCCCCGCAGCCGCCGCGCAGACCCCCCCCTCTTCTCGCGGAGCGCCCGGGCTCCGGTGTGTTCGGCGGCTAGAGGTAACGCTCCCTCCTCCCGCGCGTTTGCCTGCGCCCGTCTACACCGCACGCCCCGTCTACACCGCACGCCGCCTCTTCCAGCTCCTGCTTCATGTTCTCCTCCCGCCCAGTATCTGCTGTCCACTCCCTCCCTTCACGGCCCGAAACCTGCCGCGGGGGGCGGGGGCAGCTTCCGGAGGGAACGGGGTCGTGCAGCGGCTCCTCGCAGGTGTGAAACCCTTGGGGCAGGAGGAAAGGGAATTCCCGGGGGTTAAGATCCTGGCGGCACATTACGGCCAAAGAGCTTTTATTCCCGCGACTCGGGAGCCCCGCCAGGGGACCAGCTGGCACAGAACACCCATTCGCCAAGCTGGCCGACGAGGCCGTCCTAGACGGATCAAGAATGGGCAGAGGCTGAAGGTAGAGGTTTTCTTTTTATATATACAAGACACATTAATCCATTAAATTTGAGGACACAGTACAAAAAAAAACACTTCAACTAATCTGACAATGCTGTTCATATTCATGACGCCATTTTTTGTTGTTGTTTTGTTTCCTAATAATAAAGAAGGAGACTCAGGGCTGTTGGGCTGATATATATTTGGGGGTCCCCCCTCCCCACCTCACCCATCCACCACCAGGGTGAATAGGAGGAGGAAAAGGCAGGCAGGGCCCACAGCAAAGTTTCATAATCTTGAATGCAAGGGGGTAGGAGAGGAAAGGGGGAAAAAAAAAAAGAAAATACAAATCCTATAATACATACAACAGAGTGGGGATGGTATGGGAACGGGACAGACATGAAGCTGAGGCATGGGGCAGGCCGCTGGGGGTGGGGGGCAGCGGACCCCCCCATTCCTTTCTTTGATGCTGTTTCCGTAGTTGCCAGGCTGAGAAGCCCTCTCAGAAGATGGGACCGGGAGAAGAAGAGGGTCAGGGCCTCAGTTCGCCCCCCAGCTGTAGCTGTTGTAGGCAGACTTGTTGGTCTGGGGCTTCTGCGGGATGGAGCTGGTCTGGCTACGTTGCCCGCTGCCCGTCTGCAGGGAATGGGACGATGAGGAGGAAAAAGGGGTCTAGTTAGTGGGACAAATCTGACATCTTCAGATGGAGATCTGGAAACTGTCTTGCTCTCCCATTCCCCCTGCTTAGAAACTACTCCGAAGTTTACTTCCCAACCCCAGACAACCTGGTGTGCAGAGCTGCTAGAGCACCCGTGATAGGTCGAACAGCATTTTCAACCTTTCAACAGGGCAGCAGTGTAAAGACGGCAGGCTACCTTCTGAAGACAAGACAGTGAATGAGTCCTACCCACTTTCAATCCCACCGTCTCCCCCCACCCCCACCTACACTGCTCTGAGAAAAGGCTACTCTCTCTAAAGAGAATTATGGCCTCTTGGAGAGGAGTGACCAAACGGTGATTTCACTGATCCCAAGAATACCTGAAGTCGGGAGGCTTTCTCTGAGAGCCAGGAAGCCCTTATCCCGGCTCCCCAGCCACCTATGATGGAGGAGAGGTCACCTGTACTACCGCCACAGCTCCCCACCCCTACCACACAGCAGCGCTGAGAGCCCATTGCAGGCAAGGTAGGAGAGACAGTCTGAGGCCCCAGGCTCCAGAGGCTGCCCCAAGAATCCTTTCCATGCCAGTAACCAAGTGTTTCCAGAGTCAGGGAAGGGCAGAGAGAAAAAAAGAGGGCACTGGGGAGGGGAGGACAAGAGAGGGACGGGAGGCCAGAGAGCTCAGCAAGGTGTCTGTGTTCGTGTGTCCTGATCTGTGACCGTGCAGCCTTTTCAAGTTCCCTGAGGCTGTGGAGGTGAAATGGGGGCTGGAAAGGAGTGGGTTCAAGCACACCATCATTCAGTTTCATTACCTGCTCCTCCTGCTGGCGCTGGCAACAGAGAACCATCTGCAAATATGGTAGCTGAGGCAGAACCAGGATATATGGAAAATAAAGGGACAAACTTTGACAATAGAACTCCACCATTAGAAGGGAAAGCTACAATGTCAGGGAAGGGGGGAGGCTGGGAGAGGTCAGAGGGTAGGTGTGACCCAGGTCTGATGGGATGGGGGCAGCTGTGCTACAGGAGGTAGAGGAGAAAGGTACCAAAGGAACAGGGCAAAGGAGGTTTGAGCCTGACCCCTTCTCTGACCTCTCCTCAGCCGTGGCTGGTGTTCTGTGCGCTTGTGTCTGTGTGTGCTGTGTGCCCATGGCTGGCGCTGGGAGGGGTGGGTGAAGGTGGTGCTGAGGAAGGGTAAGAAGAGGAAAGGGGGGCAGTTTTAAGGGACAGGAAGGAAGAGGAAGGGAAAGGAGAGGGGAGGGCTGTTACCTGGCCATCCTGCTGCAGGTGATGATGGAGGATCTGGGAGTGCGGCTGCTGATGGGGGGTCAGGATGTGCATAAAGGGGGCAGGCGGGTACGCAGCAGCTGTGGCCGGATTGATGGGCCCCCCACTTCCTAGGGCTGAAGGCAAGTTGAAGGAGGCAGCAGGAGTACCGGAATGAAAACCTTGTTTCTCAAAGGACTGCTATGCAGGGGGATGGAGAGACAGTAAAAGGGGTCAGCAAACCAATCCCTGGAGTTTCTGAGCCCAAGCCCCCCACCACCAAGACCCGTACGCGTCTGCAGAGGAGCCCTGCACCTGGTGCCCAGTGCTCGGGTCTGTCTCCGCTCAGAGAAGGACTCGCTGTCTCTGACTCCTGTTTCTCACACACAACACAGGGGTGCTCCTGACTTCCAGCTGTCAGGACCGCAGGAGAAGATGGCTGTGAGTGTGCCCTGTGACTCTACTGTCGCCCCACCCTGCAGCCGGGCCCATCCGCGGCAAGGCTCTTGGCTAGGAAGGACGTGCTCCAGCACACCTCCTCTAACATCCCGTGCTTCAAACAGTACTTCCTGCTCCTTGTTCGTACAGAGAACGGAGCGAACCAGTCTCCCTTCATTCCACATCGTTCCCTTGGAAAGTCGCAAGAAGACTGGCAGTGGGTAAACAAAGTCAGGACAGCAACACAGGGGGTCCCACAACACACCACCGCGACCTGCCACACCTCATCGTCCTGTCACACTTCTCTGGTTTTTTCTCAGAGGGTTAGATTTCAACTTCTTTGAGAAACTGCCCTCCAGAGACCATTCATCTAGGGTTGGTTTCTGGGCCCCTGTCAGGGTCGTGCTTGCTCACTGAACTTCTGTCACTGCCACGCCACCTCCTCTCTGTCCGTATCTTTCCACTTCTCTCCAGAGCTAGGCACCTACCTGGGTTTTGGAGTACACAGAACCCGAGATATCTGGCACGCCCGTGTTACTGGAGGTGACTGATACACCTGGGGGAGGAGCAAACAGACAGGAGGATTAGCTCAGCTGGCCGCAGGCCCCTCTCCCGGCGAGGAGATGACGCGCAGCCTTTCTAGCTACCGCTCTGCCAGGGAAGTCTGGTCTGTTTTTCCAGCTCAGGTCAGTCCTGAGGGAGAAGAGCTCATGACCCAAATCTCTTGCCCTTTCCAGGTATGTACTGAGTATGTGTGTCAGAAAGCAAGGCAGCTGCTTTTTGTGGGGCAAGGAAACCTAGCCAAACCCCACTAACATACTTTTCAAAACACTTTTGTGCCAAAGCCCAAAAAGAAATGGATTGAACTTTTAACGTCCATTTCAAATCAACCCACCCAGACTCCACTCAGTCCTGCTCCTGGAAGACAGGTAGTCTGGGCTCTTTCTGTTCATGAAGAGACACTTTTGGGCTCAGGATCCGTGCTTTCACAGCATAAAGTAAGAGCTGGAGGAGCAGTCCAGGCCAACCCCAAAAGCAGGGCGCATGCTCGGAGTCTCTGCTCCCCTGGCCCAGCTTCTCCAGTCTTGGCTCTTCTAGGCTGGGTACTTACAACTTAACGAGCGGACACTGAGGTGCATTTCCAGCTAAGAAATTTAAGCCTAAGCATGGGGGGTGGGGGTGGGGGAGGTTAGGAAGGTGGTGGCGTAGGCCATCTCCTATGGTCTACGTGGAACACAAAATCCGACATCATTTTCAACTTGAGCTGCTCCGTGGACACAGGCTCTGACCCGTGCTCCCAACAACCTGCGTGCTTCCCGCCGAAGAGCTCCCTACTACTACCAGTACCACTTCAAGGAAAGCAGAGCAGTACCACTCCTCATTTTAATTTCTACTCCTGACACTGAAGTACACACACTGTACCCTTGGGAATGGGGCCACGGGTCAGGCGACAGGAAGAAGCCATCAGATAAAATCAGTGAGCATCTTACGAGAGAAGTTTTATGCCAAGATGTGAGGAAAAATAACTCAAATGTAAAGCACACTTTTAAAGATACATTCAATCTCATCACAGGAGATAATTTAAATAATCTTCAGAAAAACCTTTCAGCCTGTATCCTTGGACCCTTCTCTCCTGCTGTGAGGGGCACTTCGATGCAAGAGTTTGTTTAGAACCACTGTGCTTACGTGACCAAACCACAAATTCCCCCCCAGAACCCCGATCCTCCCGATGCCAAGGACAAAGGCAGCCCTCAAAGGTTAAGCCCTCCTTGGAGAGCTACTGCAGGACCTTCCTAACACAAGTGGCACCTTAACCTGGAAAGCCCTCCCAGAGCACAAGTCAAAAGGTACAGAACTACAGAAACTGAGCATGAGAAGATACTGCGATCTCCAGAGCAGCAACTCTATATTCAAAGGCACTGAGGTAAAAGAAAAGGACCATAAAGGGACTAACGGGGGTAGTCTGGCCCCCTCCTCTTCAAACCCCACGTGCCCATGTACACATCATGGGTAATGAATGTAACTTCAACAACAGTGCGTTTACGGAAAAGGCTACGCCACCGAGGTTTGTGTGGAAGGGGCTGAGAGTGCGGTGGGACAAGAGTACTAACATTTTTGAGGGAAATCAGAGACAATGACTGATCTTTACTGCAGAGGCTCAAAACCTTGCAGACGCCCAGGATTACCCCATACTGGATGAGAGGAACAGCCACCTTGTTTCTCAAGCTGGGTGGGAGGGAGGAATTTAGATTGCCAGCAACCGCCCCCCTCCGCTCTCCCCACACCTGGCCTCGTTCTTTCCAGAGGCTGGACTAGCTGAAATCCAGCTTCTGGTCCTGAGACTCAGTCTGGGTATTGGCTGAAGGGACTGGAGATACGGACAAGAGAACACTCTACTAGCCCTGAGAGTCTGAGTGCGAGCACGAGACAGACCAGGCGCTGGCTTCTCCACTTACCCTTCACCAGTTACGAGAAAGCTCCTCAGAGTTCTCTTGCCTTCCTTCCAACAGCCCACGCCCCGTCTACCCCCCGCCAACTCCCAAGCAGTGGTGACCACACTGACATGACGTGGACAGCACGGAGAAGCAAGAACCAACGTCTCCCAGCACGGCAGCCCCTGGGAGGTGCGGTCACACTCACAGGAAAAATCACTCCAGAGGGCTGGGAACAAATACGAAGGGAGTGGAGTATCTGGGTTTCCAATTAAGCAAGGATGGTGTTCACGCCATACAAGTGAACTCTGTAGCGGCTGGACTGAGGGGTAAGAATTTCCCCAGTCAAGGAGAGGTCCAAGCAAACCTCTCGCGCACATGCGCAGCCACACCCACAAGCGCAGAACAACGCTAATCCGCCATCCCTGGGAAGCCTTATGGGGTCGAAGCGTAAGAACAATGTTGCCGCTAGCCAGCTTCACAGCGGCAGTCCTCAACCGGCGGTCACTAAAGACTTCTCACACCTCCACCAGCCACCTGGCCTGGGGCCTTGGAAGCCACTTCCCTAAAGCAGCTCTGAACGCCACGTCTTCCGCCTTTCACCGAGGCAGGACACTGCAAGCTGTTTCTGGCCTTTCCCTCTGCCTACGTCAGAGGCAAGGGGGAGAGCTGGGTGGAAACGTGAAGGAGCTGGAGTAAGCAGGGAGCGTCAGGGATTTTCTACAAAATCGCTTTCTTTCCCAGTCAGTCAAAGGGCTGGAAACTGAAGGCCGCTTCCCCTCTCCCACCTTAATACAATCACCATGGCGGGAAGCTAACGGTTCTTACTCTTTGGCTATGCTGGTTTGATCAAAAAGGCCCCCCTCCACCCTTCATCCACAGCACAACATTGGCTCCTGGTGTCCAGAAAGACATGCACGGAAAGAACGCCAGAGTTAGCTAAAGAAATACCACAGTTTATTGAAGACTACAAATGTTGTGTTACAAGGTGAAACTACATGCCTTCCAGAAATCAAAAGCGACAGCAGGTGTGCATTGAGGCTTCGGAGGGGCTGCGCCGCTTGAACTCGAAATGGGTCAGACAGGGCCAGACACATGGGGGAGAGGGAAACGGGGGAAGGGCAAGTTCAAAGCCCAGAAGGTATCCACCAATCATTTCCCCCAAGCCACGCAGGCCATGGCCTCAGCTCAGCAGGCTCTCCTCAGTGGTCTGGTTTCTGAAACAAGACTTCAGTGCAAATTTATACACACACACAAAACACAGCCCCCAGCCTTGGGCCAAATTAGCTCTCTGCCGTCCAGAAATGCTTGTAAGGGGGTGGATATTTTCTTCCTAAAAGGAATCAAATACATAAAAATAAATGAATTTAGAGGTTGATGAGGAATGGGATGATAAGAGCCCTCTGTGGGGTTGGGAACTGGGGGTGCTCAAAAGACTGTTGTGGCAGATTTCTGAAATCTTAAGGGGAATAAAAATGCGGTATGCCATTCTTTAATATTATCAATCACCTACCTCTTAAAATTCTTGAATCTGGTCCAGCTAAAACTTAAATCTAATGTTCTCAGAATGGGGCCACTCCAAGTGAGAAAGCTTACAATCGTCCCCTCCAAGGATCACGGTGCACCTTGCTTGGTAAGAGGGGCAGCCACAAGGAGTGGGGTGCCTCAGGATTTCTCCAGGTTAAATCCAGACTCATTCCAAGTTGCTCCAACACAGTTCAAAGGTCTGCCTGGCTAGTGGTTGCTAGATCTATTGCCCCCTGTGTTCAGCTCAGCTTCCCAATCACCGAGAAGCTCGGACGACCGACCCACCTGGAGCCCACACAGGGGTGAAGCGCACAGAGGCAGCTCCATCCCAATCACCATGACAGCACAGCTCAGAATTCGGAAAAACCCTCGATCCCAACTCCCTGCGACTCCAACGAGCTCCTCCCTGTGTCTGTCTACAAGTCACTGAAGAAAGTGCATGAAGCCGCTACAGAAGGGGCGCAGACATCAGGTACGGGGGCCGGGGCTGGACTAGTTATCGGTGCGGCCAGTGCCCGTGCAGAGGATCCCCGCCTTTCCCTCCTGCCATCAGATGTGTGCACAGACTTTGCCAAAGAGATCAGCCATACAAAGGAGGGATCTGAAGGTCCTACTCTCCCTCTGTTGGGCACTTGTATCCCATGCTTTCTCTCCACATCCTGGGTTTCCCAGCTAAGGAACGGAGAGGGGCTGCGTGAAAAAAGGAGGGAAAAGCAAACCCACCCAAGTCTGCCGTCCAGCAAGCACCTCGCCTTCCGTGCTACCTACCGGTACTGGACACTCTAGCGCTCACTTCCACTGACGTCTCCGTGACACCTTGGGGCCCCTTGCCCTGCCTCCCCCGCAGTTTAGGCCAGCCAACACAGTAACAGGCAACACATGCCCCGGGCTATTCCCATTATGAGTGCTGGACACATGCTCTTCCGTCAAGCCCCTCAGCTGCTGCTGCTCGGACAGACACCCCCATCAGTCGCACAGGAAACTGCAGAGCCGCTAGCAGCATGCCTCAGCAGCCCCGTCTCTCGAGCACATCTTGCTCCCTGAAACTCACTCAGTCACGTCCTGCAGAAACCACGGACAGCCAGGGTCAAGGGGCGCTTACCAGTGTTGTATCCGTGAGACCCATATCCGCTTGGCTGCTGGAAAGGGGCGGCCGATGCGTTCACACTGACATTCACACCATGCTGCTTGGAAGAGGTAGGAGCCACCTGAAGACAAAAGGGCTAGAAATGAGGGCACGTGGTGGCCGAGAACCATCCCCTCACTGTGTCCTACTCCAGGGACTGGGCATTCAGATGCCTACCATCCTGAGATAGGCTGGCCAGTCTGCTTAGTGAAATGGGCTCCCTACAGAGCTTTATAAAATCTACCAGTGAAGTCAAGAAATGGTAGTTCGGAGGAAGGGAAAGGGGCAAGTTGCCGCAAGGAATGAAGACAGTCTAGGGGACAAAGCCCTATGGGGTCACATCTCCTATCCCCTTTAGATAATTCTAAGAATAGGTAACCTTCATCCCAATACCACCAATTCTAGCCCCACTCCCTCTGCCAGGCCAGCAATAGGCCAGAAGAGGAAATGTTTCTCCTCGCACATTATTAAAAAGTCATCCAGCCTTGAAGGCAGCTAGGCTAGTGCCCGGGGGCTGGGATTCACCACCACCGCATGGAAAGATCAAGCCCAGGTACTCACAGGGAACACAGCAGGCCCATACTGGAAGGTGCTGGGGAGGCCCGGAACCCCTGTGTAGTACGGCAGGCTGGTGTAACTGTAGCCAGGAGGCAGCGCCGGGTTCAGGAATGTCTGCTGCGTGGTGTGGTGAGTCTGAGTCTGGTTCTGTTGGGGCTGGGCCAAGGTTGTGGCCGGGGCCGGGGAGGAGGCATCCCCACGGCCAAACTTTGTGAGGTCACCTATGACAGGAGAGACTAAATGGACCTACTGCTTTTTTCACTCCCAACTCCAGAAGACCCTGACCCAGGACAATTAAAAGTTCAATTCTTCAAATTAAGTTTCTTTATGGCAACATTTATCACTGCCAAGTGCACGCTCAGCACGGTGCTAAGTCAAGCCAAACGTCGGCTGCCTGTGCAATTCTGTGGGAGACAGACCCCGAGAACAAAGCTCCTGCATGATTTCTCTGCCCAGCCCACTCCTATCCCTTCATCCTCCCCCCCCCCCCTTCCTGCCTTCCCCTGCTTCCCCTCCACGAGGAACACTCCATGCTGGACTGAGAACACAGTAACGGGGCAGGAAAAAAGCTAGGTCGAAGAGGACGACAGGTCAGGCATAAAAAGAAGCATCATGGCCTAGGCAAGGCACTGAGACTGCCACTGTGAGCAGGGACAGGAGCGGAGAGGAGCAGAGAAAGGCCAGTCCAAGCACTCCACTTCTGGGAAAGACTGGAGAAGAGCAGGGAAAACTAAGTCAAGATGTCACCCGGAACCACTGGGAGACAGCGAAGTAAGACGAGAAGGAAATGTCCACCTTCTGCAGCATTCCAGATCCACCCACCCTGATTCATCACATCCATTCTATACCTTCTGCCAAAGGTCTTAATTAAAGCGAAAACTGGGGTCCTTCTTACAGTCCCCCCCCCCCTATTAATCAGGTTTCTGCCACCAATCCCAACACACTCTCCCTTCATTCGGCCCCATACCAGCCATACCAGAGTAAGGGTTGCTGGCCAGGCTACCATCCCTCCCAGTCAGCGGAGTGGTGGGCGTGGGAAATGGGATGCTGTAGTAATCCTAGAAGAGAGAAATCAAAGAGCAGACACTCAATGCCACTCAGTCCCCAGCAGGAGTAACAACAGAGGGTGAGAAGCACAATGTTGGGAGTGCTGCAATTTCCCCAGCCACCGATTCAGCTGGTTAGAGCTGGCACCAACTCCAAGTTACTCTCGCATACACTGTCCCCCTCGCCTGGCCACAGGCACAGTCAGACAAGGTCTACGGGTATGCCCACCAGGAAACACATCAAGGCCATCGGAACCAAGGATACACTCAGACCTTCACGTATATACCTAACAGTCTACTACTTCTGGAAAAGAGACTGCCGTCTGTAAATCAAAACACCTGACGCATACAGAAAAAGCACCCAGAAAGCTCCCAAGTACTCTGAGATATGGATCACATTAAAATTTGTTCACTTCAAAGAAATCCCAACTGATTAAAAAACAAAAAGTTACCTTCAGTTAAAACCACTTCCAAAGTCCCTGTGTTCTAACAGAGCCTGAGAATCAGAGTCTGTGTGTGGACATGCAGGCTGGGGAAGAGCTAAGCCTGTGACTTATGAACTGAACCCCTCCACGGTAAGGTGAAGATCTCGTTCTTTTCCTAAGCTCTACACACGTACTCACCAAGGGAAATCTGGTCTGAAGCATCTGTAAGTCATCATAACCATAAACTTGTGGCTGCAAGATAAAAGCGTGTTACAGTATTAACAGCAACTGTTACCACAGGAGCAGCCCAAGGTGCTAAGAAACATGGTAAGTCATTCTTAGGAATAATACGACACAGATTAGTTCTTTCAGTTTCCTTCAAGAGGAAAGAAGTAAACTACAAAAAGATTAAGTGATGTACGAAAGGTTTTCAGACTCTCTTTAAACTATAAGCCACACTGATTCAACCAGGCCACCTGCCCAGGCAGTGAGACAGACAGGAGCTACGTGGGAGTGGCCGGCTTCACTCTCTATCCCACCAGTCTTTGTCACCCCTTCGAAAACATGGGTTAAGATTTATCTCTTTCAGAAAGGTTTCACATTTTACTCTTTATTTTCTCTAATGTATGGATACTAAGGTGGTATGTTTATTGTTAAAAAGTGTAAGGGAGGGGCCCAGGTGGCTGAGTCATTTAAGCGTGTCTTTGGCTCCGGCTCCCTGCTCTGCAGGAAGCCTGCTTCTCCCTCTCCCACTCCCCATGGCTTGTGTCCCCTCTCTCTTGCTGTCAAATAAATAAATAAAATCTTTAAAAAAAAAAAAAGAAGTGTAGGGGTGCCTGAGTGACACAGTTAGGCATCCGTTCAACTCAGTTTTGGGTTGGTTTGTGATCTCGGGGTCGTGAGACTGAGCCCTATGTTGGGCTCCGTGCTCAGCACTCAATCTCCGTAAGATTCTCTCTCTGCCCTTCCCACTCATGCATTCTCCCTCTCAAATAAATAAATACATCTTAAAAAAAAAAAAGTATAAAACATTACTGGATGTTTCCTCTGTATGATATTTACCTGGACGCTCTGAGGAGCAAAACACGTGTCTTTTTAAACATTTCAAAATAAACACCCTTCATCTTAACAGGCACCACATCCACAAATTTGACAGAAGAAACAGCAGGGGGAAAAGCTACCGCTGTCTGTCGCTCTCAGATCGTCCCAGATCAGGTCAGAGAACTCTAGCTGGCTGGTCAGGGCCAGCAAAGACCCTCCAAGACATGACATCAATCCAACCAGAGAAAATAGTTCTCAGAGAATCTGAAAGGGACGGACTGCAGACGGACTCTCTGGCCTTTAGATTCAGAGGCTGAGAGTCCATGTTTCATAGACAAAATACAAAACAGGAGAAATGGCCTCAGTTTATCCCTTCCTCTCTAGAAACGATTAGTTCTTCCCAAACGACAAAGATTAAAAACCTGTCTGCTTACACATGACAACTCGTTCATTCGGTATTTACTCAGAGGCTCCCCCTGAAGCCACAGCCGCCAAGAGCAGCCACCCCGTCTTTGTCGTCTGCAGAAAGTACTTCCGTCTCACTTACCGGGTAGGCATGTAACAGCCCCGGAGCCATAATGTACGGATTAGGCAACAACGGCGGGACCCCTGGAGGGAGGTTGGGAGGAGCTTTTCCTAGAAAGAGAAATCACTTTTACCCTGTCACACATTCACTTCTCGTCCCTGTCCCAGAGCAGCGCCAACCACCCTCTACCTGAAGTTGTAGCAACCGAGCTCCGAGTTGAGGCTGTGACGGTGGAGTTGCTGCTGAGCCCCAGGCCCAAGCTGCTGCCGCTGCTGAGACTGGAGGAGACACTGGCCACAGGCGGAGGCGCAGAAACCGTGCTGGATGTGGTGGAGAAAGTGCTGGAGGAAGAATGGAGGTTCGCCTCACTGTCCACGCTTGTGTGCTTAAAAAAGGGGGAGCGGTGGAAGACAGGACAAAACAGTGATTAGCAAAACGGGCCAGGAGTGCAGCTGCCCAATTAAAAAGGCTGAGGCCGGGGCGCCTGGGTGGCTCAGTGGGTTAAGCCTTTGCCTTCAGCGCAGGTCATGATCCCACAGTTCTGAGGTCGAGCCCCGCATTGGGCTCTGCTCAGCAGGGAGCCTGCTTTCCCCTGTCTGCCTGCCTCTCTGCCTCCTTGTGATCTCTGTCAAATAAATAAAGAAAATCGGGGCGCCTGGGTGGCTCAGTGGGTTAAAGCCTCTGCCTTCGGCTCAGGTCATGATCCCAGGGTCCTGGGATCGAGCCCCGCATCGGGCTCTCTGCTCGGCGGGGAGCCTGCTTTCTCCTCTCTCTCTCTCTCTGCCTGCCTCTCTGCCTATTTGTGATCTCTGTCTGTCAAATAAACAAATAAAAAATCTTAAAAAAAAAAAAAAAGAAAGAAAGAAAGAAAGAAAGAAAGAAAGAAAATCTTAAAAAAAAAAAAAAAAGGCTGTGGCTGAATCCTGGGTGCCCTCTGCCAAAGGAGTTACCCTCTAGCTACCCATTTCCCAAGACTCGTCAGGCAGGGGTGGCTAACAGCAGACCCACTGCACATCACCCTCGTCAGAGGCAGCAGAGTAAGCGGGGACCAACACCCCAGAAACCAGTGCTGGTTGGCCAATGAACTGTTCAAGTCAAAGAAATACATCCCAGTCTTCCCTCCCACATTCTCCTTCACTAGTTCAGCAAGTTCTGATGAATCTGTGTCTAAGGAAAAAGAGACTTTGAAGGAAGACTCAGCGCTCATCGTCTTCCCCCAGGTTCCTGGCAAACCAGACATCTTTGCCCAGAATGCAACTTCCTTACCCTATCAGCCTAATTCCACAAATGGTTGCTCTAAATCACAAGACTAAAATTAACGATTTGATCCAAAGCTTGATGCCCAGACTCACACGGATGATTTTCAGCAGTCATGTGTGGCATATCCCAGACCAAGGAATGACAACAGCCAGAATGGGAAAGGGACATTCTTTTTTTTTTTTTTTTTTTAATTTATTTGACAGAGAGAGCACAAGTAGACAGAGAAGCAGGCAGAGAGAGAGAGGGAAGCAGACTCCCTGCTGAGCAGGGAGCCCGATGCGGGACTCGATCCCAGGACCCTGAGATCATGACCTGAGCCAAAGGCAGCGGCTTAACCCACTGAGCCACCCAGGCGCCCCGGAAAGGGACATTCTTACAGCACTTGTCAGAGCACACAAAGTCCCACCCACCTCAGTGCTAAGAAACAAACAAAAAGTCACATAGAGACTCAGGAGTCAGGGATCCTGGCTCAGTGGGTTAAGCCTCTGCCCCTGGCTCAGGTCATGATATCAGGGTCCTGGGATCGAGCCCTGCATTGGGCTCTCTGCTCAGCAGGGAGCCTACATACCCCTCTCTCTGCCTGCCTCTCTGCCCTACTTGTAATCTCTTTCTCTGTCAAATAGACAAAATCTTAAAAAAAAAAAAAAAAAAAAGACTCAGGGGGTTTGGGGAACTGGCCCACAGCTCTGTAGCACCTATGGATTCTCCTGCTTCTGCCATCCCCTGAAGAGATTTCCAAGAATCCTTCTTAAGAAGTGTTAAGAAAACCACACTTCCTCTTCTGCAGTATCACACTTACCAGAAGAGTAGATGTAGAAGTGCGCCCAGAAGATGTGGATGATGAAAGGGTGTTCTGCTGCGTGGCTAAGGGGCTGCAAAGAGGAGGCCGCCATCAGCCACACTGCTGTGGTTACGGGACCCGGAGCATGCGGCAGGAACAGGGGTGAGGAGAGGAGGTGAATACAGGGCCAAGGAGACCTGAGATCACGGGGAGCGCAGTGACCAGCCCAAAGGAGGAAGCAGACACAGCGAGAGCGGCTGCTGAGAAGGGAGGACAGGCCTCCTCTGCTTCTACTTCCCGTAGCTTTCAGGTCGTCCACCTCGCTAATGTGGCCCCTGCCAGGCAGCAGGGAGAGCTGAGGCAGAGAGCTCTGTTCCTGCTCCGCACAATCCCAACGTCCAGCGCAACCCAAATCACCTGCTGTGTTGCGTGGTGGTAGCATTTGGACTCTCCTCGCCATGGCTCAAGCCACCCAAGGAGGATGAGTGCTGAGTGGCTGTTGTCAGTAAGGAAGCTGCAGACACCGTTTCGCTGAGAGGGGGGAGGCCCGAAGTAGAAGGTGAGTCAGATTTCACTGCAGCGCCTGTAGCACCTGGAAATAAAGAATAAATAATTCACCTCGTCAGAGGAAAGGAGTGTCTATGAGAAGTAAAGAGACGACTCCTAGTCATGGGAGTCCCAGGCTGTCCCCAAGCTAAGAGTGTGAGTTATTTAATAATGGACTCCGTGTGTTTAGGTAACCCCCTCTCCCTCTCTCTCTCTTTTTAGATTCTAAGCATTTCAGGGCACTGATCTCATTTATGCAATTAAGGGAACCAAGGGTATTATCACTATTCTAAAACAGAGAAACTGGAAACTTAAGTTTGTTTGGTATTAAATAGCAAGGCAGAACCAAATCAAGACTATGACCAAGGCCAGGGCTCTTCTCACTACAATCCAAGAAAAGCAAAAAATGCTGAGGGGGAGGAAAAACACTACAACATAGAGGAAAAGGCCTGAAGAACACTCACCTTCAACAGATTGCGTGGTCTGTAACTGCGGGGCCTGCACGGAGCTGAAGCCATTCTGGTACAAAAACAACAGAGGAGTAAGAAGCAAGCTCAAGTAGACAGGCCCAGTCAGCACTGACTCAGCTTAATTTCCACGAACAAATCTTTCAGAGAATTCTGCAAGCTGACCGAAGAATTAACGTAATGTGGACTATCCCAACAGAATGACAAGAATTTAAAATGGAACGAAAACAAGGTACGCCAATCCCGTGTGACCCACGGCGGCAGAAGGCAACCGCCAACCTGCTTGAGACACCCCAAACCCAGAAGAGACACAGCAAAGGCCTAAGTCTAGGGCCCCAGGGGAGGACGGGGAAGTCCGACAGTGCAGCCAAACCAGCCAGTGTGCTGGCTGCATCTGACCATCACTCCACAGTACCTCTGGGACATGCTGTCCCCGCACTGGGCCAAGACACAGCAAGGTGTCTAGTGGTACACACCCAGAAGTCTAGAACTCAGATCTTCCCAGAAAAACCATTTTTTGACACTGATTCTACTACAAAGAATGAATCTTTACTGCAAAGAGAATGGTTTCTGGCTCTGAATATCTAGGCTTGCTGAAAAGTTTTTAATATCACCAACCACAGAAATGTGCTTTTTCCAACTTCTCAATCTGCACTTCTGAGGTATCCCAGCACCATTTATCAAGAAGTAAAACTCTAACACTGAAGACACTCTCCCCAATATTGTCCTAACCACAGCCCAGGGACTTGTAAAGCCACTACCTTTGCCTGAGTCAGGTCCTTTTGGGGTGATGAGGAGATGGAGCTGGGGTACCGTCGAGTCTGTGTGGACCTCTGTTCATACAGAGGACCCTGAGCATTATTTTGGGAGGTATAGGTTGTCGACTGAATTGGACCGCTCTGATAACCGGACTCCTGACTCTGGTTAGATGAAATTGTGGATGAAGATTCACTGTGGGGAATGCAGAAGGAAAATCTCAGAGAAATGAAGCAGAACAGATCCACTGATACGAAGGAAATAGTGGAGATCTTCTACTAGGGTAATCTGATAACAGGCAAAATGAAAACCTCCAGAAACAGATTAAAAAACCAATCTTTTCCTGACAATAGGCATTTCCACATCCTATATAATCAGGGGTGTAAACTGAAACACCTACCCCATGTTCTGCTGTTACGGGAAAAAGAGAAAAAAGCAGAAAGGATGGACCACTCCCGATCCCTCCGAAACACCCTCACAGGAAACCTAAGCACGAGGAAAGTCATCTTTTGCTCATATTCATTTTAAGGAACTCTGACCTCCTGGCTCTCTCAGAAACCCTATTACATATAAGGTTACTGGTAAAACTCTCCTGAGAAGAACTTTTAAAATATTCACATGCATCAATGGCAATGATGATTCAACAGATTAGGCTAGAGCCTAACACCACTGTCCTTAAATTCGAAGGACTAAGGAAAACGGCCGAGTCCCAGAAAGTCCTCCAGATCTGCTGTTGCTTCTGCTGGCTCTCCCACGTGGTTATCGGAGGAGGCAGGAAAGGTTCCATTTAACTTATGTGATATATCAATGCTCCATCTTTTCTAGGAAGCCAGAGATACACCCTTCTTAGGCACAAGGCACACAGCAAAGGACCAAATGTGTCAGAGGCATTGTGAGCCAGATAGCAAGGTCCTCCTGCTAAAGGTGTCACACACAGCTCTCAAGAACTGGGACGCCTGGGTGGCTCAGTTGGTTAAGTGGCTGCCTTCGGCTCAGGTCATGATCCCAGTGTCCTGGGATCGAGTCCCACATCGGGCTCCTTGCTCAGCGGGGAGCCTGCTTCTCCCTCTGCCTCTGCCTGCCCCTCTGTCTGCCTGTGCTCACTCTCTGACAAATAAATAAAATCTTTAAAAAAAAAAAAAAAAAAAAAAAAGAACTGGGCGCAGCCACTCTAGTACCCAAGGGGCATCGCTCCACCTGTTCCGAGTTAGAGACAACACTGGTAACGGTATTTTGAAATACTTAGTGAAATGCTATGATCAGACACTTTTACTTTTCCTTCATTCAGCCAGAGGCTCAGTCTCTTACGAATTAAAGGAATCAGCCCAAGACTCAGAAAAAGTAGGAAAAGCCCTATTAAAAAAGTCTTATGATTGATGTGTCCTCTACCTGGCCGTGCTGGTATAGAGGCTGCTGGGAGCCTGGCTTGAAGAGGCGCTCGTGGTGGGGGCGGACTCGTAATCAGAAAGGACGGGCTCTGACCCAAACTGCAAAGCCCCGAACTGCAGGTTCAGCCCTGAGATATCTGCCGAGCCAGGCATCTCCACAGCCAGAGCCGGGATCTACAGAGAGAAGGGAAGGGTTTCAGTACAACTGTACGTGACACTAACGACGACGACGAACCTCTGCTTCCAATCTGCACTCTCCCCTTATAATCTCAGTTCCCCAACCCCATACCTGTCCTGCCCTAAGATGACACCCATCTCACAGCTCAGCTACCTTTGAAGTCAAGGAGGCCTTTTTCTTCTGTTGTTTCAATTTCTGCTGAGCCGGCTGAGGGCTAGAGGACTGGTTGTCTGAAGAGCCAGGAGACATTTGCGGGGCCGAGGTGGGTTTACTCGGCAGAGGAGAAGAGGGGGGTGGAGGTGCGGTGGTGGAGGTAACCACTGCCGGTGGCTTCTCCTGAAGAAACACCTCCATCATGGTTGAAGACGGGGTGAAAGCCTGGCGTTTGGTAAAGGGGCTGTGTACGGTTGAATCATTTGGGTTCTTCAAATCTGTATGAAGAAACGCAGTATGTGTGAGACCAGACATGCTGATAAACCTCAAACACATGCTACTTTCCTACTCTAAAAAGCAGAAGACAAGACCCTCAACATTCAGTACCTCATATAAACAGGCTCTCTTTTTAGGGCTTACCCTCATTTCTGAAAGTGACAACCACTGGATCACACCTGTTCTAAGTTTAGCCCAATCAAGCCAGCACGACGACCCTGCCTCTGTAAGATAGGATCTAGGAGCTGTCCATATTGAGAATGTAAGGTCCTAAAACGGCCAAGTCCATGAACCTTCTCAAAGGCAATGTGTTATTTTCATACACTAAAAACCAATCTAGGGAGAATCCAAAAACCCCCAAATCAACTGAAGACTGCAACTATGTATGTGTCTAATTTTAATAAAGACATCGTAAGCCTCAACTTTTTTCTATTTCCTAGCTTTCTGAACTCAGCCTGTCTGACTAGGGGAAGATCAGTAGGGGATACTAGCCAGCTGGCTGCCCCACTGCCCTTCTGACTTCAAGACATATCCTCCACCCTTGACTCCTGCCAGCGCCTGGCACTCATACTCCCATGCTTAAAGAATTCAAGTCACTTTCCATTCTCCTCACCGTACTGCACCAGCGATGGGGACTGTGAGGCAGAGCCTATGTCCCAAGAGGAGGTGGTGGTGGTTCCAGACTGCGAATGCTGTGCCGCCAACTGGGCCAAGGCCTGAGCCGTCTTGAACTGCTCCAAGAACTGCGAGCCTGTAGTGCTGCCACCTTTGGCTTCACCAACATCACCAAATCCTTTCCCTAACATGCTCACCTGTAGAGGAACACAGAGATGAAAGAAATCCACAGCAAGCAAATATGTTCACTACTCAGAAAGACACTTCTCTACAGCGAGAGCCAGTGGAGATCAGACAAGCAAAGAATGTCACCAGACTGAGTACACAGTCTCTGCAGTCAGACTGCTCAGGTTCAAATCCTGGCTATAGAATCATGGAAAACTCATTTGTAACTTCTCTGACCTCATTTTCCTCACCTGAAGATAGAAATAAGAATAGTACTGCATAAAGCTGTAGGAGGATTAAACAAGTAATGTACATAAAAACGCCTTTAGGGGCGCCCGGGTGGCTCAGCCACTAAGCATCTGCCTTCAGCTCAAGTCATGATCCCAGGATTCTGGATTGAGCCCCATGTCAGGCTCCCTGCTCAACAGGAAGCCTGCCTCTCCCCACTCCCCGTGCTTATGTTCCCTGTTTCTCTGTCAAACACATAAATAAAAATCTTAAAAAAAAAAAAAAGGCATTTAATACGTGCATGGCACATAATAAGCACTCAAAAAAATGAGAGCCATTAAAATTTACGCCATCACTTCCTCCTCAGGGATAAAGATCTAATGACTAGGGGCGCCTGGGTGGCTCAGTTGTTAAGCGTCTGCCTTCGGCTCAGGTCATAATCCCAAGGTCCTGGGATCGAGCCCGTCAGGCTCCCTGCTCAGCAGGAAGCCCGCTTCTCCCTCTCCCACTCCCTCTGTTCGTGTTCCCTCTTTCGGTGTCTCTGTCAAATGAATAAACAAAAATCTTTAAAAAAGAATTTAACATCTAAAGACTAAAAGGAATTTTTTTCCTTTTAGTTCTGAATCAACAGTATGTGATTATTTAATTAATATGAAGGTTAACATAAAATTTCACTTTAGGGTTAATGTCCTAGTCCCTTCCACTGAACAGCTGAAAGTTAACAGGAATGAACCGGAGCCTCAGCGCCACGTTGCTCCCACAGGAGCCGAGGGAGAGGAGCTGAGGGCCTGTCAAAATGTCTGCACTGGACAATCAACTAACAAGTCAGTGTGATTTGTTTGGTCTGTATGTATCCAAGTTCTATAGGGTAACCATGAAAAACAAAGCAAAATTTATTCTTAAGGCTGTGGGGAGATTTTCCCCACTCCCTACTCCTGGGTAAGCCGACCAGGCTCACCCAGATGAAGCATGTGGCCTTGACTACTTTAAAACACCTTCAAGGAGGGGTGCCTGGGTGGCTCAGTCATTGGGTATCTGCCTTCGGCTCAGGTCATGATTTCAGGGTCCTGGGATCGAGCCCCTTGTTGGGGTCCCTGCTTGGTGGGAAGCCTGCTTCTCCCTTTCCCAATCCCCCTGCTTCTGTTCCCTCTCTCAATGTCTCTCTGTCAAATAAATAAATAAATAAAATCTTTTAAAACACCTTCAAGGAGATTTAGAATCTGGTTTTCTTTAGGTTCTCACCCAACCATTCCATCCTGATCAACACTAAGCAGTGCTTTTTTATTTTTTATTTTTTTTAAGATTTTATTTATTTATTTGACAGACAGAGATTACAAGTAGGCAGAAAGGCAGGTAGAGAGGGAGGAAGGGAAGCAGACTTCCCGCTGAGCAGAGAGCCCAATGCGGGGCTCGATCCCAGGACCCTGGGATCATGCCCTGAGTGGAAGGCAGAGGCTTTAACCCACTGAGCCACCCAGGTGCACCCCCCCCCTTTTTTTAAAGATTTATCTGAGAGCGAGCATGTACACCTGAGTGGTGCAGAGGGAGAGAATCCCAAGCAAATTCCCTACTGAGCACAGAGCCCAATGCAGGGCTCAATCTCTCCACCCCAAGGTCACAACCTCAGCCAAAACCAAAAGGGACACTTAACTGAGCCACCTAGTTGCCCCTGAGCAGTGCTTTCTTACACAAAACCAATCTGTCCAACCCAAGGTAAGACATTTTTCCCATTATAGTCTATCTCGCAAGATTATACAAACAAAAACAAAACACCAGAAGTCGAGTTAAAAGTATGGGCTTGTGGCAAAGAGATGATCGCATGTAGCAATGATGATCAGAAACAGTCCCCGAGTGCAGACCTTTACATTAAAGGCACAGCACCTGAGGTAATGTTCACATATCACACATGACAATGGGGACCTCCTATATTATTTACATATATTAAATTTTAAGGGAAATTAATCCTCTAATATTTACTCTTAATAGGTAAGAAAATGAATAGCATACTGACCAATACAGCTAACGAGAAGAACACAGTATTGACTGGTATTTTTATTTAGTTTAACATCGTTTAACATCATGTGACACATTAAACAGACTACCAGGATAAATGAAATATGCTGAAAAGTTATTTTTCATACCAGAGTTTGAATTAGGTTGTACATCTTTACAATCCAGATATTAAAAAGGCAATTAAAAGAGAGAATGCATCACCACATTTTCCCACCATATAGCTCAGGGATTGGTGTTATTTCCTTAACTTTATGACTTTTGTCTCTAATGTTTTTCTTTCGATTTTACTTACTTATTTCTTGAGAGAAGGAGAGAGCGTGAACATACGCATACACGCATATGCGAACGAGCTCCAGCAGGCCCCCCGCTGAGCAGGGAGCCTGATGTGGGACTCGATCCCAGGACCCTGGGATCACCACTTGAGCTGAAGGCAGATGCTTAATGGACTGAGCCACCCAAGCGTTCTTCATTCTCCCTTTTTCTTTAATCCCAATGCTCTGCTGCCTGTCCCTTCTGCCCCACCTTTCCTCACCTGCCACCTTTCATATATGTCAGAACATCAATCACCAAATTACTACTAACACGCACACAAAAAGTTTTAGACAGTAGTTAAAAACGGACAGTTCTGGATTAGAGGCTAGCTCAGCAGTTTTCTATCTCAAGTAATTACTATAATCCTACTACTGGAAAAATAAAATTATATGCACACATATGGTCTCTTAGCTCTTACAACTATAATATCCCTCCACCAAAAAAGATACAGATAGGAGGGGAAAAGCAAACAGAAAAAAAGTATTTCTTAAGATTTGTTGACTATAAAAAAAATTGGTCAACGCCCCCGTGATCTCCTTTTTGCTGTAAATAAAGTTTCCTTTATGTGACAACACCCCCCCCCAAAAATTGGTTCACCACCTTTCTTTAGATTAAATGATTCCTTTACTATAACTAGTGACCTTAAGTCTTTTAACTGGATCAGCAAGTCACATGCCATGAGCGCTCTAAGCATTAATGAACAATACCACGACCACTCCAAACCTGCACAGCCCTTATTCATCTTACTTTGTCTTTCCACAGCTCAGTAAGGCAGGCAAAGCAATTACTCTCAACCCTGCTTACAGAGAAAAGGATTAACAGTAAGCAGAAATAGTCACAAAAACTTCAAGTTTTTGGAAGCCTAGCTCAGAAATGTCTGGCTTAAACAAATTTATGTGGCAACTCTGTTCTATCAAAAAATAGGGAGGGATGCCTGGGTGGCTCAGTCAGTTAAGCATGTGCCTTCAGCTCAGGTCATGATCCTGAGGTCCTGGGATCCAGCCCCACCAAAGGCTCCCTGCTCAGCAGGAGTCAGCTTCTCCCTCTCCCTCTGCTGCTCCTCCTGCTTGTGCTCTGTCAAATGAATAAATAAAATCTTAAAAAAAAAAAAAAAAAGAAAGAAAAGAAGGAAGGAAGGAAGAAATAGGGAAGCACTACAACCTCCCATCAAAGTTTAATTAGAATTAAAGAAGGATTAAAGTTCGATGTCATGTTTTTCTCTTAAGAGCAAGTAACATCCAGCACAGCGAGTATTCGGTAACTGAGCACACTCATTTCTAGAAAAGACTCCGTGCGTCCAAAACTAAGTCCTCCTCTGGGGGCGCCCCTATTACCCAATTCTACATCTCTACACCCAAGGTTGCTTAGAGGGCAAAAGGGGATGTTTTACCCTGCCCCAAACCTGTCATCAGAAGGCAGTACTGCGCGTGTGTGCTGGGGTCGGCAGGAAAGTGTGGCTGGAAGACACCATGTCTCCTACTTACCATGCTGTGATGAGAAAACGTGTTTCCGGAAGCAGGCTGGGTTATGGCACTCTGCTTTGAATTACTGAACACCAGAGGCTGGGCCAGAGAAGGAGCCTGAGATGGATCCAAATTGGATGAGTCATTCTCCACTGAAGACGGTGTCTTCCCCAACAAAACAGCAAGGTCAATTCTAGTGGGGACATGCGACATCGTGATGAATAATGACAGAATGTTCCAGCATTCCCCAACTCACAATTCGGACTACGGTTAGATCAAAATGAAGCCCTCATCAATAACACAAAGACCTGAAATACTTCATCTACCAAAGTAATTGGTGTGTAAGAGCCCCTGTAGGATCCAGCTGTGTGCCAATGGTGTTGTCAACCATAATGTCAAATATTCCAATTTAGTGAAATCAATTTAAGGAAAGTGCAAATGTTAGTTTTAATAGCAGCTTGATTATTTAGGCCAAAACTTTACAATTCTTTAGCCAATATTTTAATACTGAATACCTGTCATTAGTAGTACCTAATACATAAAAACATATACTAGAACACTGGCATCTTCTTCAAATGTCTCTGGAATCCTTCCCCCAGTTTTTATAAAATTCCCAAAGTTAATGTGGTATAATAAAAATACCTATAGTTTGGTTTTGTCTTCAGTTCTTGACAGAGAGCTCCTAAAACCCTTAAAATTTCCAGAATATCTTGTTATTCATAATAAATCTCTTTATTCTTACTTTTATTAGAGAGAATTTTTTAAAGATTTTATTTACTTGAGAGACAGAGAGAGAGAGACAGAACAAGTGGTGGGGAAGGGCAGAGGGAAAAGAGGAGACTCCCTGCTCATCAGGGAGCCTGACGCAGGGCTCAATCCCAGGACCTGGAGATAATGACCTGGGCCAAAGGCAGATGCTTAACCGACTGAGCCACCCAGGCACCCCGTAATGAGCCTCTTTCAACAAAAGTTTACAATATTGAGGTTACTCAGTTCAGGAGCCCCCCCACAGAGCTTCAGGAAGGGGGCGGCCACCAGCAACACCAGGAAGGGGACTAAAGGGTTACATCTTTCAGCCCCAGCACTCTCTACCCACTCTTAGGGTTGGAAGCTGGGGACTGCCTTTAATAGCCAATGGCTTAATCAATCGGGCCTATTTAAGTAACAAAACTTGGGAGGTTTTGTGTCCCACCCCATGCCCTGCCATATCAACTCTTCCATTTGGCTTTTTTTCCTGAGTACTGGTTCTAACAAACCAATGATGGCAAGGAACCTCTTCCCTGAGTTCTGTGAGTCATGTTAGCGGATTACTGAACTTAAGAAGGAGGCTGTAAGAATTCCCAAATTTGTTGTCAGCCAGGCAGAAGCGTATGGGTACCCTGGGCACCCATTTGCAGTTGACCTCTGAAGCAAGGCGGTCTTATGGGATAAAGGCATCTACTAGGCTGTGTGCAACTCTAGATAGTATCAGAATTGAACTGAATTACTGAATAGCTGTAGGTGGTGTCAAAGAGTTGAAGAACTGGTGTCAGAAAAACAATACACATCACCTCTGGGGGTAATGGCCTCAACACCTATTTCTAGTGCAATTCGGGACTTTCTGAGTCAACAGCTATCATACCTAGGTCTAGAAATAATCTAAGAGGACTTCTGGGGATAAAAATATTCCTGGTAAGTGTTTCTTCCTCTACTGACCCCAATACTTTAGGGATCAAATTCAAAAAAGTTCATTAGCCAGATCCTACAGTAAAAATGATCGCTTTACTCAGTAGGCTCAGTAGACAAAAATCTTAATTATAAAGCAAGAGAAGAAGCTACTAAACAGCTCTGCAAACTCAAATAAATGAAAACATTTCCATGTTTAATTTTACCTTACTACCAGTCAAGTTGTATCATACAAAATTTTAATTCAGATTGACCTATGTAATTAAAGAAGCTATTCTGGAGAAAAACATCCTTAAAATTGTAATATATGGATTTCCATTTAGTAGATCAACTCCTGTAAACCTATCAATCAACTAAAGAGGAACCTGGTATGCTCTGGTTACCATTACTACCAACACTATAGGAGCGTATGAAGGCCCAGTGCTACTCTTCCTTAGAGCTTTCACCAGGCCCCTCCGGAAAAAGATGCTGAACTTTACCACACACTTGCCTCTGACCAGCAGTGATTGTCACATTCTCCGCAGGCAGAGGCACTGAAGACACATTAGAGGCCGTGAAGATCTTGGTCTCTGACAGCTGTAAAACAGAGGGATTAGTCACTCCTGGTGTTAGGTGGGCTACAGTCAGAAATCTGGCATAAATACGGGGAATTTAACACCAAGGAAAACGGAAAACCCTCAGAAGAGAGGACCACCTACCCAGAGGAACCCTACCTGGACTGACCTCCACGCACCTTCTAGACAGGCTCAGTGATTTTATCAAAAGAGAGGGTAAAATCAAGAAACCCAATAAAATATAGTGGAGTCACATGATATGCACACCAAACTTACAAAAACCTGAATACACATGCTATACAAAAAAGAGAGAAAACCTTTTTATACCTTCCCGATCAGAGTTCCCAACTCCCACATTGACCCAAACCAAATTTTAACTTCCACTCATCCTCTCAAAGAAAGGTTACAGCCAAGACAAAGACAGAAATAAAAGAAATTAAGTTCCTAGCTTTTGAGCAGTAAGGGCCCAAATACTGGTGAATTAAGGTCTTTTCAGGGATAATTTCAACAATATGCAATTTTTGCCTTAATGGTGACTTTATTACACCTAGTCTTTGCAGTGTAGGTAAGCAATTGTAGGAATAACTCATTCTAACTATTCAAAACTTGATTTGGTTTTGTTTTCACATTTTGATTAAAATCTCTTCTCTAAAAACAGGGAATCTACTCCCCCAAATATAGCATTTTCTGAAAGTTGCTTAACAGATAAGCCAAATCTTAGAAAGTATTCACAAGGCAATAATCACCCTCTTATGCTGGTGCATCTGAAATGTTAAGAACTCAGGCCTGGCAAACCAGGACAGTCTGACCGATTACCCTCTCGCTACATAAGCTGTCTTGCCTGAACACACACAAGTACAGGAAAGTAGAATGAAAAATGTTAAAACAGGAGTTAATCCATGATCACTGAAAAGTAGAATTGACAACAAAAGCTTGACTGTGACCAAGAATCTGAAAAATTCTTTTTCTCAGGTACTACTCCGGTGAATTCACAGCTTGTTTGGTGCCACGTTTACGCCACCCACGTACGAGGTTTCCAGGTTGAGTCAAGATGGACGACAGCCGGATCTATCTATTCATCTCAATTACAAAGCTGGGCTTCAAGTAAATAAAAGGGTTCCAGAACCAACCAGATTGTAAACCTGAAGATGTGGTACGGTCCCTTTCTCTTTGTACCCACCTCTAAGCCAATCCCAGGACCATACACCAATGCCTGAATGTGAACCAAACAACAGAACTGGCTCCAGCACCACGTGCCGCCAGCGGCTGCTACTCAGCGCACCACCTGCCTGACTCCCTTTCTGGTGCCCTACCCAACCACCATCTCTTCCTGGGATAAATCCGACAATCAGATATTGGACTTACACAGGTGCACTTGCCCTTTCCATAGTCTGGTTCCACAGAGTCCTGTTCATCCCCAGTCTCCTTCATATAACATATGTGAAATGTTCTGGCTCAGAACACTATTTTGGATGTAAAAGTTTTGGGTCAGAATCTTAAGGGTGAATTTTGAGGGGTAGAAACATACCCATTTTCTATCCCTAAACACCACTTAGGGATAGAAAGCACTAGTGAGGAATAACCCGGGAATACCTACATCTTCATTCCAATCTTCAGTTCCCCATTCCTCTGTTGCAGTCCTCCAAGCACCTGGCAATAAAGGAAAAAAAAAACAAACAACAGTGAAGTAATTTTAAGTGGCAGTGCAAGACATGTGCAAAAAACACTAACGTATTAACATTTTGGCAGCCAAAAGTGTAGCCAGATTTTAGTAATCAGAAGGGATTCCTAGGCTCCAGAAGGAGAAAAAGACTATTTAGGAAGTGATACCTCAGAATACGAGGGTTTTAATAAGATTATGATTTCACACCTACTTTCTGGTTTTGTCACATAGTTTTAACAGTAAAGGCAGTGGGGGTGCGGGAGCCAGGGGACAACAGACCCAATGCTCCAGGCAAACTCTTACACCCTTCAGCCCTTTGACTTAGTGGTCAATTCAAGTAAAATGGCAGCAGCCAATTTAGACGAGAACTACACCTGCTCATCCAGTAGGAGACAACTCTGGGGGTCTGGAGAAAACAGCAGTGAGAAGGAACACAACGGCTGCCACAGGCTAGCGGGACGGCAGTGAAGAAGGACCAGCGTCCAAACTAAGGGGATGGACAACTATCTGCTATAGGAACTCAATTTAAAAATGTATACTCAGTAGCAGTCAAGTTTATAGATTTCGCTGGACTAATTATAAGAAACCCTCATGGGTCTTGCTCTTTTCAAAAGACACTGGCCAAAATGGAGAAATTAAATGTGCATTAGTTATTATCCTAATCCTAATCCTACAAAGTGTGGCATCTAACCCAAGGGATCTGTGAAGACAATACAGGTGTACACTCTCCTCACGGTGGTAAAAATGAAGTCAGGATAGTTTCTATAGGAAACGGCCATCAACAATCAAACCACCTTCCACATCCCCCTTATTTTGCTTCATGTATACATAGATCCTCGGAAAGGGAAACTGTTCTGTGAGAGCCAGGATTCTTCCCTTCAACAAGGACCACAGTAAGAAATAGCCTGCCTATAGAAAAGGACAAGAACACTCTTTATTTTCTTCTCTAAAACAAGAGTACATTTTAACTCTTAAAGCCTTTTTTCCAAATGGAGAAACCCTCTTAAAAGAACAGAAGTCTGGCATTCAGGTATTTCACTGTCACTGAAGAGAAATATTCTAAACCTACAAAACCCATCTGGAGTTCTTCTAGGGCTGCCTGGCTGAGTCAGTAGATCATGTGACTCCTGATGTGGGGGTCGTGCGTCCAAGCCCCACCCTACATATGGAGACTACTTCAAAATAAAATCTTAAAAAAAAAAAAAAATTCTTAACTTTTAATAATGAAAGAACCTCATTTCCTAGAGAAAAAGATGTTCACTGTAATACCCCTCTCAGAGCGTTGTAACTGGACCAGGGAAATTCCAAACCGCTTAGTAATGGCAATGTTCTCCGAATCAAACAGAAGTCCAATCTCAGTTGAGACAAGTTACAAAGCACACTCTTCTCTCTCCCGGGTAACACTACTCCTCCTCTGCACTGACACCCATCCTGCCCTGGGTAAATGGAATCCCAATCTGTCCACACACATAACCCTGGAGCTGGAAGTGACCACGCACGAGTAGGCTCTCTCAAGGCAGGAATGTCTGCCTGCGCTCTGGCGACTGCATCTGGGATGGGAAGGAAGAAGGAAGACACCTACTTGACCCCATACAGGACGTGCGTAGTGGCGAGAAGACTGTACCGGCGCAGCACGAAGGAACAGAAAGAGCGCAAAGAATCTGAACAGGTAAGAGTTTCCATCCTGTCAGCAGACAGGAGTCAATGCAAATGTTAAATCTTCATTCATGGACAAAATTTTTCAAGAAGGGAAAATAGGCCCAGAGTATGAGGGAGAAAAGCAGAAAAGGAAAAAAGCAGGATGACAGAAAAATTACATATCCACAGATATTTCAATTCATTAAAACCTAAAAAAATATCCGGGGCAGTGAGGCACCTGGATGCATCATACCAGGAGCAGTCTCAAACTTTCGGGGATAATCTGACCCCTCAACCCCAATGAAATCAAGTCCTGAAACAAAAAAGAAAAGAAAAGAAAAAACGACCAGTGAAATTTTGCTTATGAATGAGAACATCTGCCCCCAAAACACAATTCCCACTGTACCTGTGGATATTTTAAGGGTAGGTTTGAATTTCTTTTTAAATCAAAAAAGAGAATTTGAAGTGTGCTATCATGAAAACACAAAAAGATCATGCACGGAAGTCAGTTCATGCCATGAAATGAACAACAGAAACGCATAAAGCTACACCCAACTCGTTCACACTAGCAAGATGGCAGCGGTATCACACAGTTTTCCATTCAGCCACAACTCAGATTTCTGATTCTAACCTCCCAAATCTGCTATACTCTAAGAAGAAATAAACACACTATCATTCCTTGTTTCCAAACAAAATCCTTGCTGAGAACAGCTAAGGCTTTCAATCTAGGACTAGGACTCCTTGTGTGATTTTCTATCCACAACAGAAAACAAATCCCTTAATCTCTATAATGTTTTGTGCCAATGATAAAAAACCAAATGTCCAAGAACTAGAGCTCAGAAACAGTAACTTTTGTTACTCAGACTGCTACCACTGCCTCTACAAAGCCATCAGGAGATGAATGAAGAGCAACTCATTCTTCCACCTCCAAAGTAATAAAGACATTTCTTAGCCAAATGTCTAGGGAATTAAAATGGATCACCATCTTGTCCATAACTCAACTTCAGTCTCCACCAATGGGAAAAACTGTATCCAAAATGCACTGATGAGATAGTGTGGTAAACAAAAAGCAAGAAACATTCAGGACCTAAGGTCTCACATCTTGTCAGCAGTAGATGAACTGTTTGTGCCAAAGACCCTCCCAGAGAGAGAGAGAAAGATCAACAGTCTTTGAAAAAGGGCAAGGCAAGTAAACAGATGGAGTCAAAGAGCCTAATTCATGTTCTGCTACTAGATCATTCCTCCTTTTACAGGAGAAAAGGGTCGAGAGCTCTCCATGTGCCGGCTCAGCTGTAAGAAGTTAGTGATCACATAAGAATAAAACACTCTGGAGCCTAGAAGCCGTTCTTATTTAAAAGGGTGAAAGTTAAAAAAAAAAAAAGAGAGAGAGAGAGAGAGAGAGAGAGAAAACCATCTTTTACTCCGTAATAGCTCTTGGTATATCCCACAAACCTAAAATATCCTTAAATATATAGAGCCTACCCAGCTACAGACACCGAAGTCAGCTAATGACAACAAAAAATTGTATTTAAATCCCCTTAATATTCTTCCACGTTCAGAAGACTATCCAATAAATAGAGCTAGAAAGATACAATTTCTCCTTTCCCCAGATACTGAAATTTTCCAAAAATGAAGGGAAAAAAGATACTACCTCAATGCGAGAAAACAATTAAGCTGTTAGTGGGTTTTGATTCTAGGCCTTTTAAACCTCTACAAGTAGTGGCTCAATTAATTAATTAATTATGGATACCTTTTCTGAGAGCAAAGCTAGACACTCTAACAGAAACCCTAGGAAATGCATGTGGACCTAACAGCAGCCACACAGGGCGACAGAGCATGGGCTCTGAGAGTCCAACAATTCTAAGTTCAAATACTAGCAATTTCACAACCACCCTTTCAGTCTGCTTGTCATCTGAAGATAGCGACTAGCGTCAACCTCACAGAAGAGTGACGAGGCCAGGTGACAGCATGATTAAGTGCCCACAGGCACAAAGACAGGAAGAGAATATACACAGTACTTCGATGGCCATCCCTCTCTCTCCTATCTCTGCACCCAAAAACTATTCCTCCACTTTTTAATATGATGATAACCTCAAAGTAATTATTTCCTTAGGTTTTAGAGACAAGAAACAAGAAACGGTCACTCACTCGTCCCATCATCTGGTTCGAAGTGGCCAGTGTTGTTCCACGTACTGCCGCCGCTGTTAGTGCCATAGTTATCGTCGGTACTGGCCGGCTCTGCGTAATCAGCGGGGTTAAAGGTTCTGGGGGTGGGGGGGGGGAAATGCTTAAAAGAGTCTCTGAGCTCTAAGCAGCACCAGCAAAAATGAACTCAGAGAGGACGGCCACAAGAACCCTGGCTTTGCCTAACAACAGATCAACCAAGCCCCATTCTATAACCCTACATACATCTACTTCCCTCACTTATCAGCCTACCTAAAATCCTATGGTATAATCTCAATTTAGATCTACCATCTGTCCTGGATTAGGACATCAAGAATCCTAGTAAGAGGCGCGGGTCATGACCCCGGGGTCCTGCGGTAGAGCACACTGGGCTCCCTGCTCCATGGGGAGCCTGCTTCTCCCTCTGCTGTGTTCCCTCTCTCGCTGTGTCTCTGTCAAATAAATAAAATCTTAAAAAGATAGCAGTAATAATAAAATCCACATAAAATTTTGGAAAACAGCAGGTATATGCGTTCAAATGAAGCTATGCGATGGAGAGAATGACCCAGGTGGGGGACACTCATCTCTAAGCCCGAAGTCTACATACCTATCTGAGTCAAACGGTCTAGAAATTTTTCTGATCACAGTTCAGGTAGGGCTGCCTATTATCCTCAGGATACCAGGTTATCAGCCGCTCTAGAATATTACAGTGGTGCTCAGGGGAAAAGAAATTAAAGACTTCGGCACCAAATCAATGAAACTTACCCCATTCCTTGAGCAGAAAACCTTCCTCCTCGTCTACCAGAGCCACCTAAAGAGAAAAGGAAAAAGAGAGGAAAAAAGACTATTTTAGAAGCTGATACAAAACTATCTTGCTAAATGAGACAACTCCGCCACAGTTAACTGGGTGGTATTATGAGATGTTCTCTCACCCCACACTGCAGTTAATATACACCCCAGGAAGACCACCATTACTACGGACAGACGTTTCCTTTGCTGACCAAATGCTGGTCCGTAAGCAAATACATTAACATCAACAATAAACATTAAAGAAAATGACACCTGCCTTCTTTCCCACTGCCCCACTCAGCAGGCTCTGGAATTTGCAGGACATCTCAACAATTAAGATAATGAGACGCCATGTGAATGTGCTTGTTTTCAAATGAAACAGACCCTAAAGAGCTAACAGTAAGAGTAACCCTGCCCCCCATTCTCACCCCCACCCCTCAAGAAATTGATCACCTCTGCCTCGGCCACGTCCTCTTCTGCCTCTTTCTGTACCTCTTCCAGAAGGCCCTCCACTCTTGGTGCCATCTAATCCGTTTTCCTGACCCCGAACTAAAATGAAAAACACAGCCAGAGCAGAGTCAATAGAATTTATCTAAATATGTAAATGGCATGTATAGATGGTGGTGGGGAGTCAAAAATGAGGAAGAGAAAATGAGCTGGAAAGATGGGATATGATGGCTACTCAGGGATGAGCCACAACAGAGAGCTGTAGGTTATACAACTTCACCAATAACTGCAGAGTAATTTCAGCCAACCTGGTAGCTGCGGCTGGAAAACACTACCTGTAAGAGGTACCAAGGCCTCACAATAAAGAGTGGGAAGAACAAATCAAAAGGATATTACGGTTACTAGGTCCAGCCTAGCAGCGTTCTGACATCCCTGAAGTCCAGACATTACTGACCCACAGCTGGTTTTGTTAAAGCCCCATGCATACACTCTCTTCCACGGCTGGCACCTCTCCCTCGTCTTGGTGGCCCACCACGTCGCCGACTATAGTCTCTGTCACGGTCTCGATTTTCTTTGCCTTCCTCGTTGGATTCCGTTTGGCCACCATCCTTCTGTCCGGAGACTCCCTTCTTCTTCCCGACCATCTCCCACGAATGCTAAAGGGCAGAGCATTCACGTGGAATCAATATGGATTGCTATCAGGAAATCACAGATAAAAGCTGGGAAAACTGTCAACCCTTTTCCTCTCATCATCCAAGTCTAAGATACTTCCACTAATTTATGTCCTGTTTAAATGGAAGGTACAGACTACAATCTCAGTACAAATTCTACACCTATCACTGAAAAACCAAAGTCCTTTATTGTAGGGGAGGTGCTTATAGCTAATGGATCACAGGGATCACTTCTCCTAAGGATCGCCAAGATCTGGATCCAGAGCAGTCACTTGGCAGATCAAAGGACCTAGTTATTGCTCCCTATCTTTCAAGGGTATTTCCAGGGCTGAAAAAATTAATTCCCTTTGGATTCAGTGACTCTCAACTTTTTACAGTCTTATTCCTGTCAAAGCAGAAAAGAACTAAAAGTTTCTAAAGGTTGACTTTGAATTCAGAAGGAACAAACCACATCGGGCTCCTAGGCACATTCTCTCATCAAGCAACCAGAATTCAGGAGGATAACAACTGCACCTACTCATCACCACCCCCCAACCCTCCAAACCATACTCTAACACACACACCAATTTCCTTTGCTAAAAAAGACCAAGTCAAGAAGACATAGCCCTGGCCCTGAGACATGTGGACTATAGGAAACCTCTATTCCAGGTTTTACACACTGTGTTCTCCCTATCCTTCCTGAACTGATAATAGTCCAATTAAACTTTCTCCAAAGCACGGTAATCTGTGATTCATTCCACACTGCAGGACAGAAAATCTGTGGTAAGGAAAGTAAGCCGACCATCCTGCAAAAACCTCATTCCTAAGGAAAGGAGTTTTATAAATCTGAAGTTTTAAAAAAACACCCCTCAGGGCTCCTGGGTGGCTCAGTTGTTAAGCGTCTGCCTTTGGCTCAGGTCGTGATCCCAGGGTCCTGGGACCCAAGCCCCGCATCAGGTTCCCTGCTCAGTGGGGGAGCCTCCTTCTTCTTCTCCTTCCGCCCATACTTGTGTTCCCTCACTCACTCTCTCTGTCAAGTAAGTTAAATCTTTAAAAAAAAAAAAACAAACTCTGGATTCACACGTATTTTGCAGAAAATACATACAAATAAAAACTCCCAAACACCAAGACCACGAGATCTTTAACACCCTAGTTCCCATCTTACTCAAACAAGGACCCAGTGCTCAGAAACAGCTATCCAATATCTAGTAACTTTAAAGAACAGCGACCAAGAGGCGCCTGGGTGGCACAGTGGGTTGAGCCTCTGCCTTCGGCTCAGGTCATGATCTCAGGGTCCTGGGATCGAGCCCCACATCGGGCTCTCTGCTCAGCAGGGAGCCTGCTTCCCTCTCTCTCTCTGCCTGCCTCTCTGTCTACCTGTGATCTCTGTCTGTCAAATACATAAATAAAATCTAAAAAAACAAAAACAAAAAAAAACAGCGACCAAGAACGATATGAAATGACTATTAATTTTTTCAGGGCCAATTAACATTACGGTCACATAGAATATCATTCTTTAAGAGAAGCATGCTGTAGAGTATTTTATTTATGACAACTATAACTTACTTCCAAATAATTCCAAGTGTCCACCAATGGATGAATAAACAACATGTGTCATATCCATATATTGGAATACTGTTCAGTCTTAAAAAGGAGTGAAATTCAGACACACAGCCACAATATGGATAAACTCTGAAAACACTACACTAAGTAAGAAGACATAAAAAAAAACAAATACTGTATGATTCCACTTACATGAAGTACCTAGAATAGGCAAATTTATAAGAGACAGAAAATAGAAGGTTACCAGGAGCTGGTAAGATGGGGAAAGAGGGAGTTATTGTTTAAGAGATGCAGTATTTGTTTGGGAAATGGAGAGTCCTGGAAAGGCATGATGCTAATGGCTGCACAACACTGTCAGGGTACTTAATGCCACTGAATTATACACTTCAAATAATTAAAATGAGGGACGCCTGGGTGGCTCAGTCGGTTAAGCTGCTGTCTTCGTCTCAGATCATGATCCTAGGGTCCTGGGATCAAGTCCTGCATCGGGCTCCTTGCTCCACAGGGAGCCTGCTCCTCTCTTCACCTCTGCCTGCCACTCTGCCTGCTTGTGCTCTCTGACAAATAAATAAAATCTTAAAAAAAAAAAAAATTAAAATGATAAATTTTAGATGTATTTTACTATAATTAAAAGAAGTTTTTAAGTTAAAACCTCAGCTTAAAAGTATAGCAAAATCATAACCACAATTCTGAAGAATCTATAATAGTTCACTATTAACTTTTTAAGAAGATTAAGGACCCACCCAGGACTCAGCAGCTCCTTGCCGCCTCCTCTTCCAGTCTAAGCTCATTCCGCACCACAGCTGGTAGGTCATTTTATGCTCACAGTAGCTTTCAATTCCTAAGTTACCATACCCCTATTATAACTAAATCTGCATCAGGAATCCTGGAAACTAGACTCAGAACAGCTTTCAGAGTTTTCAGCTAGCTTGTCTTAAAACCTGGCAAGCTTCAGAAACCTGTCACATGCCATACCTCTCCCTTCTCTATGGCATGTATCAGCAGCTGGCGCTACCCAGGTTCTATAAGGAAAAGAAATTACCATGACCTTCCCAAAGGCATTGCCAGTTTTCTGATATGACCTCATCCACCCAAAGACGTCCAACATCCCGACAGCTGACATTATGCCCCACTGGTTTCACTAGCAGCTAGTTTATTTGTAGGATAAGCCTACATTTTCCAGCTTATTTTCCTTTCTGATATTGTGGAAGGGTAGCTTCATAGCATTAAGCAGAAGATGATGGAAGGTTAAACAAATGTGACTTGAAGGAGGGAGGGAAGTTGGGAGGGAAGAAGGAGTCCAGACTTTTAAAAGGCATGAGTTCAGTCCCACCTCTTCCCTGCACCCAAAAATCTTACAATTATTCTAGAGTAAACTCAAAGTGAGCCAAAGGCACTATTATCTGATTATCCAGACAGTAATTTTCAAATAAGATCAATAATGTAAAATCTAAAACAACATTTTTTTTTAAGCAAACTTTACACCCAACATGGAGCTTGAACTCACGACCCTGAAATCAAGAGTCACAGGCTCCCCTGACTGAGCCAGCCAGGATCAAGACCACACTTTTTTTTTTTTTTTATAAAGATTTTATTTATTTATTTGACAGACAGAGATCACGAGCAGGCAGAGAGGCAGGCAGAGAGAGAGAGAGGAGGAAGCAGGCTCCCTGCAGAGCAGAGAGCCCGATGTGGGGCTCAATCCCAGAACCCTGGGATCATGACCTGAGCCGAAGGCAGAGGCTTAACCCACTGAGCCACCCAGGCGCCCCAAGACCACACTTTTTAAGAAAAAAATCCACAAATTTAAATTCAACGACTAAAAAAAGTTTTCCACTATTATTTCCTATTGTCTCAAGGAAACTGACAAACCTCCAACATTTAGCTAATGTGACACTGTAACACCAGTAAGCTGATCTCTCTAAAAGTGAACTCTGGTTATCTATCCCAACCAAAGATCCCCAGAGTAAGACCACGTAAACGAAGATTACTTTAAAATGATACACTGCTCGTTAAAACAATAAAGTTCTCTGCTAAGCACCACAGGCACATCCCAAAGGTTAGTATGGCAGAACACCTGTTCTTAAGGGACTTAACAATTTGGGACAGTGATAAGACAAGCACAAAAATATAAGGATCTCATTAAGTGGAAAGGAGAAGAGGTGAAATTCTAGGGCAAGAGGTCCTCCAAGATATCCCCTATCATCTCCAGGGACGGTCAAAAAGGCTGCTAACAATCTCTCTACTACCTCAACAGAAATAACTTCAAGCAATGAAAATGTATTGTAAAAGGTAACACTAAAAAGAATGTCTTGAAATCAGAATCCACTAGTTTGTGTGACTTTATTCAACAGCAATACCACAGATGAGCAGAATGTTCTATGATTAGTAACTAAGGCTAACATATAGCATCCCTACCTAATTGAGAACCCAGTCTGGAAAACACTCGATAGCCTAGAATGAATGATTTATTCTAAGTGAATTAAAAAAGACAGATTTTATGTCTCCTCCTATTTACTGTATATAAATTTTAAGTATTCGTAACCCACAGCAAACAATCTCCAGGGCAGTTCTCTGCTCCATTTGGAGACTAAAGTACTCTCCTTTAGTTATTTATTTTTAAGCATTTATTTATTTATTTGACAGAGACAGACAGCGAGAGAGGGAACACAAGCAGGGGAGTGGGAGGAGGAGCAGCACACTCTCCGCTGAGCAGGGAGCCCGATGTGGGGCTCGATCCCAGGACCCTGGGATCATGACCTGAGCTGAAAGCAGACACTTAACGACTGGGCCACCCAGAAGCCCCTAAACTACTATCCTTTAAGCTGAGTTACTCTACTTGCTATTTTTAGAATATTCTGAGCTTCTCAGCCAGGGACGCACTTTCTAGAATGCTCCATTAACACTCTACCGTATCTGGGTTTCCTTCCAGTAGGACATTGATGGCTCTGTTGACGTCTCCATTGCAGTCATGCAAAGCAATGACACATTCATCCTGGTTCTTGCCTGTGATATCAATCAACTGAAAGAAAAAGATCAGTAACCATCAAGAACAAACTTGCACTCCTCACAAAAGGAAGCCAGGTGAGCAAGGGAAAAGGGAAAAGACACCAGTTGAGTCTGAAAGAACCCCAGGCTTAAAAAAGCAAAATATGCAGAATTTTGGTATTCTGGTTCGGTAAGCAAAATATTCACCTTTGATTAGGGATGGGGCCAAAGTATTTATTAAACAATCAAACAATGAAGTATCTAATAGAGAATCAAACCCAGAAGCACACAGGCATCACCACACCATCAGCTTCTACAATTCCTAGATGGCACAACTGCTCAAAGTTGCTATAAGAAATGGCATCAACAAAGTCATCCAATAAATAAGAAGTTAAAATTAAGATAAAACCTTTTCAAACAAGGTAGCTGTCAAAGCGGGATGGTAAATCAGAAAACAAAAACATGTACTTATTGGCTTAACCTATTATATTTCAGGTCATAATTCTTTCTATACCTACATCACAAAGGACCCTGGTAGCTATCTGTGACATTTAACTATGCTTTAATCCTGATATCTTTCCCCATTGCTTACAGCAAATTAGCAATACACTCACTTGTTTCACCTTCTCCTCAAAGTCAGCATCATTATGGTCTGAAATCATCTGTGCAAGTCGAATTTGTTCCGCAGTGGCCTAGGAAGTAAAACAAGTTCAAGAAAGCATGATCGAGAGACAACAGTTTAGAGAAGGAAGAGGGACCTATAAAGTCAATAATCCACCCCACCTTCCAGTCCAATTTCCTTCCCCTCGTTACAAATGACCAACTGGTAAAATACTAACATCAATTAAGATGCCTAAATTTGCAAAATGACAAAACAAAACAAAACAAAACAAAACACTGAAGCTATTAGTATTCCACTCTACGATCCCTAGAAAACCAGGGAGCTTTTCCACCAATGTTCACAGTTAAAGCAGGTCCTGTTTGGGTATCACAGTGCCTTTTTGAAACATTTGTGCCTTAAATAATTCATATTTATTTGCAATGTCACGTGTAAACCCTGTTCCTGTTTCTGCAAGGACCAGTGCCGCCTAATTTCTAGGGCTGAGAACAACGTTAAGATTTTGTCTGAGGGGGACGCCTGGGTGGCTCAGTTGGTTAAGCCGCTGCCTTCGGCTCAGGTCATGATCCCAGCGTCCTGGGATCGAGTCCCACATCGGGCTCCTTGCTCGGCAGGGAGCCTGCTTCTCCCTCTGCCTCTGCCTGCCATTCTGTCTGCCTGTGCTCGCTCTCTCTCCGACAAATAAATAAAATCTTAAAAAAAAAAATATTTAAAAGATTTTGTCTGAGGGAAATATTACCTTACAGATACAAAGCCCAGAACCCATTCTTTCCAAGTCTCATGATGACGTATTAAACAACAAAAAGGAAGAACACTGCATCATGGCATATCATTAACAGTCATCAAGCCGTAAGTAAAAAGAGCCAAGGACTAGAAAACAAGAAGAAAAAACCCAAACCAAGAATCCAAAGCACAGAATACTGCTGCACTGGATGGAAACCAGTAACGACCAGTAATGCTACCAATAAATCCATATCCCTTGGGTTCTTTACCTGTGGCCGCTGCTTGTGCTGTGTCTGGTTTTGGTTTTGAGGTTGTTCCCAGTTTCCCCGGGCTCGGTTAGTGCCCACCGACGTCATCATTTACAGTATATACAAATAACAGTATTTACAAGGTAGAATACTGAAAGATTAAAAAAAAAAAAAGCAATTTAGATGTTAAATATGGGCAAAATGTTTTCAACTTCTCTTTCATCAGCATCTTCACCACTTTCATTTCTTTAAAAGCAACAAACAAGAAAATTCATCTGTTCTTAAAACATATTTAGCTTGATAAATTCCTTAAGGAACAATGGCCATTAATCCATTTCTGTAGAACAAAAAATATATAAAGTATGTGTTAAGTCCTGGTTATTTTTTTAAGATTTTATTTATTTATTTGACAGAGTGAGAGAGATCGTAAGTAAGCAAAGAGGCAGGCAGAGACAGAGGGGGAAACAGGCTCCCCGCCGAGCAAAGAGCCCAATTCGGGGGCCGTTCCCAGGACCCTGAGACCATAACCCAAGCCAAAGGCAGAGGTTCAACCTACTGAGCCACCCAGGTGCCCCCAGTGATGGTTTTATTTTTTATTTTTTTAAGTTATGGGCACAGTCTGGTTACTAGCCCCCTATACATAGGTTTTGTGAAGTTTTGCTATCTTGGTAGCCAAGAGAAACAATGTTAATAATCAAAAGCCTCTACATGGAAATATCTAAAGTCCCTTTGACAGAAGGAAAGATAATGAGCAAAACCTGGAAACAAAAGCTTTCCAGGAAGGGGATTAGTCTACACTCCAAACAAAAACAATTTAAAATACTGTACTCAGTCTACCTACAGAAGCACTCCTACCTCCCTTTACAACCAGTTTATGTAAGTTGCATGCGACCTCCATCACTTGGGAAAGGACAAGCAAAGTCTAGCCTTTCTCCCTCAAGTTTTGTCTTTCCTCATGCAGTGGGAGCCTGTGTAACCTTCAACAAAGCAAGTATTAGCCCCAGTGACTGCTCAGAATCTGTCAGTTCCCCAGATAATTCAAACACAGTTTTCCCAGCTATTTCTGTTGCCTCCTAGTCCACAGTTCCCAGGCGCCAGAAATGCAAAAACTCTTTACCACTCACCTTAATATACAGAGAATCGCAAATCTGTCCCAAACCAAAAGTGTCTAGCACAAAGTTTTATTTGGAAGAAAGGGCTTCTAGGATTATCTTTTTTTTTTTTTTAATAAGAGTTAGGATTTTATTTTTTAAGATTTTATTTATTTGACAGAAAGAGAGAGCACAAGCAAGAGCAGTGGCAGGCAGAGGGAAAGGGAGAAGCAGGCTCTCTGCTGAGCTGGGAGCCCGAGGTGGGGCTTGATCCCCGGACCATGACCCAAGCCAAAGGCAGATGCTTAACAGAAAGAGCCAACCAGGTGCCCCTCGGATTATCATTTTAAACTTGAGACACTATTTCCAGCAATGGGACTTTGTTGAGTCTTTAAAGAGACAGAGAACACACAGGGCCTTCTCAAAACCAGAACAGTTTTTGTTATTAACAGTTCTAGCAAGCGAGGATTCTCCAGAACTTAAGTTCCCTTCGTTCATACTTTGCTTTGTAACACCACCTCAGCAGCTGCATTTAGTAACAAAGAAAATCTCCACCACATGATGGAGAGCTCAAAGATGTTACTCTGCATTGTTTTATTCCATCCCAAAGAGATTAAGTTTATATTTTCTGCTCTACACATAATTTTTTTCATTAGTGAAACTTTATATATGGGGTAATATTAGACCACTCAAAAGACACTGCTGAATTTGAGGGAGAAATAAGTTGGGCTTCTAAAGAAATATAGTAGGATTATTAAGGAAGTGAATTTCATTGGTTTTTTGGGTCACAAAGAAAGCTAACTTCCCTGTGGATAAAGTCTTCACCAAGTTGGATCAACAGGATGCACAGGTCTTTGTGTTTTTTTGATACAGTCATTAAGAATTAAGAGTTTTACATTCTCTATCGCCAAAATTTTTAAAGAAATCCCGGAGCTAATTCTTTAACCACTACCTCTTCTCCCTACACACATGCACATGTGCACACAAAGGCCTGTAAATATTTTTAGCTAGTAGAGGATTATTTGCTACACAGTAGTCCATTTTCCCAAACTGGCATTATAGCCAAGTTTCATCACTCACAAAAAAACAAGCATTCTTTCACCAGTACCGCTGGATTCAAATCAAAGAGAAAAATTAAAACTGGATGAAAACTATTATACTTACTAATTGGCTCTAAAATGAAATTTCTAATGTGAATAAATGCTCCTGTAATTTACAATTACTGACTGCCTTCTACTTCTCTTGTGATTCCAACCGACGAGTAGAAATAATACTACAGATATGAATTGCGTGACTACCAGTAGGGATGACTGCACGCGCTGTACCTGCGTAAATACATTAATGAGTTTTCTTGAAAGGCTCATAACTACTGATGGGAAAAAAGAAATAGCCCTGATCAGTCCGGCTGTTAACTTCCATTTTTTCTTACAAGTGCTTTGAAATGTGTGACTAAGAAAATTTTACCACCTAGGTAGGTAACCACACTGAGCAACAGCTCAAAAGTGAGTGATCTGGGATCACCAGAGGGCACAAAATTAGTAGCCTTTTAGTAGCAAGCAGAGACACATACCTAGAGTTATCACAGTGGAGGGGAGGAATCTTGTTAAGTACTTTTCCTTAGAAATTAAAAATATTTACGGGAAACACAGGAGAAGTGTTGGAAGACCAAGCGAACAGCGCAGGAACAAATCCTGGTTTCAATACAGGAGTGCCCTTGACCATCTTTTGAAAACCAGCTACTTGAAAAAATAGCCAGAGAAATTTTACAGAAAAAAATAAGTAACAAGTATTTATTGAGTATCTACTATGTGTCCAGTACTTCAGGAAATACAAAAGCAGTAGGACTTGGTTGCTGCCCTCAGGGAGCTTACAATCTAAATTGAGGAACAATTCAGACACTCTGAAGCTGGACTGGGGTGAACAGGGCTTGCTACCTGTAACACAACTAATTCCCCTAGAGGCTTTGTGGAAATGACCCCAGCATCCCCTTCTCCATACTCTCGAATCTAACTTTAAAGAGTGCTTGCCAGTTAGGACACATTTAGCAAAGAGGGGCTTCAAAAATCAGAAACAAAACAGTACATTTTAAGGTCTTGCATCATTAGTTCTGGGCCAGCAATACTTGCTGTTCGCAGCGGAAACAATCACTGGCATGCTCTACTCTTTTAAGGACAATGGTGTAAGATCTCAAAGCAGTTTTACCAACCCATGAACCCATACATGACCAGCACGCTTGTGCTCCAGGAAGACTGGTTGTCACTGACCCCCACCCCCGCCACAAGTCACATCGTACATCCCCCGAGCAGGATACGGGCGGGGAAAGGTGGATGGAGAGGACACAAAAAAAGCATTTCTCCATCTAACACTCAGGGACACTCAAAGGCGAAAACGGTAACAATGACAACAAAAAAGGCCTGTTACTGTGGTGTTTTTCCTTCCCCAACATCCTACACCAGAGGCGGCTACGTTTCGAGACCGGTGGACGAGCAGTCTCCTGTTTGTGACATCAGTCTGCAAAGCAATTTAGGGACTGTCCACAAAGTGAGGGTCTGAAGAAATTCGGAATTCCTGTCCGATTACGGGGGGAGGGAGCACACACCCCAGGGCTCTAGTGACGTCCCTCAGGCGTAATACAGCCTACGGGGGTCTCCCCGTCCAGCTTCCCAAACACAGCACAACTGCTCGGGGCACCCCAAGCTACAGCATGGACAACAGCAAGCCAACGACGGCAGCCACGAACACGTCCCCAAAGCCGGGGCGCTGCGAGAGAAGGAAGGGCAACAAGAGGCGCTGACAAAGAGGCTGGGAACGGAGAGGGGACGCAAGCCCACGCGTGGAGGATGGGAGGCTCACCCCGCTCCGCGCCACCTCGGGAGCTCGCGGGGCCAATCGCCTCCTCACCTCCCACCCGGAACAAATTAATCCTCCGCACTCCAAACTGAGGGCCACATGGGGGAGTTTGGGGCAGCTCCACCCGCCGCCCCCCCCACCCCGCCACCCCCAAACCAGGCCGGATCCGGATCCGAGGAGGCCCGCAGCGGGCTGGGAAGGGAGGAGGCCCCCTCGTCGTCTTCACGGGCAGCGGCCAGAGCAGAGCAGGCCCTACCTCAGGCGGGGCCCAGACCGCGCTTGCTCGCGCTCTTCCTCGCTCTCCCCGCTCAGGCTCTAGCCGCATGGCCCCCCCCCCTCCGGCTGCCCAAGCCCCGCCCCGGCCACGCTCCCAAATCGAGGCCCCGGCTCCGGCGCGGCCCAGTAGGCCGCAAATCCAACCATAAACAAAACCCCCGGCGGCCGACTCGAGGGGGGGCGCCGGGCTCGCACGACCGGGAGGGGTGTCCAGTGGGGGGAACGCACGGGGCGGGGGGCCTACGGGGGGGCGCGCCGGCGGGGTAGGGGAAAAGGGAGGGAGGGGAAAGGGAGACCGCGGATTTAAAGGGGCCGCGGACAATACCCGGCCCCGCCGCGCTGCCGCTGCCGCCGCCGCCGCCGCCAACGCCGCTGCGCTCCCAACTTTACCTCAGTCTCCTCCACACTGACACCCCGGGCCGCGCCGCCCCTGTCACGTGATGTGAGGTTCCCTCCTCCCCACCCCCTCCCTCCTTTCCCCTCTCGCGCTCGCTCTCGCGCCTTCCCCCTCCCACTTGCCTGCCTGCGTGCCCCGGCACGTGACGCGAAAAAGGACGCGCACGCAAGCGTGCGCGCACCACTCCGCCACGAGCCGCCGCGCTGCGCTGCGGCTCCGGGCGTCCGCCCCGCCTACGCCGCGTGACGCACTGGCGGCCTCCGCTTCCTGTTCCTGCGTCGCTCGGCGCCTCGGCGCGCGCAGCCCGCGGGGCCGGTGCGGGCCTAGGTCACGTGCTGGGGGGTAGCGGGAAGGCGACGGTCCTTCTTGGCTACCCGTCCGCCATGTTTTCGGGCCGGGTCAGCCTTGGTCTTTCCCCGTGAGGAAATGGTCGAGAGGTTTCAGGGAGCCCAGGCGCCCTTGCCTCGGCTGAGCCCGGGCTGACGAGGCAGGGCGGCCGGTGACCCGGAGCTGTGCGCGGGGCGGAGGGGGGTCGCGGCCATGGCGTCCGGCAGTAACTGGCTGTCGGGGGTGAATGTCGTGCTGGTGATGGCCTACGGGAGCCTGGTGAGGAGACCCCCGCCCCGTCTTGCCGCCGCGTCTGGCCCCTTAGTGGCCCTTGTCGTGGGCGTCCCCCGTCCCCGCCTGCCGCGCTCTCAGCTGCGCCTTCTCGGCGCCTGGACTCGGAGCCGCCTCCGGAGTGCGCGGGGACCGAAGCCGCGGCCCCCTCGGCCCCGGCCCCGCCCCGGAGCGCCCCTGGGAGCCCCACGGGGGCTTTAGGGACCGAGGCGTGCCCCCTTGTGGGTAACTGTGCTTTACTAAGGCGCCCTCCCGACACCTTCCGGACAGGTGTTCGTGCTGCTGTTCATCTTCGTCAAGAGGCAGATCATGCGCTTCGCCATGAAGTCGCGGAGGGGCCCTCATGTCCCTGTGGGGCACAACGCCCCCAAGGTAGGTGCTCGCGGCCCGAGACGGGACTGCGGAGGCCGGGCTTCCCCGGCGCGGCGCGGGGAGTGGGAAGGGCCGGGCGCGGGTGCGAACTGAGGCCCCGCGCCGCGCCTTCCGGGGCGGCTCTGCTTGCGGGTGGGCCGGGGGGGCGACGTCAGCCCCGGATCCGGGCGGGCTGCGGAGGCCGACGCCGCGCGGCGTCTCGGAGCGTCCTCCTCGGGTGCCGCTGCCCTTCCTGGTCCCTGCCCCGCCCGCTCGCGCTCGCTCTCCAGTAAGTCGGTCAAATCTGGGGAAAAAAGAAACGTTTGATCTGCGCCCAGCTCTGTGCACGCGCGAGTCCCGCGGGCGGACTTCCGGGTTTTCCGCCGGGTCCGACGGGCGTCTGAGCCCGGACCTGTCCGCGCCGGGCGCCTGGGGGACACGCCGCGCCCTCTCGGGACTCGCCCTGGGCGCGGCGTCTGGCTGGGGTCGGGCCGCAGGGGTTGCTGTCCCGCGCTCAGCTGTGCGCGGCCGCGCTGCGGGCCGGCGACGGCTGCCCTCGCCCTCCTCCCCGTGCAGGCGCGCGCGCCTGTCTCTCCTCGCGTCCTCGTGTTTTCCTAGAAACTGTTTCCCCGCAGATTTGATGTGTGTCCCTTTGTCTAATGCCCAGTCTCCCCTCGACGGCGAGCTTCGGGAGTGCAGGTCTGTTGCCCACAGTAAAGGCAGGGCCAGTAGTTCGGTACTGAGTGCCACGGATCTCCCTCAGCTCCGAGATCAGTGCTCGGCCCCCCGCGGTGCTGTTACTCTTCCTGGAGTTCTTGGCCGGGGTCCTCCGCGGACAGCCGGCAGGAAGGTGGTGTGGCCTGAAACCTGGAGCAGCGCTGCTTCCACATGCCTCAGTTCTCCCAGGTCCACCCGCCCTCCGGACGAGGGGTGCGGGGCCGGCGTCCGGCACCTCACGGTCCAGTCACAGCTCGGGGGTTTGAGAGGTCCCTGGACCAGATGAGATTCCTTCCGCTTTAAAAAAGTCTTTCGTCCACATTCTCGCGTGTTGCGGGTAGAAGTGCCGGAGGGTAACACCGCTTCGGAAAACCGCGGGGCGGTGTCCAGTGAGGCTGCGCCTGCGCCTGACCCGCGGGGCGATTGGTCTTCGCTGGTTCCGTTGAACCGTTAGACGAGTGCGCGGGCGTTCCTGTCCGTGGTGGTGACATTTCGAGAAGAAACTGCTGGTCCAGATGCCTGCTTGAGAGGATGTTTACAGTGACGTACCCTGGAATACCGTAAGGGTCAACAAGAAGCTAAGCAACGTAAACACGTGAACACAAAGCACTAAACCAGGAGAGCCTGGGTGGCTCAGTGGTTAAGCCTCTGCCTTCGGCTCAGGTCATGGTCTCAGGGTCCTGGGATCGAGTCCCGCAGGGGCTCTCTGCTCAGCGGGGAGCCTGCCCCCCCCCGCTTCTTTGTGATCTCTGTCAAATAAATTAATTCTTTTAAAAAAAAAGTAAAGTATTTTTGAATGAAAAAAATTACAAACTTGAGTGAATTTAAACAACATGCTGAATGAAAAAAACCAGAAAGTCATTCATAAAACTATTTTGTTGCATTCCGTTTATATTAAATTCTGCAACAGGCAGAATTACATCAATAGAAAGTACATAATTGTTGTCTGGAGCCGGGAAGGATAGGTTGACTGCAAAGGGCTTGGAGAACATTTTGGGATGGTGGGAATGTTCTGTACCTTGGTTGTAATGGTGGTTGAGTGGGTGTATTTGTCAAACTCATCAATACACACAAATTGGATGTGTTTTATCACGTGTAAGTTCAACCTATTGCAATAAAGTATTTAGAAAAATTTTTAAAGATTTTACTTACGTATTTATTTGACAGAGAGGGCACACAAGCAAGGGGAGCAGCAGAGGAAGAGAGAAAAGCAAGCTCTTGGCTGAGCAGGGGCTCTATCCCAGGATGCTGGAAACGTGACCTGAGCTGAAGGCAGACGCTTTACTGACTGAGCTACCCAGGCACCCCAAGTATTTAAAATTTTAAAAGACAAGTTGCAGAGGAATTCAAAACATTTTTTCCATTTGTGTAAAGTTCAAAACCAGGCAAAGCTAAACATCTTGTTTAGGTTGATGTGATAAACAGTAAAGAAAAATGAGGTTGACAAATTAACATTGGGGGTTGCATTCAATCAGGGATAGGCATGCAAGACTTCACAGTCGCTGGTAACATTATAGTTCATAAACAGGATAGTGGATGTAGGTGTTTATCTTAATGATTTTTATGATTACTTAAAATGTATGTAACACATATTCCATATGTAATTCATAGTGGAAGTTTCTAAAATGGCAAGAAGTGGCACCTGGCTGTCTCAGTCAAGCCTCCAACTCTTCAGCTCAGGTCTTGATATCTGAGTTCAAGCCCCACATTGGGCTCCACACTGGGTGTAGAGCCTACTTAAAAATAAGTTACAAGAAGAAAATCTGTTGGGGCGCTGGAACCCTCATAAGTAAGAGAGATGAGCTTGGAACTATTAACAGTGGTTGCTTCTGGGTAAGTGAGGGCTGGCTTTAGAGCCTTTTGTGAATTTTACACCATGGATATGAATTACCTACTTAAAAGAGTTAACGTAGGGGCGCTTGGGTGGCTCAGTGGGTTAAGCCTCTGCCTTTGGCTCAGGTCCTAATCTCAGGGTCCAGGGATCAAGCCCCACATTGGGCTCTCTGCTCAGCAGGGAGCCTGCTTCCCCCTCTTTCTCTGCCTACTTGTGATCTCTCTCTGTGTTAAATAAATAAATAAAATCTTTGGGGGGGGGGAGTTAACATAGTCCGGAAGAAAAATTGTAGAAGTTCTGTGGTCCACCAGGTAGGGTAGTCCCTAAGCTATTATAAATCATTACAGGCCTCTTTACGGATTTTAGAGTATGATTTCCAATTGCTGTTCATTTTTTCTCTTTCTCTGCAAGTTCTTTATAAAAACTAAGATTTTAAACCCAATTGAATCAGAAATAACGTTGATGTTGTGGACCTTGAAGAAATTCTGGCAGGTTAAAAGATCTAGTTTAGAGATGTACAGTTTGGAGAGGTATTTAGTGAGCCTAATCCCATCCTTAAGTTTTTTAGTCTTAACCTGGCAGTTTTATCAGCCATACGAGCTTTTTTTCTGCTGCTTTTGTTCTTAGTTGTTCACTTGCTCTGCCCCATTTCCAGGGTGATGGAAAGCAGAGTATAGGGTAAGTGATGGCATGTTCTTTTCTCTGTGTGAACAGGACTTGAAAGAGGAAATTGATATCCGGCTGTCCAGGGTTCAAGATATCAAGTATGAGCCTCAGCTCCTTGCAGATGGTGATGCAAGACTGCTACAGCTAGAAACCCAGGGAAATCAGAGTACGTGGCATGGTCTTGGAGGATACTTCAGGGAGGAATCCCCAGTTCAGAATTCCTTTGCTCTCCAAGCTGTTAGCATAGCCCCTGGCAAAACCTACACCTGTGGTTCCTCTGTTGCTGGGGACCTGTCAGATGCGGCGGGGGGGGGGGGGGGCTGTTTATTAGCTTGCTGAAGTTTGCAAAGTCTTCTGAGGTTAAGTCTGTGACCAGTCTCTCTCTCAACAGATTGCTACAACTATCTCTACAGGATGAAAGCTCTGGATGCCATCCGTGCCTCCGGTAAGGCCTGCCTGGCAGGATGGTCAGGGTCCTGGAGGCTCACCTGGGGAAGAGGGAGGAAGCCCACTTTATATATATTAGAATTTGTCCTTTCTCTAATCTCCGGCTAGGAGGAGTTTCCTAGAGTTTTGAGAGTACCAGGTTATCGTTTTGTCTGAGGAAATGACAGAGGCACATTACTCTCCAGTGAGTGCATTTGTTCATAGACCTTCAGCTTCATTGACGGGGTGGTGGTGACTGACTGCTTTTTCCACAAAAGACAGGTGACATCTGCTTTTTCAGTAAGACCAAGATAAATGGTTCTTGAGTTTTTTCTATTCTATGACCATTGTCAAGTATGCTTTCTCTCTGATAAAACATGGTTTGTATTTCAGAGCCAGGAGTGTAAATTGGATGGGGACAGTACTGTGTACCATTGACGTAGCTTATAGCTGTGTTCCCACCACCGAGTGACCACTCAGACACAGCTTTATACCTGTGGTCTTCTTCATTCTATTAGATTCCCCCAAAGTCAGTCAGTTTTTGGACCCATTTCTGAACTTGGGAGATTAACTAAAAACACTGATAAGTGGGAGAAGTGTTAGCACTGTCGTCTGTTATCTCCACAGAGATACCATTTCACGCTGAAGGCAGGCATCCCCGTTCCTTACTGGGCAAGAATTTCCGCTCCTACCTGTTGGATCTTCGGAACGCTAGTACCCCTTTTAAGGGCGTGCGCAAGGCCCTCATTGATACCTTGCTGGATGGCTATGAGACGGCGCGCTATGGGACAGGGGTAAGCTGGGTGGCCACTTTTTCCTTCAGGGAACTAACGGAGTACCCCAGCCTGAGGGACTCTTGCCCTTCCTCTTTCCTCAGGTCTTTGGCCAGAGTGAGTACCTGCGCTACCAGGAGGCCCTGAGCGAGCTGGCTACTGTGTAAGTGTGAAGGGGACTACGTTGGAGGGCCTGGTTGGAGAGGGCGATAGAGCTGCTGCGCCCACCCCCCAAGCGGGATGCCCTTCGTGGGCAGCACTAACGAAACCACGATGACGAGTTGTCCCGTTCTGCCTTTCCCTCACATCTGAAAGCATGTGTTGCTCTACAAGCTTACAGAGGGAGAAGCCTTTCCTACTTTTGTGCCCCCACCCCTCAATTTTTTTTTAGTCCAGGTGAGTAAAATGTCAGAAGTGGTGTAACATTGCTATCAATAAAGGGAATGAGGTTTTTCAGCATAGAGATTTTCCTCTCTTCCAGGGTTCCAGTGTCGTCCTTACATGTCTTAGTCTGATAAAAGTAACAGTTAAGTGCCATCCACCTCTTTTTCTTTTTTTTTAAAGATTTTATTTATTTATTTGACAGAGCTCACAAGCAAGCAGAGAGGCAGGAAGAGAGAGGAGGAAGCAGGGTCCCAGCCGAGCAGAGAGCCCGATGCAGGACTTGATCCCAAGGACCCTGGGACCATGACCCCAAGCCAAAGGCAGAGGCCCAAACCACTGAGCCACCCAGGCGCCCCAATGCCATCCACTTTTATAAGCACTTAGAGCACTAGGAACTTTGAAACTAAGGGCATTACTGTAGTTTTAGCTGTTGAGTGTGTTACTGGAATCCCGACTTCTATCTGGCGTCGTTTTAAATGCACTAACATAGCTTCGTTGTGTTGTTCATGCAAATGTCATGAGAGTGGAGAGGGAAAGCCAATGTAGAATAAAATCTTACTGGCGTTGAGAAGAGCCACCTCTGTCTTCCGCTGTGTTGAAGGCACATAAGGTTTTTTCTCAAAAGATAAGGGGTGTCTGTCCCCTCTTGTCTCTGTCCTTAAAAATAAACTACCTTGTTCCGAATACAAAGGGTCTAGTAAACACTGCTCAGAACAGGAGTGAAACTGCAGGGGAGAGGATGAGATGGGTGCTTCGTCTGGAAGTCACTTAGGGGCGTGTTGAAACCGGTATCTTTGAAAGACAAGTACCTTCTGGTTCTACTCATCTGGGGTCCCGAGAGTCATCGAATTCATAAGGCTAGAAAAGGAGCTGGTGGGTACCAGGGGCTGGAGGATTAGGGTTTAATGGGAACAGAGCGCTGATTTTGCTGCATGAAAAGAACGCTGGAGATGGGCTGTGGGGATGGCTGCACAATGCTACTTGGCACTGCTCAACGGAAACATTTAAAAATGGCTATGACGGTAAATTTTGGGTGTATTTTACCAGAGTTATGTTAAAAATTGAGTTCTTGGGGTGACTGACCGGCTCAGTCAGTAGACCATGTGACTCTTGATTGTGGGGTTGTGGGTTCAAGCTCCACATTGGGTGCAGCGATTATTTAAAAATAAAATGTTTTTTAAGATTTTTTTTTAAGATTTTATTTATTTGTCAGAGAGAGAGCGCACGAGCGAGCACAGGCAGACAGAGTGGCAGGCAGAGGGAGAAGCAGGCTTCCCGCCAAGCTAGGAGCCCGATGTGGGACTCGATCCCAGGACACCGGGATCATGACCTGAGCCGAAGGCAGCCGCTTAACCAACTGAGCCACCCAGGCGGCCCTATTAAAAAATAGGTCATGATTTCAGGGTCCTGGGATCAAGCCCCGCATCGTGCTCTCTGCTCAGCGGGGAGCCTGCTTCCTCCTCTCTCTGCCTGCCTCTCTGCCTGCTTGTGATCTCTGTCAAATAAATAAATAAAATCTTTAGGGACGACTGGGTGGGTCAGTGGTTTAAGCGGCTGCCTTTGGCTCAGGTCATGATCCCAGAGTCCTGGGATCAAGTCCCACATCGGGCTCCTTGCTTGGCAGGGAGCCTGCTTCTCCCTCTGCTTCTGCCTGCCTCTCTGTCTGCCTGTGCTCGCTCGGTCTCTCTCCCTCTGTCCCTGACAAATAATAAAATCTTTAAAAAATATTAATTAATTAAATCTTTAAATAAATAAAATAAATAGGGGTGCCTGGGTGGCTCAGTTCGTTGGGCGTCTGCCTTCAGCTTGGGTCATGATCCCTGGGACCTGGGATTAAGTCCTGCATTAGGCTCTCTGCTTGGTGGGAGCTTCTCCCTCTCCCTCTGCCTGCCACTCCTGCTTGTGCGTGTGCGTGTGCGCATGCGCATGCTATCTTTCTCTGTCAAATAAATAAATAAAAATAAAATCCTTAAAAAAAAAAGGTAAATAAAAATCCCTGTCCTTGTGGGACATCTGGCTGCTGCAGTAGAACGACTCTTAATCTTGGGGTCATGAGTTCAAGTCTCACTTCAGGCATAAATAGGGGTACCTGTGGCTGGCTCAGCTGGAAGAGCATGTAACTTTCTTCTTTCTTTTTTTAGAAAAACAGCATGAGTGGGAGGGGCAGAGGGAAAGGAAAAGAGAATCTCAAGCAGACTCCAAGCTGAGCATGGATCCCAATGCGGGGCTCGATCCCAAGACTCCCAAGATTATGACCTAGGCCGAAACCAAGAGATGCTCCACTGACTGCCACCCAGGCACGCTGAGCACTTGACTCTTGACCTTGGGGTCTTGAGTTCCAGTTCAAGCCCCATAGTGGGTGTAGAGATTACTGAAATAAATGAACATCAGGCTCTCTGCTCAGAAGGGGAGCCTGCTTCTCCCTCTTCCACTCCTCCTGCTTGTGTTCCCTCTCTCGCAGTATCTCTGTCAAATATCTTTTTAGAAAATAAATGAACTTTAAAAATAATAAGGGGCGCTTGGTGGCTCAGTGGGTTAAGCCTCTGCCTTCGGCTCAGGTCATGATCTCGGGGTCCTGGGATCAAGCCCCACATCGGGCTCTCTGCTCAGCGGGGAGGGAGCCTGCTTCCCCTCTCCCTCTGCCTGCCTCTCTGCCTACTTGTGATCTCTCTGTCAAATAAATACTTTAATAAAAAATAAAAATTCAGTCCTTGGTTGCTGGTTTCAGTGAGAAAGTTGCAATGAGTGATGAAGAGAGTGGGCTCCAAAATCCAACAGACTAGCACCCAACTATCACTTTTTTTTTTTTAAAGATTTATTTGTTTACTTGACAGAGAGAGGGAGAGATCACAAGTAGGCAGACGGAGAAGCACGCTCCCCACTGAGCAGAGAGCCCAATGCGAGGCTCCATCCCAGGACCCTGAGATCATGACCTGAGCTGAAGGCAGAGGCTTAACCCACTGAGCCACCCAGGTGCCCCCCAACTCTGTCACTTGATAGCTTTGTGACCTCAGGCAGGGGGCCTCTTAGTTTCCTAACCTGGAAAATGAGGATGTTACCACCATACAGAGATACTGGGATGTCAGTAAATTAGATGTTGGTAAAACACCAAGTCTAATGTAATGTGTCATAAGTACTCAGTAGCTACTTGAGTTTCTTATTTTTTGCTGTTCAGTTTTCAAGGGACTGTTTTGGACTGGGAGTATATTTGCAACACACAAAAGTAGGTAAATCAGCAGAATTAAAAGTTTTCTTCATAGTGAAATGAAAATGTTGAGCCAGAGTCACGGACTCCGTGGGAAAATTGGTTTCTCTGCTACTTCTAAGCTATCAGATGGGGTTTTAGTAACTAGTTTAGAAGGTAGGACAAGAGCAGGGGTCATTTGCAGCTATAGCTACATTTATAGAATGGATGAGCCTTAAATTGTGTTAGTCCTCATTCTGTCCTTAAGCTGCCCTCTCTATGTGCTCCAGGGTCAAAGCGCGAAGTGGGAGTTCGCAACGACAGCACCAGTCCGCTGCCAAAGACTTGACCCAGTCCCCTGAAGTCTCGCCGGCGACCATCCAGGTGACATACCTCCCCTCCAGTCAGAAGAGTAAACGTGCCAAGCACTTCCTTGAACTGAAGAGCTTTAAGGACAACTATAACACACTGGAAAGTACTCTGTGATGGGCTGCTGGCTGCTGCTGCTGCCGCCACTGGGGCCCGTGGCCTCGTCCTGTGGCTGGTGGGCCCAGGTCTGCTGACCTGCTACAGTGTCCAGAGTTCTTAGGGTTCATGCCTGGAGGATCATTCTCCAGCTGGTTCTTAGAGCCCATTTCAGGAAATCAGGACTTTATTTTCCCTTGGTAGCACTTTTTTCCGGAGTTGAATTCAGATGTTTTTCTAATGTTTCCATCAATGTTTTCTTTAAAATCTTCACTTGGTTTTTATTATAGTTCATCTGGTTTTTTTCCCCTTTTCCAAACTATAAATAATCCTAAGAGTGAGAGTTGGGATGGTGGGGCCTGGTGTCTTCCATGTCTGCCCCTTTCTACATATTTTAGTGGGAACCATTTGGGTTTGAGACATCTTAAGAGGTGGTTGGTAGAAAGATTAACATGGCTTTCCTGATATGCAAGGATCTGCCTTTGGGCTTTCTTTCCATACTGTCTTGAATAAAGGGAACGCTGGAGCCTGACATAATCCCATCCCCCTATACTTCCTGGGGATGCTGTGGGACAGGGAAGAAATGTCAGACCAATGCACTGGTCTGACATTCTAGATTATTTAATAAAATGAACAATTTAAAAAGTATATGATTGATTTCTTTATAGTTTGTTTTAAAATTTATTTGAAAGCAAGGCACAGCAAAAGGAACACAAGCAGGGGGAGTGGGAGAGGGGGAAGCAGGCTTCCCACGGAGCAGGGAGCCCGATGAGGGGCTCGATCCCAGCACCCTGGGATCATGACCTGAACGAAAGGCTGACGCTGAATGACTGAACCACCCAGGTGCCCCATTTTTTTTAATTCGAGACAGAATGTACATGTGCATGAGCAGGGGGAGGGCAGAGAGAGAGAAGCAGACTCCCCACTGAGAGCAGAGCCCAATGTGGGACTCAGTCTCCTGCCCCCTGAGATCATGACCTGAACCGAAATCAAAAGTCGGATGCTTACCCTACTTAGCCACCCAGGTGCCCTGTAGTTGCCTTTTAATGAAACAGGCCTAGGATATGTCCTTTGGACTTAGGGTCATGCCGGGACCCCACAGAAGAAACCTTAAAATAGGAACTTTGGACCTTACTCCTAGAATTGCCTCTGTCACTGATAGAAGACAGGAGAACCAGGATTCTCTTAAGCTCTCCGGGGCAACGCAAGGTGACCAATCAAGTCCTAGGCGTGGGGTATGTTGTTGGAGGTAAATGTGTTGCCATGACTGCTGAATCCTGGGTGACCGACCAGACAGAAGGTAGATCCTGCTTCATGTCCTGAGCTTGTGTCCCGCCAGCTTGTGGACATGTCTGTGGGAAAGGTGACAAAAGTCGAAGAGGTGCACAGAGCTGGAAGGGGGCTGGGTTGACCAGAGGCAGTTCCCCTGAGGGGCCCCTGAGGTAACGGCTGGCTGCTGCATACCAGCTCTTCCCTGCATGATTTTTTTGGTCCCTTCTGAAAGGAATAGTGCTCTTGCTCTCCCGTCCCGAGGAAGTGACGGTTTCCTGTCAGCAGAGAGGTCCACGTGAAGGGTGCGCGGGTCGGGTGCTGGATATCAAGCCAGACGAGAAACTTGCTTTTTTTTGCAGGATTTTCAAAGGGTCCTGAGATTTAAGAAGATGGCTGACAGGTAGTTTCTATTTCTATCCCTTCCCTTGCCCCTCAACTTGATCTTGTCGCCCTTGTGTCCCCGCTGCAGCCACCGCTCAGATACCATCCTTGTCTGGGACTCCTCAAGAAGGAACCAGGTGTGCGGGGGGGGGGGGGGGGGGGGGGGGGGGGGGGGGGCGGGGAGAAGCAGCCTTTTGCAGGGACGGCCTCCCAGTGCCCCTAGGTCGTGCTACCCACACAGTGCTTTTATTATCGGTCTGTCTGTTGCCTGAAGGAAAATCAGATAAAGTTTGTGTTCATTTTTTTAAGTAAAATGCAAGTATCTGTTGTGTTGATCATGTGATAGGTGTGCGGTGTGTACGTGGTGAGTGAGTGAGGAGATGAGGCTGTATGTCTCTCCGTCACCTGGGAACTTTTTGAAACACAGGTGCTCAGGTCTTAACCCGAAAGCCACTGACTGTGGTGGCCTGGGATCAGGTAGGAGAGGCCCATTTTTAAAGGTTTCACAGGTTATTAATATATAATTAATACCAGGAGCCAGCAAGGACGTGAGGGAGCAAGTGCATGTCATTTTAGTGGGAGTCCTGACTCATGGAGCCTTTTTACAAAGACACGATGAAATCTATCAAAGCTGAAGATCTCAAAATTCACATGTCAGAACCGGCAACGGTACGTCTGGTCGGCCTGACGCATGCACACCTGTGAGAGCTGTAGAAGGTGCCGCACCACGTGCTCCAGACGGCCTTGCTGACAGAAGTGGGAAAGGGGGCACCCGGCGGGCTCAGTCAGTAGAGCAGGCACCTCTTGATCTCCAGGTGGTGAGCTGGGTGTAGAGATGACTTCAAAAGAAATAAACCAAAAAAAATTAAAAAGTACAAACTGTCCAGCTGGTAAAATTAGGACATAAACATGCCAGCCTTTACACAGGAAGAAGCAAATCTCTATGTGCCGGTAGGAAAAGTCCAAATTGTTAAGTAATACAACTTATGTAACCATATGGATTCATAGTAAAAAGGTGATAGTACTATTCTTACTGGTATATGATAGAAAAATTTTCGGGGCACCTTGGTGGCTCAGTGGGTTAAGCCCCTGCCTTCAGCTCAGGTCATGATCTCAGGGTCCTGGGATCGAGCCCCGCATCGGGCTCCCTGCTCAGCGGGGAGCCTGCTTCCCCTCTTCTCTGCCTGCCTCTCTGCCTACTTGTGATCTCTGTCAAATAAATAAATAAAAATCTTTAAAAAATTTTTTTTTCTGGAAAATATACACAAGAAACATAACTGTTGAGAACTGGGGCAGAAAAAGCTTTCACGGGACGCCTGGGTGGCTCAGTTGGTTAAGCGGCTGCCTTCGGCTCAGGTCATGATCCCAGTGTCCTGGGATCGAGTCCCACATCGGGCTCCTTGCTCAGCAGGGAGCCTGCTTCTCGCTCTGCCTCTGCCTGCCTCTTTGTCTGCCTGTGCTCACTCTCACACTCTCTCTCTCTCTCTGACAAAAAAATAAAATCTTAAAAAAAAAAAAAAAAAGCTTTCACTTCTCATTTCATATATTTAATGTTAATATATAATTAATATGTATAGTATAATAATATATAACAATATATCATTAATATATTCACTTATTTGAGGAAGGGAGAAGGAGAAGCAGAGGGAGAGAAAGAAATCTCCAGCAGGCTCCACGCCCCACATGGAACCCATCGTCAGGCTCAGTCTCACAACCCTGAGTTCAGGACCTGAGCTGAATTCAAGAGTCGGACACTCAATCAACTGAGCCACACAGGCACCCCAGAGATTATATTTTATTTACTTTTAAGATTTTATTTATTTGACAGAGATCACAAGTAGGCAGACAGGAGAAAGCGGGGGTGGGGGGGCGGGCTCAATCCCAGGACCCTGGGATCATGACCTCAGCCGAAGGCAGAGGTTTAACCCACTGAGCCACCCAGGCGCCCCAGAGATTTTATTTTTAAGTAATCTCTACACCCAGCGTGGGGCTTGAACTCCCAACCCCAGGATCAAGAGTCACGTACTCACTACTGAGCCATCCAGGCATCTTTTTTTTTTTTAAAAACCCAGTGTATATATTGAATAGATTCATCACAAGGGTTCAACCAAAGATTTAATTAAAAAAAAAAACAGAAACAGAAAAAAAGGATACCACAGCTTAAGAAACAAAATCCTAGACAGAAATGAAGGAAAGGGCAGAACATCTAAGGAAGAAATGAAAAGACAAGGAGAGAAGCTACACAGCGTTCTTGGCTGGAGACCCGCTTTGAGTAGGTTTCTTGCAGATACTTCTCAAAGGCTATGGCTTTTTCTAGAGCTCGCTAACCAAAGGGCTATGGATGTTGGTTTCTTCTAGCGGGTTCTGGACAGACAGCAGGATGGTCCTGACATCAGCCAGGGCAGAACTTGTCCTTCAGGATGTCTAGGCAGATGCTGCCCTGGATGTCCATGCTGGGGTGCTAGCAGGACGGGAGGCACTTGACCATGGGGGCATTATAAGTGGAACCACTGGGGAAACCCCAAGAACTTACACCTCATGTCTTCATAGACTTGGCCAGCTGCTCCACGATGGGCCCCACCCGTTTGAAAAAGGGCTGATTCAGGGAAGGCAGAGATTCCTTTGCTGCCAGACATCATGAGGGTCATCAACTGCTGCTGTAGCCTCTTGCCCACGGGACCCTGCTCTGGGTTTGGCTCCTTTGCTGGCCGCAGCAACGCTGGTGGCAGCTGGGTCTCGGTTCTGGGAGGCCATCCGGGCAGCGTGGGCAGGGAGACAGGAACTTGGAGAACACAACTGCAACTGTCATTTTGTGTATTTCTATCTGGGTTTCTTTTTCTATCCTCTGTTAAAAAAATACTTGTTTGTTTCAACAGGGCGGGGGCACCTGGCAGGCTCAGTCAGTGAAGCATGTGAATTAACTCTTGGTCTTGGGATTGTGAGTTTCACCCACCAGGGGTGTAGAGATAATTTAAAAATGAAAATTTTGGGGCGCCTGGGTGGCTCAGGGGGTTAAAGCCTCTGCCTTCAGCTCAGGTCATGATCCCAGAGTCCTGGGATGAAGCCCCAAGTCGGGCTCTCTGCTCAGCGGGGAGCCTGCTTCCTGCCCACCCACCGCCAGCCCCCGGGCAGCCCTCTGCCTGCCTCTCTGCCCACTTGTGATCTCTGTCAAATAAAATCTTTAAAAAAATTGGGGCGCCTGGGTGGCTCAGTGGGTTAAGCCGCTGCCTTTGGCTCAGGTCATGATCTCAGGGTCCTGGGATCGAGCCCCGCATCGGGCTCTCTGCTCGGCTGGGACCCTGCTTCCTGCCTGCCTCTCTGCCTGCTTTGTGATCTCTCTCTGTCAAATAAATAAAATCTTAAAAAAAATTTTTTTTAATAAATAAATAAATAAGAATTCTTAAAAAATCTTGAGTGGCCACCTGGGTGGCTCAGTTGGTTCCATGTCAGACTCTTTTATTTTGGCTCGTGTTGATATCTCAGGGTCTTGATGACGAGGGAGCAGAAGGGAAGAGGAGGACAAAGCTCCGTCCTGTGGGTCCGTGAAACATTCCTTAGGCAGTCCTGGCGGCTCTGAAGGGAGGGAAGGAAAACAAACGGTTCAAGTTACAGTGATCACACCCGGGAGGATGGGAGTCTCCCTCAGTTTATGAATGCCTTAGTGATTTACAAGAAAAAAGCATTATTATCAATAACCTAACTTCCATGGGGAAACTCCCAACTGTCTTCCTGTTAATGGCTTGCTAGAGGGAAAAACCTTAACTTGACAAAGGCGAGGCCTCTTGTAGGATCTCTTTAGCATATGAAAGTCCTTTTGAAAACCTCCCTGAACTCCCAAGTATATACTCAGCCAGTCCTCACACCCGCTCCACCGCCCTCCCCTGCGTTAATAAAACTGCCCTTTGTACCAGAGACAGATCAAGAGTACTTCCTTGGGAATTCTTTCTTGGGATGCCTGAGTGGCTCAGTCGTTTGAGCCTTGAGCCGCTGCCTTTGGCTTAGGTCATGGCCCAGAGTCCTGGGATCGAGTCCTGCATCAGGCTCCTTACTCTAGGGGGGCCTACTTCTCTCTCTCCCTCCGCCTGCCGCTCTGCCTGCTTGTGTGCGTGCTTTCTCTGTCTCTCTCTCTGACAAATAAAATCTTAAAAGAAAAAAAAAAATTTTTTTTTGGCAGTTGGCTTAAAAAATCCCTAAAAATTTTGAAACTACATCCGGGGGGTTTGCCCCCCCCCCCATGTCAGGCTCTGGACTTAGGGTGGAATCTGCTTAAGATTCTCTCCAGGGGCACCTGGGTGGCTCAGTGGGTTAAAGCCTCTGCCTTCTGCTCAGGTCATGATCTCAGGGTCCTGGGATCGAGCCCCACATCCGGCTCTCTGCTCAGCAGGGAGCCTGCTTCCTCCTCTCTCTCTGCCTACTTGTGATCTCTGTCTGTGACAAATGAATAAATAAAATCTTAAAGATTTTCTCTCTCCTCCCACTCTGCCCCTCCCCCATGAAACAAATTGAAAATAAAATATTTAAAAAATTTTTTCAACAGGGTTTTACCCAAGCAGAGCGTGTGTGTGTGTGTGTGTGTGTGTGTTTGTGTAAGAAATAAATACTCCTCTTACGTGTTAGGGGTACCCGGGTGGTTCAGTCTGTTAAGTGGCTGACTTTTGATTTGGGCTCTGGACCTGATCTCCAGGTCCTGGGATCAAGTCCCAAGTCAGGCTCTGTGCGCAGCATGGAGTCTGCTTGTCCCTCTCACGCTGTTCCTACCCCTCCTCTCTCTCTCTCAAATAAATGAAGTCTTTAAAAAAAAAAAAAAAAGCAACCTTGGAGACGCCTGGCTGGCTCAGGTGGTGGCACGCCCACCTCTTGGTCTTGGGTTTGTGGGCTTGAGCCCCACACTGGGTGTAGAGATCGCTTAAAAATAAAATCTAAAAAACAAAACCTTAGCAAATGATTCCAGAACGTGTCTAGCTAAGGTTGAGGATCAGGGTATAACAGAAGGTATCAATTCTTAGACAGACTTTGATACCCGTACCTGCCACTAAGTGACCAACCTTGGGCAGCTCACCTGAACTTTGTTTCCCTGCGGCACAATGCAGACGCTGGTTTCTGTGACAGTCATCTGTCGTGATGATTAAATGGCTCCTTCAACACATCCCAGGTTCCAAGTTAGCTCTGGTTACCCTTTCAAGGAGCTCTCCATCCTCTGACACTGGCCCGGAGGCCCTGGGCCTCACCGAGGGGTTTTGTGTCTCCACTCCCAACTAACCCATCCGGCTCCTACCTCTGTCCCTGGGGCAGGTGGCGAAACTCGCACGCTCGCTGTCTGTGGCAGACGACACTCAGCCAGAGGAGAAACCTGAATGCTACCGTGAGGTTGCAGGACACCCTGGGACAGGAGTTGGCGCTGGCCAACAAGCAACTCCTGATGGTGAGTTCTAGCAAGGGGGACCAGAAGGCTCATCCGTCACTGCCCTGTGCTGATGCCCACTGGGCTCCCGGACTCTGAGTTGCTGCCATCGCTTGCCCACCTTATCCGTGGTGTTCCAGAGCAGCGACTCTTTCATTAAATGCCCCTTCGCGCTCAGCCGCAGGTGGCACATTCTCAGGTCGCAGAGGGCGGGCTAGTCCTTGCTCCCCTCATCTCAGTGTGCAGCACCTGCCTCTTAGAGACGCCCTCCTCCCCGGAGTCCCAGTTGCCCGCATGATGTCATCTTTGTACCCCAGGGGCCCAGCAGAGCTCACCGTTCACGGTGCTCTCGGTCGCTGTCTGCTGGACACGGGGCTTTGGCCGTGGAGGAAACGCGGGTGGGCTTTCCCTGCCACGGGCACCCTGCACGCTACTGCCCAGCTTTTTGTCACAGCTAAGTGCCAATCGAAGACACAAGCCGGAAAGCCAGCAGGGGGAGGACGAGAGCGAGGGTCAGCCGAAGGCCAGCCTCACTCTCCGCCCCGCCCGCCCCCGCCCGCAGGCCCGTCGGGCGGCCCTGCGCGCGCTGCTGGAAGCGGAGCAGCGCCGGTGGCAGCGGGAGCTCGGCGAGGGCGGCAGAGCGCGCTTCGTGGAGAGACTCTGAGCGCATCGGGAGCTGCTCGGAGCGGCGCGCGCGCGGACAGACGCTCGTCCCTCGGTCCCGAGTCTCCGTTTCTCTGAACTGTGTTAATTCGTGGCCATAAATACGAAAACAGCTCCCTGGGTCGTGCTCCTGCCTCTCGGGCCTCACTTCTCTGGTCGCGTCCGTCCGGGACCCGCCGCTCGGCGCGCGGCCGCGTGTCGGGAGGCCCAGGACAGGTCTCTCTCCCCTGGACCCGAATTCCTACCTCCCCACCACCCCGCAAACGGACAAGGTCCCGAACCGAGGTGTCACCGAGGCGAGGCCGGTGGGCCGGCGGGTCCGGCAAGCGAGGAGCAGTGAGGTTTGGGGGGCCGTCCAGAGCGCGTTACGTCCGGAGCACCCAGCGCCCGCAGAGCTCCGCAGAGCGCCGGCCGGGCACGCGCGTCCGGAGCCCCCCGAGCTCTGCTCACGAAGATCCACTTTCCATAAAATGAGATCCCAGGCCTGGGAGCTCCCTGTTGCGCAGCCAGTGACGAGGGTGACGGGGGACGACGGGGCGACGGGGGTGACAGGTGAGGGGGCACCACCTGGCTCACTTCCCTGGTCCCTCACGTGCCGTCTGCATCCTCACTGCCCCCTCGTGCTGTCCACACGGATCCCGCCCCCGTTCCGGGGGGCTGTGCGCACCGCAGGCCTCCCACCTCCCCTTCCCCGCCCCGCGCCCGCCCTCCAGCGTGCGTTTTTTGCTCCGCATCCCGCCGAGGGTCCCAGAGAGCCAGCGGGTGCAGAGGAGGGTACGGGTTTAGAGTCAGGTGTGGGCTCAGAGTCCGGTTTCATCCCTTAGTAGTCACTTTCTGTAAGTTACTTCTCTGAACGTTTCCTCTTCTGAAAGTGGGGAAAGTAACACCCCTGTCACAGGGGCTTTATGAGAATGAAATAACGTAAGGTGTGTAGAGAGCAAGCTTAGTGCGTGCCCAACAGCGGGTACCCTCCCTTTCCCTCTCAGACTTCCCTGTGACCCAGGCAGACCCTTCGCAGGCCCCTCTCCAGCCCCTGGCCACTCTCTATGCAGCCAAGTTGTCCCTGATGCCATGCCCGCCTCTCCAGCCTGGGCATCCATTCGTCAGCCAGCTGCCCTCAGCCCCGCTTCCCAAGCATCTTTAGTCAATGACTCACAAGCTCTTGCACCAACAAGACATGGGGCTCATGGGCTGGGTGGGGGGTCAGACGTGGACAAGGAAGGCAGGCGACGGGCTCCTGGGTGGCATAGTCGGTTGAGCATCCGACTGGCTTGATTTCCTCACAGGTCATGGTCTCAGGCTTGTGAGAGCCAACCCTGCGTCCTCAGCAGGGAGTCTGCTTAGGATTCCCTCCCCCTGCCTCTCCCCCTCCCCTCTACTCCCTAAAGAGAGAGAGAAGGAAGGGAAGGAGGGAGGGAGGAAGGAAGGGGTGGTGACCCTGTTCTAAGGGACAGAAGCAGGAGCACGTGGCCTGGATCTGACCCCAGCCTGAGGCTAGGTCTCCCACGTGGCCTGTCCCCCATGGCTCCCACGTCCCTCCATGTCTGTCATCCACCTGCGGCCGCCTCCCAGCCGGCTATGCGGCTCCCATTCTCCGGGAGAGCCTGGCCTCGGGGGAGCACAGCGGATCTAGGAGAGCCTGGCCTCTGGAGACCACAGCAGATCCGGCTTTGAACCCTGTGTCTATCGCTTACTGCATGCTTGGCTTGGGGCGAGTTGCCTTGAGTCACAGTTCCTTGATGATAAAATGGAGACGATGCCTCCGTTCACACGGTAGCACTTAATGTCCAATGCCATAATGACGATTTCCTCTCCTAGGATATTTCTTTCCCTCTTCATTTCCCCTGCGTCTCCTGGCTGCTCCCCACCCACCACCACACTCTTTCAGCAATTTCTTTATTTCTCTTTCCTCTGTCCACTGGGACCCACGGGACACCCCGCCCCCTCTGCCTTGATCCTGACCTTGGCCTCTCTCCCCAGGGCTTGTCAGTGCCAGGCTGGCTCCTGTATTGGCAGGTTGGCCCGTTGGGAGCCCATCTCCTCTGATCCCCTCCACCGGTTCTGTCTGCTCTCATCACATCAGCTGAGGGTTTCAGCCCATCACACCCATCCATCCCGTCTTCCTCTACGGCTGCTGCCTCGCCTGTCTGCTCTGGCTTAGAGGGGCTTGGCCTTGTTCAAAATGGCTGCATGGAAACCACTCCAGGAGAGCTAGAAAGATGCCATCAATGCTTCTGCTTAGTTATGCCCCAAAGTCAATGCCTCCTAAGAAAGCATCTCCTCTTGTACGTCAATACTATTCCCAGTCTCGGCCTCATCCTTTTACCTCCTGCTCATCATTTCCCAGCCTCTGGTTTGCCAGGGAAATCAAAGTTCCCGGAGAAGGAAACTAAATGTGGGGGCAAGGGTAGGAAAGATGGTCACAAGCAAAACTTACACATCCCCAGTACAAGCCATGAAGTAGCGAGGACGTAAGACAACAGCACAGGGCCACCGTGGGCTTGGAGACCCTTTTGTCTGTCTTCCCCTGGGCAGCCGGAGCCACACAACAGGGATCAACTAGGGCTTTGGACAAACTATTGATTCCGATCAAGGGCACTGTGGGGTTGCTGTATGTGTTGCAGGGGGGCGGGAATCCAGACTGATGGGAACAAGGACACATGGAACAAGCCCGGGGCTGAAGCACAGCACACTCCTCCCACTGCTGCACTTGCACCCAAGCCCCCTGCCCACCCGGCGAGGCTATAACTTGGGCTCTTTTCTGCCACAGTGGTGAGGAGCATCAGCCTGCCACAGAACAGCCAACAGACCTGATCTTCTTCAGAAGAGAAAATCCCCCAGAAAGGAGCACAGCTGGATCCCCATGAGGGCAGACCCTTAGAGAAGCCAGGCCAGGAGTTCTCAGTGTAAAATCCCCAGAAGAGAAGAGCCCTAAGGATGGCGGGCTGCCTCCCGGCAGAGTGGGGCCTTTCCCTTGAGTCCATCCTGCCGGGCTGGAGAGACCAGACATCTATCTGCTCTGGAGCCCAGGCTGGAGGCTACCAAGGAGACAGGTCACTCTTCTCTTCTGGACATCCAACGGTGACTTTAAGGATGCCTGGAAGACATGGGGAGAAGGTGAGAAGGGACAAGGTGATGGGAGGAAGCAGCCGAACTTTCTCGAAGTTCCTCAGGGCTACTTCTCTGTAATACTTAGGAACAGGAGGAGTCCGGGAGGGCGTCAGCTCAAAGGCTCTCAGCGGTCTGCTGGGGGTGATCTGGAAGGTCGGGAGTTCTGTTGGAGAGGTGAAGCAGGGTGTGCAAGCCGCCTACCCCCTCCCCCGGAAAGCCTCAGAGCAGTGGGAAGGAGGTTGAGGACAGCAGGAGGCCGGGCCGGCTCTCAGCGCTGTGGTCGTGACATCATGGGGAGAAGCTCTGTGTGGGAGCCCTGGGAAAGGATAGGTGCCCGGACGTGGAGCCCTGCCAGACATGCTTCCTGGTTTAGGCGAACGTGATCCAGCAAAGGCCAGGCACCGACAGGGAGGGGTGACGCAGGGACAGCACGAGGCACCAGAGTAAGAGCCAGCTGTCTTGGGAGGGGAAGAGCAGGGGGCAGTGTCCTTCCCTGAGGAGATGGCTTGCCATCCAGCCATGCTTGGTGGCTGGAGGGGAGGAAGGGAGATGACCCCCGAGGCTCTCCTGCCTGTTTCTGTGTGATATGTTTGATATTGGGTTGTTTAATTAGGAACCAACTAAATATCGAACATATTCTTACGGAGGTGGGCAATTTGGCATCAGCCTCTGGGGCTCTGGGGCTCCTTTACCCAACCTCATCTCTCCAAGACCCTTTGGAAAAGCAGTGGTGGCGACTCCGTGCATTTCAGTCCTGAGCTGGAGGCTAGTGTGGGAGCACGAGAACCGGAATTTGAAGATCGAATTTCCCTGCATCTTTCCTGTATACCGGAAGGGATGTTTCTCTGACCTTCTGTCCTTGTACTTTTGCCCTCCGTATCCAACACTCCCCACACCCGTGTTAACTGCTGCGTCCCGTCCCTGGGACCTCCTTGCTCCTCACTCACACGTCCCGCATGGAGGGTCTTCGGCTTCTCTGCTGTCCTTCAGGATGAACCGATGGTCTCTCTGCCCATACCTCTAGTGACTGGAAGCTCTCACGAGTGGGCTCCAGTTTTGCCCTCTGACCCGGTGGGGGTCTCAGTTACCCCGCTGCTGGGCCTCAGTGCTACCAGGAGCTAGCGATCCTTGACATAATGACTAGCTAGAGCCCCTCGCACTCCTCTCCGATGGCCCACCTTGTCACCTTGAGCGGGGCCCACCTCTCCCCTGGCGCCCCAGGATCAGTTGCCACCTGTCAGTAACAGGCTCCGAGTGGAGGAATGACCTGGTCTAGGGAGGCCCGGGAGAACAGAGACGGTGATGAAGACATACGTGCTGCGAGCATGGCAGTGGGTTGGGCGGGGGTCAGGAGGAAGCCGGGAGCAGGCAGAGTGGACAGCGGACAGAGCTTGGCTGGGGGCGCAGGGAAGTTCTACTTAAAGATCACAGTGGGCAAACAGAGGGCATGATCCGACCCAGATGACGGGGACCCTCCCCTGCTTCTCTCCCTTACCCCACTTGAAGTTCTGGGAGAGCTTTCCAGATACCAACCCTCTCGGTTTACTCCAACCCTGTGGCTCTAGAGGAGGAGGAATGAGGTCTCCCTGCCAATTAGAGACTCTGGAAATAGCACAGTAACTTGATCTGGGGATCCGGGGGAATTGTCGAGGATCACGAGTGACCTCCGTCTTCACTGGAGCTCAAGGTCCCCGAACACTGGGAATCAAAAGGTAGAATTCAGCCAACGGAGTCTGACTGCCACCCAACACAGGCAGGGGGAGGTGACGGGAAACAGAAGGACACTCTGGGGGAGAACCACTGATCTGGAATTGCCCAAGTACCCTTCTCTATTTCAGTGTTCTCCCCTGCCCTTGCCTTTTAGAACACCCAGAGAGCTGCCCTGAGAGTGGAAAGTTTCAGGGTCAGGAAGAACCTCTACCCTCCCCCACTTTCCATTGTCTAAAATCAGCCTCAGCTGTTCCCTAATTCTTCTTTGCTGGTGATGTCAGTCCATCAAAGTGTCTCACCCCGCGCTCCCCGGGGAGAACAATAACGGGATGGAAGGAGCTAGAAAGACCATATTAGGAACCAGAGGTGGAGCCAGGAGTAGGGATAAAGGCTTAAGGCTGGGGGACGCCTAGTCGGTCAGGCAGCAGCCCCTCCTCTCTGCCCTCGGTCTCCAGTTCTCCAGTGCTCACAGGTCAGCTCACCAACAGCCACTGCTCACAATGGAGGCCATCAAGAAAAAGATGCAGATGTTGAAGCTGGACAAGGAGAATGCTCTGGACCGGGCAGAACAAGCCGAGGCTGAGCAGAAGCAGGCGGAAGAGAGGAGTAAGCAGGTGGGCGCCCGTCAGCTTCTCTTGCCTGCGGGCGCGCAAGACGGGCAGGTGGAGGGCTCTGGGGCAGAGGCAGTGAGCGCCTGTGTCTGCTTGTTCTTTGGGTGGGAGAGACCCTCTTCTTTCCTAACCTCCCTGGATAGACAGGGAACATCTAGGGTGTTTGTCCCAGACAGCCTGCGTGACCTTGGGAAACCAGTAGCCCCCTTTGAGCCATGGTGTGTCTGCTGGATCTAAATGGGGGGGTCATGTTTTGGGAGGACCCGATTTCTAGAGGAAAAGGTGGGAGCTTGGCACGTAGCATCTCTTTTCCCTTAAAAAACATTTTTTTAAAGATGGTATTTTTAAGTAATCTCTTCGTCTCACGTGGGGCTTGAACCTACATCCCTGACATCGAGAGTCACATAGCTCTACTGACGGAGCCGGCCTTAACTGGAGTCACAGGCACCTACTCCCTAAGACATTTCCCATCCCAGGGTCTTCGAGGAAAATCCAGCAGGGCTTGGTCATCTTAGGGTCAGAGATCCCAGGGTCACATGTCAAGGCACAAGTCCTGGGGCAGTTGGCTGGGAGTGGCTGGGGAGAAAGCGTGTCTCTTTTGGATTGGTAACATTGAGGCTGGGTTCAGAGGCCGCTCAGGGCTCAGGAGCCCCGGGTCTGAGCTGGCCCCATTGTGTGCATGTCTTGTGTGTGACTGCTGGGGCTCCCACAGCTGGAGGACGAGCTGGCGGCCATGCAGAAGAAGCTGAAAGGGACGGAGGACGAGCTGGACAAGTATTCTGAAGCGCTGAAGGACGCCCAGGAGAAGCTGGAGCTGGCGGAGAAGAAGGCCGCTGACGTGAGTGCCGGAGAGACGGAAGGGGTTTGGTCCACGCGTGCAGAGCACCGCACTGGTAGGACTACGTCCCCCACACACTTGCACACGTGCATACGCGGGAGTTCAGAGAGCGGAGACGCACACACATGCATTTCGGCATACAATCTTATATGAGCCGGCACACTCTGACGGCACGCACGTTTGTTCTTAAGCACAGGGAGAAGTCTGATGTTTGTCTCACCTTCCACCCAGGAATTTTATAGGTTTCTCAGGGCCCGAACAAAGGAGTCCAGACTACTCTCACTTTTCCCACCCCCTCCCCCGTGCCACATTCTTAGCTTTTGTGTCCAAGACTTGGCGCAGTGGTCTGTGTATTAATAGGGAAACTCTCATCTCTCAACTGCCCCATGGAGCCGGCTCCGATTTCACAATGGGACAAAAGAGGTCACACTGACCCTGGCCCTATATGGCTTTATTTATCAGGGCTACTGTGTCTGCCTTACTGCTGCTGAGAGGCCGCACGGAGCACTGCTCCTAGGGCAGCAGAGAGGCTTTCTGAGAGACCGTGGTAAAGCAAGAAGGAACCCTATGGGGTAAGAGTGTCACCACCAGACCTTACTCTGTGGCACTGGTTCTATGACTCAGCTTCTCTAGGCTCAGGGTTGGATTTTCCCAACCAAACATGAAATAAAATTCTTTTTTCCACTTCATGTTTCCCCTAGCACCATCTACTTCCCTCTATCTTCAAACTCAAAGATTAGCACAATGACAAATGAGAGGCTACAGAGGAAAGATGTTGGGAAGAAAAGCGACATAACAGCAACAAAAAAATGTCCTGATATTGACGGAAATACCATCAACTCTTAGCACTAAGTTAACAGGAAAATAGAAGCACGTATTTTTGTTTAGTTATTTTAAGTAGGCTTCATACCCAGATTGAGGCTGGCATTCACGACCCTGAGCTCAAGAGTTTTAACCTCCACCGACTAATTTGGCGGTTTGCCCCCAAGGAGCACAGATTTCTTTTTTTTTTTTTAAGATTTTATTTATTTGACAGAGATCACAAGTAGGCAGAGAGGTAGGCAGAGAGAGAGAGAGGAGGAAGCAGACCCCTGCTGAGCAGAGCGCCTGATGTGGGGCTCCATCCCAGGACCCTGAGACTATGACCTGAGCTGAAGGCAGACGCCCAACCCATTGAGCCCTCCAGGCACCCCGAGCACATACTTTTTAAAATCACATTTGGTTTTGGCAAAGAGTTGGAGACTCAACCTGGGCCATTCACAAATGCTTCCAAACACTCACATGGGGCCTCTCCGCTGTGAGGTCTCTCATCTCCTCTTTGGCTTTTTGGCACTTTCAGGGGTCAGGGAACACGGTGAGGGTTGTTGAATGTGTCATACCGGAGGCCAGAGGTAAAGTAGATCATATACATTATACATATACATATACATAGTTTCCGAAGTTTAGTCCCCTGCAAACTATTCATTCTCCCCTCCTAGAAAACTGCTGGAAAACTGCAATGAACGCAGGTTACCTCCAGAACTTTGGGCAAATGCCTGACGGCCTGCTGGAATTGGCTGGCCAGGGTTCCAGGTGCACATGGACAGGGCTCTCGGACCCCAATGGACTGATCTAGGGACAGGAATTTTCTCAAACCAGCAGTGCCAGGTTAATAACAGTTTTGCGAGATGTTGGCTGATGGCCCTCAGGGAGAGTCTGGAGGCTGCAAGGAGCGTGCGGGATGGAGGTGGTGTGTCTAGGGGCAGTGAGAACAACAAAGTCGAACCTTAGATCTTTCCACTTCATGTTTGCCCTAGAAAGATCAGAGGCTTTAGACAATACCTCAGTTTTATTTGGAAGATAAAGGAATTTCCCGAGGATGAATTCTGTCTGTCCCAAGCTGTTGCAAACGTGCTGCACACACTCTCGCCCCCACCTGGATGGCATGGGCTTGGTAGATTCACTCGGAAGGAATTTCTCCTCTTTGTATGGGAACTCATCAAAACCCACTTCAGTATGTAATATGAGGGTGGAAAACCTCATTTAACCCCCCCCCGCACCTGGTAGCTTTCCTTACAAGTCAGTCAGTGCCCGCAGAGGTGTGCTGGGGAACAAGAAACGGAAGAGGAAGGGTTTCTTTCCTCAAAGCTGGGGTCAGCAACTCCCACTTGTAAGGTGAATCCTGTCACAGCCTAGTTCTGTAGAGTTTTACTGGCACAACATGATATGCCCACTCACTTACATATCCTCTCTCATCTTCCTCCCAACCAGGGAATAGTCACCACACCCCCAGGGCCCGCAAAGCCAGAAAAACTGACAGTCTGGTCTTTTACAGAAAAAGGCAGGAGATTCCTGCCTCAAAGGATCAAAGAAGGAAAGTGTTTATAGGAATTGAGAAAAGGGCTGAATAAGGAGTAGGCAGCAAGGTTTAAAGTCGAGAGCAAGGGTCAGAGTCATCAGCAACATGATAGGTGTATTTTGTGCGGAAGGGCACCCTGTCCCATACAACTGGCCAAGCCCTTCGCAGTCCAGCTTCCACCTCTGAGATGAACAAACAGAGCATATGACTTTGATGCAGATATAAAGGGAATAAGAGGAGAGGGAGTCAAGTCAGTGAGTGCATGTTCACACAGTGAGTTCTGGCTATCTGAGAAGCTCTTCTGGAAAGCACAGGATTTCTTGAACAAAGAAAGGGCAAAGGGTTGGCAAGGTTGGTCTAGACTTGTTTTTCCTCCCTGAATTTGTTTGAGGTCCTTTTTTTTTTTTTTTAAAGAACTGCAACACAACCAGGTAACATCTGCCATTTTAACCATTTTTAAGCGTACACTTCAGTGGCAGTAAGAACATTCACAGTGCTATACAACGATGTCTAAGGTCCTCTCAACCCGAGGTGAAGTCAGAAGCTAATTAGCGTAAAACAAGGGGAAAGAAGAGTGTAATGTCTGGAACATAGGGTCATACCAGACATGGAAGGGGTGGGAGATAAGAGCCAGGGATGGACAGATACACCTGCTGATATATTGTTGTATTGTTGGTCACCAGGAAAACAATAGCACTGGGCCTCTTGCTGCCCATCCATCATGCCTTTAAAGGGTATCAGGAGTCAATCCACCTGTTTCCCTGGATCAAGAGAAGATTATCTGTTCACATCTACCAGCTTCAGGAATGCAGTGGTGCTCTTAGCAGCCTTGGGTTTGTCTTGGATAAGGTCTCCCGCAACGTCACTAGGACAAAGGGAGGTAAACAGTGCCCCCTGCTGATGGCCACCCAGATGACAACGTCTCATTTCTGCTTCCATAGTCTCTCAGATCAGATTTCTCCAAAAAGAGATGGAAAATTCTTAGGCCATTAGGGTAGAGTTTACCAAGGTTCAGAACCTTGTTCTTCCTCCCAAATTCCTGGGAGTGGGAGAGAGAAACCAGTGTACAGCTTACTCTATCAAGCAAATTACTTACTGTCTCAATTGCTTCCTCTCAACAGGCTCATTGCTTCATACTTTTTTAGATTTTTATTATTTAGTTTGTAAGAAGTTTATTAAGTGAAGACACAGAAAAAGCTCTCAAGAGCGAGAGGGGTCCTTGGGTTGGCAATGAGGGCCTTTAAGTGTTGGTCTTTTGTAGAAAGCTAACCAGGAAACTTAAATCCTTTTACCGTCTCATTGAGAGCACCTTCAACAGCTTCCTTCCTTTTTAGGGGCTGGCTGCTCTTTGTGGGTCACAGGTGATTATCATAAAGGGCAGGGTGGTCCGATCGGTCCCCTTATCTCTGGTTTCTCCACACCACCACATTTGCTCAGTATTTTTAAGAGGAACCAGGGAAGACAGAGCCTGTGCAGGAGCGTCCTCGGGACCAGGCACTGAGGGCAGCACCTATCTTACCCACCAGCCCTCTCCGCAGTCAGGATTCTTAACTCGAAGTGCTCTCCGGCCCGTAATTCGGAGGGAAGGAGAGCTGCACCGGAGGGGCCCTCTGTTCTGAGGGCTCGCTGGGAAGCAGGCGTGCAGACGAAGGGCGGGGATGGCACCATTTCCAGGTGTCTCTGCTCTTGCGCTTCCGAGAATCCTGCATGGCGGTGCCGGAGAGGCAGTTTCCAAATCCCAAACAGCTCTTCAGGGCACCGCAGAGCAGCCGTGGCCGCGGACCGGGGCCGCACCACTGAGCAGAGGCTCTCCTGGGGCTGCGGCACCAAGGGCCTGGGAGCAACGATCCGTCCTAGAGGGCTCCTTCCCGGTGAAGCGGGGGCGCAGGACACCCTCTCAGCGGCAGAGGCGCGCAGCGACGACGCCCGACCAGGCCGAGCGACGGACTGTTGCGGCGGGTAAACCGCACCGACTCTCGAGGGCGCCGGCTAGAGCGCGGCTCCGAGACGGAAGCGGCGCTTCGTTCCTAACCGACGCCCCGCGGAACGAGCAGTGGCCCCGCGGCTTTTCCTCCCACCCCGATCCCCTCACCCGCTTTCGAGCGGGGGCCGAGGACCCCCGGGCCGACCTGGGAAGGACGGGGCGGAGCGGGGCACTGCGGAAGAGGGGCCCCGCAAGCCCCGGCCCTGGGTGCGGCGAGTGGAAGCAGAGGCACACGCGGCGCTCGGGGCGGGAGGACACAAGGTGCCCCGACCGGTGGGTGGCCGCGGCCGGGCTTGCGGACCCGAGCGCAGCCCGCTAGGCCTGAGCGGCTTCACCGCGACGCTCCCCGCCGTCGCCATGGTAGCTCGCCCCCGGCGCAGCCCCGCCCGCCTTTGCTGGCGCCAGAAGGCCCCGCCCCGCGCTTGCGCGGCGGGCTGTCCTCCCGTGGCCCCGCGCGGCAGGGCGCGGCGGCGACGTCACATCCGGGCGGGTGGGCGAGTTCCGGTATTTCAGGGAGGAGCAGGCGGAAGTGGGGGTGAGAAGCGGCTACATCGCCGAGCGGAGGAGGCAGGAAGCCGAGCGCGAGCAGGGGCTGGGTGGGCACCATGGCCGGGATCACCACCATCGAGGCGGTGAAGCGCAAGATCCAGGTTCTGCAGCAACAAGCCGATGACGCAGAGGAGAGGGCCGAGCGCCTGCAGCGGGAAGTGGAAGGGGAAAGGCGGGCCCGGGAGCAGGTACGGAGAGGGTGAGGCGCGTGAGGGAGAGCGGGCGCTGCCGCGGCTGGGACCCCGGATGGGGCGGCCCTCGTTCCGCGGCGCAGCGCGGTTCTCCGGCGGCGGCCGACTCGGAGATGAAGTTGGAGCCCGGAGGATGGGTGGGGCTCAGCCGCAGGTGGCCCTGAGGTCGCCGAGGGGGGACCTGGCTGCTCGGCTGAGCAGACTTGACCTTTGAGGGCGCTGAGTCTCTCGGGGCCCGGCAGTCGTTCTCCTTCTCCCCTCTCCCGGCTCATTCATTCAGTCCCTCGGAGCCAGGCGCGGCCGGGGGAGGGGCTCAGCGGCCTCTCCCTCCCCCACTCCTCCGTGAAGGGCGGGGAGGGGTGCGGAATTCGCTCTCTGGTCAGAGGTTTCCGGCCCAGAGAGTGAGATGAGAGGCGGTGGGTGCTTCCCTGGTCTGGGAGGGGCAGGGCCGAACTTACTGTGCACGGGTGGGGGTGGGGGTGGGAACCGCCGGAAAGCCCCCGGCCTGGCCTGCTGGCAGCTTTTCCGCTCCCTCCTCCTGCTCAGGAAATGAGGCAGCAGTCGGCAGAGAGGAAGCGCGGTGCCCTGCCTGGAGGAGGTAGAGGCCACAGCAGTGCCTCCCATCCTCCGGCCTGGGCTCTTTCCTCTTACGGGGGCAACCGCTAAACCCACCCTGTGGGTCGGCGTGAAGGAGCAGAGGACGAGCTGGTGCCTCGCTCGCAGTGCTAGTGCAAACGGACAAGGCCGCGAAACTTGCCGAGCCCTGCGCGGGGTGACCTGGAAGGCAGGGACTTCTGCCAGGCTCGGGCCTTTCTTGCCGAAGTGTAATCAGTGCAAGCTGAACCGGTTAAGAAGCCTTCTTCCAAGCAGAGCTGATAAGCCAGTCGGTGTGGCGGAGAGTCGGTGGAGGGCCGGTTTCCCTCAGGGTTTCTAGTTGACGCCGGCCGCTGCAGACAAAATAAAGTTCCAAGTGGCCTCTAGTGATGTTACTCTGTTGCTGTCCCGATTACCCTCCACAGTGGTGGTGGGGGGGGCGGCTTTAGAGATCATTACGTATTTGTTCAACAGAGAGTTGAAACGTAAAATGTTGGTGGAATGAGTGGTGATTCTTGAAACTGCTTTCTGTTTAGAAATGGTTCTCTAGTTTTAGCAAGCCATGAGATTTTCCAGGGTGTAGGGGGCATTCCTTGGGTGGAGATGACCTCCTGACTTCAGGCCTTGGTTTTGTTGGAGGATCTCTAGGCTGGAAGGAAAAGTAAGTGTTGCTAAAATTTGAAGACCCAGTGAAGAACTTTTGTGGTTTATTGCCATTCCTTGTTCTTTTCCAGTTAAAGAAAAAAAAAATTTTTTTTTAAAGATTTTATTTATTTGACAGAGATCACAAGTAGGCAGAGAGGCAGGCAGAGAGAGAGAGAGGGAAGCAGGCTCCCCGCTGAGCAGAGAGCTGGCGGATGCGGGGCTCCATCCCAGGACGCCGAGATCATGACCTGAGCCAAAGGCAGAGGCTTAAGCCACTGAGCCACCCAGGTGCTCCCCCCCCCAATTTTTTTTTTTTTTTTTTTTTAATTTTTGTTCTTTTCCTCCCCTGGGGGAGTGGCTGAGAATTATTGTTCTGGCAGCTGCCCACTAAGCTAGTACATGAAAAATTGTTAGAATACAGTTTTCTTTTTATAAGTGGGCATGGAAGTGCTGGGAGTTTGTCTTCCTCCGTCACATTTTTCTCAGGGGATTTTTTTCCTTATTCATTATACTGGTGACTTCTAATTATCAATTCAAGTGAGATGGACTGTCTGGGTGACTATGAGTAGGGACACTTTTTCATCTCCTTTGTTCTGGAGACTAGAATCCCTTAAAGAGGAGGGCAGGATGGCTTTTAAAGAGGTATCCATGTCTTGAGCTACAGTCTTGGGCTCAACATTTAAGTATGAGCATCCCAGGAATACTTCAAGAGTGGGTGATGCCCCATCTCCTCCTCCCTTCTCTCCCCAGGATTTGGTAATTTTCCTGCAGGAAAATGTGTCTCCTTTTCACCCCACTCTTCCTAGGTGGCTTTGTGGTGATAGGCAGCCCAGTGGGCAGCTTCAGGTGTTTCTTAAATTGTTCCTTTCTCACAGCCTGAAAATTTGCATACTGAGTTGAGCGTAGAAGTCTAGTGAGGAAGTTCAGATGGGGAAGTAGGGTGATAGTTAAATATTGATGAAACCACTATGTTTCTACTTCCCAGCTTGAGGGAGCTTAACAGTTTGACTTTCTGCTCTGGCAAACTTTGAACTCCTCCTCAGGAGGAGACACCCCTGGGAAGGAAGTCGGTGCTTGGTCTACCTGTTATCCTCTTAGGGCCTTCTGGAATGTGAGTTTTGCAGGCTCCTCCCTCCTCTTTAGCTAGAAACTCAGCACTCCCTGATGCTATCTCATGCTGTTAGTGAGATTGTCACTTAATTATTTTTCTGGTTGCTTTGTGTGAGCACTCACTCTTTGTTGGGAAGCTGGAAGAATCAAAGCTGAGTCTGGAGTTGTTCTGGGATCTATCTTTCTTCTCTGTTTTCAGGAGATTGACCTTTTACATTGTAGCACTGTGTCCTCTCCTTTGCAGTTCTTGGTAAACTTAATACCCAAATGCAGTCTTTTTCTTTGCTGGTTTTTTGGTGGTGGTAGCAATATACATGACATGAAACTTACTATATTAGCCATTTTTATATAGTTCTTCTTACTGTTTTTAATAGGTCTCTCTCCTAACTTATCCTGGTATTTCCATCTCGTTCCCCCCCCCCCCCCCCCCCCCAAAATTGAGGCATATTACTGAGAGAGTGAGTGGGCTTTAAAACAGCAGTTCTGATTCTGGCTTTATACCCAATTCCTGGTCTCTGGAGGAGTTAGAATGCCTGGCTGTTGTGTGGCTCTCCTGTTTGTGGGGTCTGGTGGACAGCACAGCGGCCTTTATCACCTTTGGTTTAGATTTACTTTCTTGCTGATTACCTTTTCTCTCTCCTTCACGTTAGAGCACACACTCCTAGGAGAGAGGCAAATAGCCCTTTGCTCTGAGTTCCTCGTGTGGACTCCACCTTTGTTTGCTGTGGGGCAGATAGTGGTGCTCCCTTCCCCCAGCTTGCCTCCCCCTGGGTGAATGTGAAGTGCCGGAGGACAGCGGGTCTCCCTGGGTGAGCATTTGTGAACAAGGCGATACCGAGCAGCCCTTTGCTCACAGGCTCACGCCTGACTTTTCCGTTACTGGTTTTCTTTGAATTTCATCTCTGGCTTTTTTCTAAAAAGAGAAACCCCAGAGTGGCAGAATGCCAGATTTAGGCTTATCCCCTTCTGTCCTCGGCCCTGATCTGCCTCGGAGCACCAGTGCCCTGTCAGTTCTTTGCCTGGAGGTGTGTAGTGTGCTTGGGGACTCTTCCGTGTGGAGGATGGTAATGTTTAAGCCAAAGTCATCTGGTGGCGAATGCCGTGATCGGCCCGTCGACTAACATGAACAGACTGCTGCTGTGACACACCTCCTCCTCCCTTGGGATCTCTGCTTCTTGGACCATGGAGAGTCCGATTATTACCTAAAGGAAAGCCCTTAGAATGTATCCTCTGGGGGGGGGCAGAGGTGGGTGGGCTGAAAGTTCAAAACTGTTTCTGGATATGCCAACCCTAGGGTGGTGGGAATAGCATAAAGTTCATTTTTCCCATCCTGACTTGCAGGAGTTAGTCCCAGCCAGCGTCTTGCAGGACGGATTGATCTGGAAGGGACAGGCATTGCACACAGATTCTGGCTTGAAGCGAAAGTCTTCCCTTATTCCCTTAGACATAGTCATAGATGTTGATTCTGCAAACTTCTCTTTCATTGTAGAGAGAACTGATCCTCTGTAGAAGGAGAAAAAAGGAGAACAGTGTTTGTGTGTCATGTCACACCCCCGACCCCTAAGCTTTTGCTGGGACACCCATGGCTGGTTCTGCTTTTGATAGAAGCTCGTTCAGTGTGCGCATGCTCCTGTGAGGGCACCAAGAGGTGTTTTCTCCTCCCTTTTCATCCTTGCTAAGAATTCTATTGTAAATGCTGATTTGTGGGAGAAACTGCGGGAGCCAGCTTGTTGTCATGGAAACCCTACACCCCGCCCCCATACCCTGTTCTCGTCTCCGTTTGGGTAACTGCTGGTGAGCTAGATGGGGACTCAGATTTTATGAGCTTCTTCCAAATCTGGTTCCTTTTTTGTCGTCGTCGTCGTCGTTGTTCTAGGCATTTGAAGGGGGGAGATGGGGTAAACACTGCACTGGCCGTGTTTTTGTCCGGTAGCTTGACTTGTTCTTGTAATCTTGACCTGTTGCCCTTTCTGAGCTTGTGAGGTACAGTGTGTGTTGTCCTAGGGGCCATGGGACATCTGTTTTCCTGGAAGAGACAGGATGAGAGAGTACTCGTCTCTGTGCTATTTTGAGTAGGATAGTTAGAGACACGATGGTTTCTTAGTAATTTCAGCTTCTGTGGATTCCTTGTTATTTTTCTCCTGGGGGTTGGTGCTTCTGTAGTCCCAACCCAGATAGTACTTTGAACCTCCTGTGTTTGTATTTGGAAATCTTTGTGCCAAATAACCTGATTTGGTTTGTTTGTTTGTTTTGGGTTTTTTTTGAGAGTGAGAGTGCAATGGGAAGGAGTAGAGGGAGAGAGAATCCCCAGCAGCCTCCACACCCAGCTCGCAGCGTGAGGTGGGGCTGGAGATCTGAGCCAAAATCAAGAGTTGGATGCTTACCCGACTGAGCTGAGCTCTCCCCCTGCTCCGAACCCCCCCCCCCCCGCTCCATACCCCCAAATAACCTGATTCTTAACGGGAGTCTTTTGGGCTATATCCCTCCCTTTAGGGACTGTGGCCCAGATTATTTCTGTACCTGCTCCCACCCCGACTGCCAGCAGGAAATCAGGGTAATAGAATTCAGACACAGTCTGGACTGTAGAGAGAGATCACGTTAACCAAGCACTTGGATAAGCAGCTGAACCGGCTGGCTTGCAGAACGGATTAAATTCTGTGTGCTTGTGGCAGCGGCCACTTGCCACCGGTAAAGGCGGATGGAGGGGAGAGGAAGTCCTAAGAGGGAGGCTTTTCTGCCTGTGGAATTCGTGCACATACTGGCAGCCTCCTTTTCTTGTTTCTCACTCCATTGTCGAGGAGGAGGCATGAGATGGCTTGAGTCCCAGCCTGTGCTTGAGGTGCGGAGAGGACTGTCAAGCTGTGGGGAGGGTAGGGCTGAAGTCCGGAGTCCTGATGACTGCAGGAGTAGCAAGGGGTCGCAGCTGAGAAATTTGCAGGAGTGGCGGTAGGCGTTGGAGGAAACATTCTCTTCTGCCCCCCATTTTTTCCGTATGTCTTCAAGGCAGGTCATTTTAGCTAGGAGAGTTCCTTGTTGTCCCCTTTGAAAAGGTGGGGATGGGGAGCCAGTCGTAGGGGTGGGAGGGTGGATATCCCGATGTTGGATCCTTTTGCTTTCTGGTCTGGACTATTACTCTGAAAAATGTTCTCTTGTCTAGTGACCCTCCTGGTATATTAGGATAAGGTCATTGGAGGGTAAACAACTTGAGTTGAGCAGCAAATTAATGGATAATCCACATTTCCCTCTTTAAGAAACTTCGCTTACTTATTTTTTCACTTTCTGAGATACTTAGAAGAAAGTTGCTAAAGAGTGGAACTCCCTTCTAAGCCAGAGCGCAGGCACAGGGGACCCTTCACTGGCCACCTTTTCTGACACTAGCGTGTTCAGGAGTTTGACCTGAGTCCAGAAAGGAGCTAGTACTAACTGGCACTGGGCTGGGCAAGGAACTGAGTTTTAAAACATGCTTCTTGTGGAGCACATGGAAATCCGCTGATGAGAAAGGGAGGAAATGGGGGTCTGTCATCTTGTCGCATCTGCACTAAGACAGGTGTTGCCGTGTTGGACCCTGGCTCCTTCCTGGCGCCCCACCTGGTCTTAGCCCTGCTCCGCCTCTCTGTTCTCTTGTTCACAGGCCGAGGCTGAGGTGGCCTCCTTGAACCGCAGGATCCAGCTGGTTGAGGAGGAGCTGGACCGCGCCCAGGAGCGCCTGGCCACTGCCCTGCAAAAGCTGGAGGAAGCGGAGAAAGCTGCTGATGAGAGTGAGAGGTGTGTAGACAGCCTCATGGGGGGGCGGCTTTCAGGAGCACAGGACACGCAGGACACTCGGAGGAGGATTTCCCTTAAAATCCTGCTCCCTGCTCCACCCCTCCCCAAGTTTTTATTTAAATTCCACCTAGTTAACATATAAAAATAGTAAATTACCTCTTTGTTTCTGTTCTGCATATCCTTTCACTTGAAGGCAGATTAAGGGTTACCAGGGCGCTGTGACCTTTGATAATTGGTGTTACACTAGAAACTGATCTAATGATTCACTTCTTAAATAGGGTCACCAGGATGGCCTCCACAGAATCATAGGCTTAATTTGTGAGGTTAGTCCCCCTAAAGCAGTGATTCTCAGAGTGAGCTCCCAGCCCAACAGCACCTGGGAACTTGGTGGAAATTCATTTTCTCAGCCCTTACCCTGATCTAGGAGCCAGGAACTGTGGAGCGGGAGCCCAGCAGTGAGTGTGAGATAAGCTCTGTCAGCCACTGCTACAGCATTAGAATCATGGGAGCGAGGGGTGGGGATCACTGGGGAGTTGAAAATATCAGAATGCCTGGAATTCCACCCCAGTTCAGTGAGAGTCCATTGCAACATCTGGGTGTTGATGTTTTTAAATTTTGTCTGATAATGTGTGTCTGTGGTTGAGAACCACAGTCCCTGAAACAAATCAAAACTTTTTTTTTTTTTTTAAGATTTTTATTTATTTATTTGACAGAGATCACAAGTAGGCAGAGAGGCAGGCAGAGAAGATGAAGCAGGCTCCCCGCCGAGCAGAGAGCCCGATGCGGGGCTCAATCCCAGCACCCCGGGATCATGACCTGAGCCGAAGGCAGAGGCCCAACCCACTGAGCCACCCAGGCGCCCCCAAATCAAAACTTTGGTGAAAGTTTTGATTTGTTTCATCTTTGGTGAAAATAGCCAATTGGCTTCTTGCCGCTGTGAGTTAGACTAGAGCAAAGGTGTGTGAGCACATGTGTGAGGAAGGCTTTCAGCATCAGAAATGCTCTATCAGAACACGTGGGCACAGTGCTGCTATGAAGATGAGGAATTTGGCGGTCTCTACTGGTGCAGAGTAGCACCCCAGATCCTAGGAAGTAAAGAAAACATGTTGCAGAACGGGGTAGTGTATGATTCTTTTGGGGTGTGGGGAATTGGGGGTGAGGTTTGTTTGGATTTTATCTATATAAAACCCTTCTGGAAGGGTTATGGAGTTTGTTGAGCAGGAGTAGAGGTGGGGAGGGTTACTTTGTATCCTAAACTGTTTACTTAATATTAAGGGTGTATTGTTTTTTATTTTAAAAAGTTTATTTTTAAAGATTTTACTTACTTGTCAGAGAGAAAGTGCACAAGCAGGGGGATCCGCAGGCAGAGGGATAAGCAGGCTCTGCTGACCGGGGAGCCCGATGCGGGACTTGATCCCAGGACCCTGGGGTCATGACCTGAGCCGAAGGCAGATGCTTAAGCAGCTGAGCCACCCAGGCGCCCCAGAGTTTTGTTTTTGTTTTTGTTTTTCAAGAAGTATTAAAACAGACTAAGGTGGGGGCTGGTGTGGGAGTTCTTTCGGGGTGGTAGGCAGAGAGGCATGGCTTCAGAAGGGGCCATTCCTAGTCCCTCCTGGTGAGCCGGTGGTAGACTCCCCAGGGAGTCAGTGCCACATTAGTCCTTGTTGTTTCTGGCAGAGGTATGAAGGTTATTGAGAACCGAGCCTTAAAGGATGAAGAAAAGATGGAACTCCAGGAAATCCAACTCAAGGAGGCCAAGCACATTGCAGAAGAGGCAGATAGGAAGTATGAAGAGGTACGGTGCCTTGTGTGTGTCCTCTTCAGTGTTGTAGGGTTTTTGAAAAAGAATCATGGTAGAGGGAAATGGCTTCCTCTTTGCTTCACCGAGCTGTACGGGCTCTTGTCCTGTAGGTGGCTCGGAAGTTGGTGATCATTGAGGGGGACTTGGAACGCACAGAGGAGCGAGCTGAGCTGGCAGAGTCGTGAGTATCTTGCTCCCCAGATCTTGCCACACCGCTCTGTCCTTTTCCCTTTGGCGCCATACCGCTCTGTCCTTTTCCCTTTGGCTTGCGCATTCATGTAAACCAACTAGCATTCCTTCAACCTTGTTAAACAGGGCCTAGAGAGGGGCTTTTTTAGGCCCTGAGAATGAATGGCTGTGACAGGTGACAAATGAGGCTTCCTTTATGTCTTGTAGGGAGGGCTTGCCAATGGGCAAATAAAGACTAATTAACATATGGTGCAGAGTTAACCTGCAGGCCCTTTACAGGGTCCTCCCACCTAACCCTAACTTGCGATCTCTTGGTCTCTTTTTTACCACGTTGCCAGCCTGGCGAACTTGAGGGCAAGGGCAGACAGGAAGTGATCCCATTGGCACCTTCTGGGCCTTGCGCAACAAAGGCAGTGCTGACACGCGCATGTATTTGTGCTTCCTTTGTATCCCCCTCTCCCAGACATGACATAGCATGACCATGGTGGTGTTTTCTTCCCATTTTTTGGAGAAAAGAAAAAAAAAATCCCCCCCCCTCCGTTTTGCTGCTTGTTTCCTTGCTGTGTCCTTTTTGACCTTTCTCCCTCCCCACAACCTGGCTTGTGCGACCCCCGTGACTGTCACTAACAGCCGTTGCCGGGAGATGGATGAGCAGATCAGGCTGATGGACCAGAACCTCAAGTGTCTGAGTGCTGCTGAAGAAAAGGTACTGTAGCCGTTAGACCCGCGACCAGGTTCCGGGTGTGTGGTGTGCTTCCCTTCTCTTCCGTCCTTCTGTCTGTCCGACAGCTGCCTCCCTCCACTGGTTGGTTTGTTGAGCGCTTTCTCATCTCTTCATGGAATGCTGCACTCTCTCCCACTTACTCAGCCTCCTCCATCTCTTCCGAGTGGCTTCGCCACCTCCGCAGGGCCGCTCCCTCCCGCGGGTGGCCGGGGCCTGTCCGGGTTGGACGTCCGATCCCACCTACACCCCAGCCAGCGGTTAGCGCTGGTTCCTGTGAGAGGTTTCTCTCACGTGTTCGCTTAGTATCCAAACTTCTGAGTCCTAGCCCAGGAGGGCCCGGCTTCTGACACGCTCTGTGGTAGAGGGAGGAGGGGTGACACTTGCTCAGGTGACCCGGGAACTTCTCTCTGCCCCAGTATGCCTCCCAGCTCTCTCTCCATATAGGTTCAATTCACGTCTGTGTGTCTCTCTCTCCCTTTTTTTTATTCTCTCCTTCTTCCCCTTTCCTCTCCTGCGGTAATTAAAACATTCACAGTAAGTGTTCTGAGCTGGAGGAGGAGCTGAAGAATGTCACCAACAACCTCAAGTCTCTTGAGGCTCAGGCGGAGAAGGTAGGGGCTGGTTGTGATGGTGACAGGCTTTGGGGCCTGGGCCCAGCCCTGCCCCTGATGAAAGACTGGAGAAACCCATTCCTTACACAACCTAGTGAGATGCATCCTTGTCACCCGGATTCTGGGTTTAATGCTAATTCCTGTGCACACTGATTCCTTTAGTGAAAAATCACTTCGTGGCCTCAGGTGCTTGGGGTCATGTCCCCCTCTGGCTGATGCCGCTGTGCGAAGTGGCAGAAGTGGCAGTAATCACAGGTCCCGGGTGGTTTTCTAGCAGACTGATAGGGACATCAAATAGTGGATCTGAGATCTAGTAGGCAGTCAAGACAGATGACTGGTTTTTACCAGCACATGGGGCTGTTTCCGCCTTGTGGCCTTGGGCTGTCATTACACCTACTCGTTAAACAGGAGGAAGGAAAAACCTCTTTGGGTTGATCTGAATAACATAAAACCGTAGGTCCATTTTAAAAATAAAGGTCTGGAGGATTCTAATCAGAGGGTATCAAGACTCTAAGGAAATTGGTTTGTGGATTTTAAGGATCTTTTGTTTAGAAATGGGCCTTGCTCTTTTTCTCATGGGCCATTTAGCACATTAACTCCAAGAGGCTGTTCACTGTATGAGTGAATGTGGTGGCAGGGGTAGGGTCTGTGTGAGGAATCTCCACTCTGAAACTTTTATTCTACTTCTCTTACAGTACTCGCAAAAGGAGGACAAATACGAGGAAGAGATAAAGATTCTCACAGATAAACTCAAGGAGGTGAGCTGAGGGGGTTCTAGGGAAGGAATCAAAACATTCAGAGGCGTATGAGACACTCTTTAAGACTCAGACAGGCTTGGCTTTGGTTCTGAAAGTTCTGTGCATAGAAAGTAGAAGAGATAGAGAATCCTTTTTATTGTCTTTTTCATCTCTGATTCTGTCTGGTGTCACCTTTCCCCCAGGCAGAGACCCGTGCTGAGTTTGCTGAGCGATCGGTAGCGAAGCTGGAGAAGACAATTGATGATTTGGAAGGTATGGAGCCTGGGAGAGGAATGAGAGAGATACAGAGGAAGACCTTGCCCATTGACTGTTAACCTCCTTCCCTGTCCACCAGAGGAAGTGGGTAGTGATCTGCCACATGCCCCTCGCCCTGTCCTGTGTCCCAGCGAGGTGAAAAGGGTCAAAATCTAGAATTGGATTTTTACATGTACAACCTTTTCCTTTACTAAGACTTTACCTAGTATTCTGGAGTTTGCTTCCTTTCCTTGGAGGAGACTGGTAGTGACTGCATTTACCTCCAGCATAGTAGTCCTGAGTCTTGGTCTCTGGGCTGAAATGGTAGCCACACTTTTGGGAGGCAGCGAGGTGTGTGGTACCCCACAGCGACGTTGGGCAGTCCTGTTCATCACTGAAATTCTGGGGGATCTCTGAGAGAGGCAGCTGTGAAATGTCCATGTCTCAGAGCTGAGGAATCCCAGGGGCTTTCTTTTTTTCATTTTTCTTTTATTTCTATTTTTTTACTTTTTTTTTTTAAGATTTTATTTATTTGACAGAGACACAGGGAGAGAGAGAGAACACAAGCAGGGGGAGTGGGAGAGGGAGAAGCAGGGAGTCTGATGCGGGGCTTGATCCCTGGACCCTGGGATCATGACCTGAGCCTAAGGCAGATGCTTAACGCTGAGCCACCCAGGCGCCCCTTTCTTTTCTTTTTTTCCTTTTTTTAAAAATAATGTTTCTTTCTTTCTTTTCTTTTTTTTTTTTTTTTTTTTTAAGATTTTATTTATTTATTTGACAGAGATCACAAGTAGGCAGAGAGGCAGGCAGAGAGAGAGGGGGAAGCAGACTCCCTGCTGAGCAGAGATCCCGATGTGGGGCTCGATCCCAGGACCCTGAGATCATGACCTGAGCCGAAGACAGAGGCTTAACCCACTGAGCCACCCAGGCGCCCCTCTTTTCTTTTTTTTTTTTTTTTTTTTTAAGAATTTATTTGCGGGGTGGGGGGACAAGCAAGGAGGAGAGGGAGAAGCAGACTGCTGAGCAGGGAACCTGATGCGGAACTCGGTTCCCGGACCCTGGGATCCTGACCTGAGCGAAGGCAGAGGCTCAACAAACAGCCATCATGGGCATAGGCACCACATAGGCACCCCCCCCCACCTGGGGAGGGGCTTTCTAAATACTTTTTGTCCCCCTATTTTGGCAACTAGTCTGCTCTCATGAGCAAAAATAGACTTTGAGAACTCTTGAGATACAGTTCTTTGGTATGCTCTGGGTAGCAGGATAGTCTTAGTACGTGGGGGTTTGGGCAGGCATCCTGTAGAACAAAGGGGCCAAATGTACTGGTCTTGCTTGGTAGAGAAGAAGTGTCTTGAGTACTAATGTGTTCTTTCTCCTTTTTCTGCTTTTATTGTGTCACCCCTGCTAGGAACTGGGTTAACTGGGTGGGAGTAGTATTTTGGTAACAGGAATTTCTAGTCATGACTGTGCCTAGATTCTCAATCCTGACTATAATTGATCAGAGGTGTCGAGAAGTTCAGTGGTCCTGGGGGGACAGTGGATCTGAAAATGGCCTGTTGTGGCCACCAGGACAGATGTTTTCCTGACCTGGGGTATTAGACCCGCAGTCACACTCTTTCTTATTTCTAATGATTCCCTCTTGTCATCTGCTTCTGATACCTTTCACTCTGTCCCCTCGTCCCTTCCGGTGTTCCTGTGCGTATCCAGATGAGCTCTATGCCCAGAAACTGAAGTACAAGGCCATTAGCGAGGAGCTGGACCACGCCCTCAATGACATGACCTCTATGTAACTATCTGACAGTAGAGTGGGGCTGGGACCTTGGTTTGTGGGTGGTTGGGGTTACAGGCTGTGCATAGTGTGCTTTGGTTTTATCCTCTGGATACTAAAAACTTCAAGCTGTTTTTAAAATATTGGTGCTGATTACGTACTGGCAAAAGCTGGGTGGCCTTTCATACTGAATCTGCGGTGGCACCCTGATGGACATGTGTTTTTTTTTAAATATTTTTTTGTTGATAGACCCTTCTTTACAACACCATGGTGTTTCTATTTGCTTCTCCAATTCAGTCTTCTCAGAGGGACACTGCTGAAGGTAGATACATGTCATCATATACCTAAGGACATAGGGCCCAGAGAACAGTGTCTTGGGCCCTAACATTGCATAACAGAATTCACACCTCCTGGGTGTATTTAATTTGTGTCCTGATAATAAAGTTCAGAGGAAACAGCCATGATTGGAAACACCAAATTCACCAAAGAATTTAGCTGAGTCCCAGAGCAAGCCAGGTGGTAAAAAGCACCAGAAAGAGTTGGCGATTTCATTCATTTGCTGTGGACCCTTGATCCTTGATGCTAATCTGCCCCTTTGTATCTTTCCCACTAACCTGAGAAGAAGCCGGATGACTCAGGCTGGAGTGTCTGGCTGTCTTTCTCGTTCCTGCTGCCTTCTCTTCCCTTCCCCCCAGTTGCTATGTAGGTTGATGCCAGTCCTTCTTACCTAGAGTCTCCTTACTTTCTCACACAGATAACTCTCACCGTTTCTGCTCTGTTCTGGATCTGCCCCCTTTCCTCGGGGAGCCCAACGCCCCACTCTCGCTCTGGATTCCGTTTGGGTCGGCCTGGCTGGTCCCCAAGGCATTAGGATGTAGTGAGGGGCACAAAGCAACTTCTGTATTCTTCCACTCCTCCCCATCCCCTAAATTAAAATGTTAAGCTGCCGGAAGCCTCATGCCCCCCGCATTTGTGTCATTGACAAAGCTGCTGCTGTCCCTAAAAGGGAGCCTTGGGGTGTGATGCGGAGAACAGCTGTTGTAGGCCCTCCCTGACTTACATAATCAAAGCCACTTTTGTGTGTGTCTCTTTTTTTCTTGACATTTAAGCTCAACTGATGTGAGTCTCTCAGAGCGGCGGGCTTAGCAGCGGTCCTGTAGGGTAGGTACTTGCAGGCTTCGGGAGTCCGAGTCCTGTCCTTGGGGGCTCCTGAGTCTGGCCGCCTGGAAGGCTCCCCTCCTCCTTGGTCTCTTCTCTTCTGGTAGCATCCACGTGCCTCCCAGTACATGTTCTCGGCCCTTCTTCCAGTGGTTCAGATGGTGCCTCTGCAGAGCACTCGTCGGACTCAAGTGTACTAGCAGCAAACTTAATGAATTAGACCATCCCAAGTCACAGAAAAACGGTGTTTTCAGCACATTTTTGTTTTCTTGCCCAAACTCTTGTCACGTGCTGGGGGTTCACTGCCATTTGCCCGTTGGTGTGTGCTGGTGGACCAGAAGGCAGATGATAAATGATCATTACTGGGAAAACTAGAACAACCAGTCATGCGTGCTTCAGATAATGTGTACAAGGTGCTGATAGTTTATTACATACATACAAATAATAAATTTCCTTTTTTTTTTTTTTAAGATTTTATTTATTTATTTATTTATTTATTTGACAGAGACACCGCAAGAGAGGGAACACAAGCAGGGGGAGTGGGAGAGGGATAAGCAGGCTCCCGCAGAGCAGGGAGCCAGATGCGGGGCTCGATCCCAGGACCCTGAGATCATGACCTGAGCCTAAGGCAGATGCTCAATAGCTGAGCCACCCAGGCGCCCCTAAAAATGATATATTTCTGCTAGTGAAACTGTTCCTGCTTCTTATTGTGGGATTACATAGCAACACTTTACAAACTCCTAGTCCAGCTTCCACAGCTGGGATGGTTCCGAGCCAAATAGTACAGCTGTCCTTGAACACATCTAATCACCTAAGTGGTGTTCAGCACACCGAGTACTTCAGTTTCTCAGCAAATTATGTATTTCCAACTTGATTTTCGTTTGAACAGAGCCATCAAAGAAAGGTTTTCCCTAATGTAAAACTTGAGGTCTCATTGAATTCAGGTTTCTTTCTGTTCACACCATTTCCTCCTGCTACACAGCCTTTGAGCCTCTGAGTCTACACAGACTGATTGGTTCAGCTGATGCTTGAACTGTTCTCTTTATTTTTTTTTTTTTAAAGATTTTATTTATTTATTTGACAGAGAGAGATCACAAGTAGATGGAGAGGCAGGCAGAGAGAGGGGGGTGGGAAGCAGGCTCCCCGCTGATCAGGGAGCCCGATGCGGGACTCGATCCCAGGACCCTGAGATCATGATCCGAGCCGAAGGCAGCGGCTTAACCCACGGAGCCACCCAGGCGCCCCTGAACTGTTCTCTTTAGAAGCCATAAAGTTATCAGGCTGGGGACAGAAATAATCAAAGATGGAGGCACCATCCCTATTTTTAGGTTACCCAGAATCTAGTAGGAGAGCATATATATAAAGCTAAAGGTGGTCTGTGATCAGCGCCACAAGTAATAAGCTTGTGGAAATTCAGCAGGGGAAGAGGCTGTTTTCAGTGGGGATGATAAAGACTCAAAGAAGGAGGCACTTAATAGGTACTTAATAAACATACTAAAACTTGCCTCTTCATTTTTATTGGGTTCTAAAGGATTGGATTTCTGACAGATTTTGGTTGAAGGGTTGTGGACATTAAGCATTTTGGTTAAAAAGCAAGAGAGTAGAAGCGTCGGTAGAGATGGAAAGGATATAATGGCTGTAAAGGTAGATTTAGACAGGAGGGGCAGTGCGTGCTGAAATCCACGTTGGGGTTTATAGGGGATGGGGATGCCCCTGGAGATTTTGAACAAGGATATGTCCTGGTATGAGTCACAATGAAGAATTGATGTGGCGGCTAAGTTACTAGATTACAAGGGGAGCAGATGATCAAAGTGATGCATTTAGATAGAAGACAGTTCATAAATGTGAGTCATTTGTGTCCTCCTTGGTGGCTTTTGCCATATTCACGTGCTCCCTACATTATTGTTTTCTTCACACTTACTCTTTATTTTCAAATTTGTCTTAACATACATAATTCTGATTTAAAGTAAAAGGTTAGATACCTGCTAGTGATTTTTCCTAAAGCACACAAAAACCATATAGCAAGTAAGTTTTAAGTTCACAAGCGTATATTGTCAGAAATCTCCTTATGCAGCACCAGCAGCAAGTTTGCTTTGAGAGAAACTGGCTTAGATTGTTGCAGTTTTCCCCGAGATCATCATCTGTAGAGAGACAGCACTGAAGGCGCACACGATGGAAGGCATGCGGTGTGAGGAGGAAAGTCAGGAGTGACTGGTTTGGATCCTAGGAAAATGGTAGCATTGAAGGTATAGGGAGATCATGTAGTCTGGTTTGAAGAGGCAGGAGAGGGTAGAAGAGAGGAGTCTGAAATACTGGCAGGTATCCAGGTGAAAACAAAACTCTGGGCGTTGAGGGGATAGGCTGGCTGATGCAAGATTCAGAACGCCGTATGAGTGGCAGGCCATTTAGACCACGAAAGTACATTTAGAACCCGAAAGACAGTTGCAGATGTAAAAGGAATGAAGCAAACAGGGAAACATGCGCAGAGGAGGGATTCAGGCAGAGCTGGTCAGAGGGATGGAAAGAGAAGCAGCAGCTTTGCTAATTGAGCCGTTGACGGAGGACTTCCGGAGGTTCTCAACTTCAGCAGGTTGAGAAGAAAGCTAGCTCAAGACGGGACGTTGCCATGAGCACTTCATTAATTCAGGGGTGTGTTTCGAGCATTGAGATCAAGGACAGAAACCATATTTCAAGGAGCAGAAGGGTGAACTAAGTGGAAGGAAAACCAGGGCAAGACATAGAGCCTGGAGCTGTGCTGCCCAGCAAGAACTTCTGACAGTCTTGCCAAAACAGTGACCCCCAGGCATGCGCAGGGCCTGCTGAGCACTCAGAGCGTGGTTTATGTGACCGAGGAGCTAAGAGTCTGCTAGTTTTACTGCTGAATTTAATAGGCACATGTGGTCAGTGACTGCTTGCTGTGTTGGATAGTACAATGGTAGATGTTTTGTGTTTGGGCAGAAAGAGTTGACTGGCACAGAGAAAGGCTTCTTGGGAAAGAAAGAGGTATATGAGGATGGAGGCAAATTAGGACAAAAGCAAGGCGCTCTGCTTCTGGTGGCCATGGTCTTCCCCCAGCGGCAAGACTGGTGTGAGCAAGGATGGAAACCAACAGGCCAGAGTAGCAGAGTGAAATTTGAAATGCTGTGTGGTGCCAAGTTCATTCTTCCCGCTTACTGCAGAAGCCACTGTACGTGACTCGAGCCTGGACTAGCTATGGGGATGGGGTCAAGAGGCAGCATTGGTAATCTCAGAGCAAAGCATTTTGATCTCTTTTCCCTCTTAATTTCTGAGACTGAACCACAGTCTGATGTGTTAGAGTCCTTTCTACCCTTCCTTGTTACCTTTGTTGGGATGAGGCACAACATATGATTGGGTCCCAAGTTACCTGGTTGGCGGAACTGCCCTGTGGTGTTGGGCAGCCTTGTCTTAGCCCCACCCAATCTAGTATTTTCTCATGGTACTGGTTGCATATCCCCCCGCCTTAATATTAGGGGAAAGTTGAAAAAAAAGAAAAAGGCAAAATCTGTTCCTTTTTATCTCTTGAATTGTGAGGCTTTAAAACACATAGAATTAGTTTCCTTTACTCTTCCAGCCTTCCCACTCTCTTTTCCTGTTAGAGAATGAAATTGACCTGATTCAGGCCAATGAAGCCTAAAGGATGTCTAGCATCCATGGGATCATTCCCTAATTAATTGGACAGGCCTAAAAGGAACATCAGACCAAATGGATTCTCTGGCTTGCATTTTTTTTTTTGTTTGTTTGTTTGTTTTATTTTGCTATTATCAGGGAACCAAGAACTTTGACTAAATGAGCTGGTATCTGATCCTGAATTTTTAGTTACCAGAGATCGCAGGATTAGAACTCCTACATACTAGTTCAGGGTGAGCAGATAACCACATTTATCTGTTGACCTTCTGCCGTTTTTAGGGAACTGTGGGTTCTAGGATTTAATCAGGCAAGAAAACGCTTCCATTTCTCTTCTTATTCCTTCCCTAAATGGAACAAACCCCTCACTGACGAGGCTGTTTTGAGGGACTAGATTCTGATAGGACCCTTCTTTCACAGGACAGGAGTGGGCTGCAGGAACTGGTGGATAGGGATGCTACAGCAGAGTCAGGCGGTGTTTAGAATCTGTGTAGAATGTTACCAAAAGCCTAAGAAGTGAGCGTTCACAGATTTGAGCCCCCACATCTGTCAGGGATGCCACAGTGAATAAGACAGTTCCGATCCCAGGCCTCGTGGGGCTTGTAGACTAGTGTAGTGTTTCCTCAGTGGCGGACTGTGGTCATTCAAACCAAGATGAGTCTGGGATGTACGGAACTGTCCTCTACTTACTGCTGTCCCCTAACCAATAAATACGTGTAGGGTCTTCTAGTTACTATGACAATTAAAACCTGCCCCACACATTTCCAAATTTCCTTCCAAGGGGAGAGAACAGGCAATAATAGCACGTGTATTGAGAACCACTGGTTTAATGGGAAGTGCAGTTCTTTTTTTTTTTTTTTTTCTTTTAAAGATTTTATTTATTTGACCGACAGAGATCACAAGTAGGCAGAGAGGCAGGCAGAGAGAGGAGGAAGCAGGCTCCCCGCTGAGCAGAGAGCCTGATGCGGGGCTTGATCCCAGGACCCTTGGGATCATGACCTGAGCTGAAGGCAGAGGCTTTAACTCACTGAGCCACCCAGGCACCCTGGGAAGTGCAGTTCTTAAAGTTCGATCTAATTCTGCCCTTTAATATAACTATTATTTTTAGTTATTTCCTCCCAGGATCATTTTGTATACATATGTTTGCTGTTTTGATAGTGTATGTAAAGTGGCAAGTATTCTTGGGACCGTATTGGTCATCTGCTTCTGGGTAGAGCAGGAGAAAACCTCTGCCCAGAGGGCAAGGTGCCTGAACAATGCGCTTGGACTGTGGGCACAGTCCTTCTGCGGATACACTTGATCTTTAAGACGGAAGAATATAGCTTTACATTGAAGTCCTGAGGCCATTTTGAAACAGACTACAAAACGTAGGAAGAAACTTGTTTGTGAACTTGAGAGTTGGAGACCAGGTAGGTCTGTCCCCAAATTCCTGTTAACCCTGTGGTCAGATGGGTTTGGTTTCTCTCTGTACCCCCTCTTAAAGGTGTGCTCCAAGTGGAAAATCGAGATAAAGTCATTGGTTTGAGTACTTTTATTTATTTAGTTATTTATTATTATTTTTTTAAAAAGATTTTATTTATTTGATAGAGATCACAAGTAGGCAGAGAGACAGGCAGAGAGAGAGGAAGGGAAGCAGACTCCCCTCTGAGCAGAGAGCCTGACGAGGGGCTCCATGTGGGGCTTGATCCCCATGACCTGAGCTGAAGGCAGAGGCCTCAACCCACCGAGCCACCCAGGCGCCCGTTATTTATTTATTTATTTTTTAAAAGATTTTTATTTATTTCACAGAGACACAGTGAGAGAGGGAACATAAGCAGGGAGTGTGGGAGAGGGAGAAGGAGGTCTCTTGCTGAGCAGGGAGCCTGATGTGGGGCTTGATTCCAGGACCCCGGGATCATGACCTGAGCTGAAGGCAGACACTTAACGACTGAGCCACCCAGGTGCCCCAGTACTTAACTACTCTTAACCAGGACTGCTTTTGGTTATGGGAAACAGCTTAACTGTTGCTTAAATAAATATGGGACTTACTTGTGTCCCGTAATAATAAGTCCAGGTTAGAGCAGCTGTGGCCTGGTGTAGCTGGGTTTCTGTGATTCTCTTGGCCCTCTCTTGAGGTTGAAATCTGTAACTTTCACCCTCACATCCATGTTCAAGGCAAGAAAGAAAGCTGGTTTTCCCAGAAGGCTTCCAACAGACTACTCCCTGTATCTCACTGGTCAGAACTGGATTCCATAATCACCTCTAACTGCAAGGGAGGCTGGAAAAATGGCAGGGTAATCTTGATTGGCCTTCCTTGGGGCTGGACATGCTGCCCACCTTAACAGGATTGGGTTCTTTTTGAAAAGGGGAGGTGGGGTTTGATGGACAGTCCCCGAGATGGGTTAGCCACTGAGCACCTACAAGGAGCATTAGAAGGTAGGATTGAATGGGTGTAGGGATATTGACCCTAATTTACCATTCATAATACTGTGTTGAATCTTTTTTTTTTTAATTTTATTTATTTATTTGACAGAGATCACAAGTAGGCAGAGAGAGAGAGAGGAGGAAGCAGGCTCCCCGCTGAGCAGAGAGCCCGATGCGGGGCTTGATCCCAGGACTCTGGGATTATGACCTGAGCTGAAGGCAGAGGCTTTTTTTTTTTTTTTTTTTTAATAAAGATTTTCTTTATTTGACAGACAGAGATCACAAGTAGGCAGAGAGGCAGGCAGCGGGAGAGAGAGAGGGAAGCAGGCTCTCCGTTGAGCAGAGAGCCCGATGCAGGGCTCGATCTCAGGACCCTGAGATCACGACCTGAGCCGAAGGCAGAGGCTTTAACCCACTGAGCCACCCAGGCGCCCGAATCTTTTTTTTTTTTTTTTTTTTTAGATTTTTTTTTTATTTGTCAGAGAGTGTGCACACACGCATAAGCAGGGGGAGCTGCACGGGGAGGAGCAAGCTCCCTGCCTAGCAGGGGGTCTGATGCCGGACTCCATCCCAGGACCCAGGGACCATGAACTAAGCTAAAAGCAGACACTTAACCAGCTGAGCCACCCAGGCACCCCGTATTGAATGCTTTTACAGAAAATGTTCCAGCCGCCCACTTGAGCTTCTGTCAAACCCTGATTACAAGCCATCTGTGTGCCTTGCTTCCCCGTTTCACTTGTGTGTTTCTCAACCCGGGGAATAAACACCTTTGCAAAGGAGATACTTTTTTCTTTCTCAAAATGTTGTCCTTCCAGCTGGTCTGTCAGGATATTTTATTTTGTTCCTTTGTTGGTCTTTCCACCACCTGACTGACTCTTCCTGCCCTCTCTGTCCGAAGGCCGCCTGCATCAACTCTGCCTTTCAGGTGCATGTTCTGTGTATCAGCTAGTCCAGGGTTTCTTGTGGTGCTCTGCTAACCTCCCCTTTTTCTCTTTCTCCTCTGTGTCCTCTCCTGCTCTTGCTTCCTCCTCCTGGTGCTGCTGCAGAGTGTCTCTGCAGCCAACTTGAGCGCACCCGCCTGCTCTCCAGCAAGCTGCAGCTCCTGCTGCATGGTCGGGGGACTGATGAGCGGGGCTCCCTGGTGTCCGATAAGCCGAGCCCACTGCTGACACCACTGACCTGGACCCCAGCAGAAAGCTGATTGTTCTTTTTAAAGTCATTTTGCCCTAAGCAAAACAAAACAACAACAACAAAAATTTAAGGTTTTATTCGTTTATTTGAGAGAGGGAGAACCAGACTCCTTGCTGAGCAGAGCCCAACACAGGATTCCATCCCAGGACCCTGAGATCGTGACCTGAGCGGAAAGCAGATGCTTAACCCACTGAGCCTCCCAGGTGCCCCACAAATTGCTTTTTAATTGGGGCAGTGAGAATATCGTTGGCTTCCTAACTGTGCTGCAGAGTGAGAACAGTTGGCGCTGCATTTCTGTTCCTTTTCAAGAGATAACGGGTGATAAAGGGAGGGGCTTGAGAGATCATAGTGAGGAACCAGAGAGAACTTTCTGGTTTCCACCTTGACTTGCCGCCTTTGAACCCAAACATTGGCTGTAGGCAGTGTTCCCCCTGCGTGGATGTTTTCTAACAATAAAAGAACCAATTAGACAAGATGTCGTGACTGCTTCATCTGCAGGCCCAGAGATTGGGCCCTTCTGACTGGGTGGGAAAAAAGGGAAAGGAGAGGAAGGGTATGGGGTATTAATAAGGCCGTGGTGAGTATTTGCGCCCCTAGAGCGGTCTTAGGGGTTTGCTTGCTGAGCAGATTAGATTCTCCTTGCTGTTCACGCCACAGGTCTTCTTCCTGACTTTTTCCTTCTTGCTCCTTTTTCCTGGTTTTATGTTTAATTGTAACTATCTATCACAGGCTAGTTTTGGAGAATAGCTCTATAAAAATCGCAGTTAAGGTTTTGCTTGTATGTTCAGTAGTATTATTGGCTCTGTGGCCTTTAGTGATTCTGTGACGGGCTCTATGGGGTCTTTCATTTATCCCACCAATTAATTGTTCTTTCCTTGTTGGAGGAAGCCTGTAGTTCATGAGGTTCCTCTTGTACTGAGCCTCTGTTTTTACTGGTAGAAACATGCCCATCCTTGTTCTTAGTGCTCACACCCCAGTGAGCCATGTCAGGTAGGCACCGTCCTATGGGCAAAGCCCAGAAAGAAAGGATGGCTGATGCCTAAGGCTGCCTCTCCAGTGACTGAAAACTGAAAGCCTTGGTTGGGTGTGGGTGAATGAGGAAATGACTGATAAGGTCTCCCGCCTCTTCCCCACAGAGAAATAGCAACACCTGCAGCCGCAGCTCGGCCGCCCAAGGCCTGCAGAAGCGAGCGGCGCCTTAGCGTGCGGCGGAGGCCAGGAGGGCGGCTGCTGTGTTCGTCCGCAGCCTCCCCGCAGCAGGAGAGGTTCCCGGTGGGAAGACCGGGATGTTCGCTGCTAGTTCGTGTAACATCTCTCCTTTACCCCGTTAGATAAGCTGAAATGCACCAAAGAGGAGCATCTGTGCACACAGAGGATGCTGGACCAGACTCTGCTGGACCTGAACGAGATGTAGACCCGCCATCCCGCCCGCCGCTGCTCCTCCCTCTGCCCCGACTCCGCCTGAGGCCGGCCTGCCCGAAGCCGGCCTTGCAACTGAGGGCTGATCTTTAACTGGAAGGCTGCTTTCTCCTCTTGCCGCCTCTCCCACCCCGTCCCCTGTGTCTTTTTCGCCAAACTGTCTCTGCCTCTCCCTAGAGATTCCAGCTGGGCTTGAGGCTGAGCACCTTTGGGAACAATGTTGAAGGGAATGTGAGCACAATGCAAAGTGTCTTTAAAAGCATGTTGTGATGTACACATTTTTAATCACCTTTTTTGCTGTTCTTGATGTAGTGACCATTTGTAAAACATTCCAAATTATCCACGGTTCTGGAGCAGCAGTCTCATCCCTTCCTCACATGTGGGAAGTAACTTTTCAGTTCAGTGCATACTGCCCTCCGCGGAGGAGGGCAAGCGGCAGGGGCCTACCTTGCTGAGAGCCAGAGCCCGGAAAGAGCCCCACTCTGGGAAGCTTCGTTGCTTTGTCCAAAGTACCAGCCAGATTAGAAAGATGATTCCAGGAGGAATGGCCAAAAAAGTGTGGCTCAGGGTTTAGCGTTAAGGTATCTTTGAGCAACTTTATTAATTTTTTTTTTCATCAGAAGTGACCAAATTAAGATGGTGAGACCTCTATCTGAGACCAAATCCCGCGCCTGTCTTGGCCCTAACTGCCCACAGAATGGATCATGTTCCCCTTATGTTGAGGTGACCACTTGCTCTCCTGTCTCCTTGAAGGAAAAAAAGAAAATTACGTGCTTGCCCCTGATTCAGCCACATGAGACAAACTCATCACCCTTCGCTGGGTCCAAAGCTGCTGTCTCTAGAAGTGCCATCTCGTGCTTTGTATCAGTCAGTGCTGGAGAAATCTTGAATAGCTTATGTACAAAACTTTTTAAAATTTTATATTATTTTGAAAGTTTGCTTCTGTAGGGTTGGGGCACATTGGCCACCGCGTCTGGCTGAGCATTCTCTGCAGGCTGTGGGCTGACCGAGTGCTGGTCTTTTAAAGTTTCTTTCCCTCCCCAGTTCCCCTTTTCGGTGAGGTTTCTGTGAGGCCTGTCAGGTGCGCCCCCGCTGGTGTGCTCTCTTCGGGCCGATTGGGAGAAAGGAAACCCATAGTGCAAACTGTTTTGATACTGAAAATTGACAAGTGTCTTTTTGAAATAAAGAACCAGTCCCTCGAGCCCTCGGACCTACTCGACTTTTCTTACGAATCCAGTTGTACTTTCTCCACAGGAACTGCGGAGTTTGAGTGAAAGATCAGATGTTTGTGGGTGGCAGCCGCGGGCTTCACTCGGCGTGGCGCGCTGTGGAAGCAGACCAAAGCTGGGTTCAGAACTCTGTCTTGCGCGCCTGATGTAAATAATTCGCTTTTTCCGTCTGTGAGACAAAAGATACATGTCACCGGGGTACGTGTGATTGGGACAGACGTAGGTTCCTTCACTGGCGCGCGCGTGTTCAGGCCGAGCTGCGTGCCCCTTTCTCGTGGGGCTCACGCTCGGGAGCCACGGACTCGGGGCTCCCGAAGTGACCAGCCGTCTCTGACGCCGGTCCGTGTCCTGCCCTGGCCCCCGAGCTGGGCCTCCGCGGGCCGTGGGAAGGAGCCGGGTGGGCCGGACCCGGAGCGCGCGCGGGCGGCCACCTGCGACCTGCCGGCCGATCCCGCGCCCTGGCCTGAGGCGGGACGCGAGTCCCACTTCCTCGTATCCAAGACGCGGCTTCCTCGCCCGAGTCCCGCTCTGCACGCCGAGGCCGGGAAGGCACCGACCAATGCCGCTCGGACATCGCGGCAGCACAGATGGTCGGCTGGGAACCGAACACGAGGCAGGCAGCGGAAGAAGCTGACCTGGGAGAGGGAGGCCGTCTCGGCTCATCGCCACCCGAGAGTCGGAGCCTGTGCTCGCGCTGCACCGGGTCTCCACGCGCGGCTCACAGGAGGGACTCCCACAATTCCCGGGTGGCGGAGGCCCCGCCCCCGTGACGTCGCGCCCAGCGATTGGCCGGCGTAGGGGGCTCGGGCTGCGGCCGCAGTCGAGCGGGAACTGGAGACCCGGTGGTCGCCATGACGGCCTTCGGGGCCCCGCGTCCCGGATGCGGCCGGCCGTTTGGCGGCCGGCCCGCGGCTGGTGTCCTGCTGCTGCTTCAGTGCCTGGTGGGGACCCGGGCCAGCAAACTCAACGTGCCGCAAGTGTTGCTCCCTTTCGGCCGGGAGGCCGGCCGCGTGCCTTTCCTGCTGGAGGCGCAGCGCGGCTGCTACACCTGGTGAGGGGCGGGGTCCCCGGGTCTTCGCGGCCCCTTGGCCCTGCAAGGGTCGAAGCCAGGTTCGAAGCCAGGGCCGACGGGCTTCCTCGACAAGGACAACACCGCAGCGCCCTGTGGCCGTTGGCTTCAGGGGCTTTCCTGTGGGGACCTGCTGGAGCGCGAGGTGGTCCCCGCACGGCCTGAGGAGGTGTCCCTGGGGGGCGGAGCATGGGGGTGCGAGCGCGGACAAGCTGGGGCCTCGGGACACCGCTCACGGCCTCGTGCAGCCCCAGTTCACTCAGGAGCGAGACGAGGCCCCGACACGGTGGGGCGGGGAGACTCGCTTCGGGTGGAGAGGAGGCCTGCCTGGGGCTGTTGCGGAGCTTCCTCTACTCTGAGGGGAAGTGGGCGCCGCCGCGTGTCGGGACGCGGCCGTGAGGCTGGTGCGGACCGGGACGGGGCGGCTGGCGTTTCACGGCTGGAACATGACCCGCTGTGGGTGACGCGCGGAATCTCACCATCCGAAGCCAAAACGTTAACTTTTTAATTTTTTAAAAGATTTTATTTGTTTGTTTGTTTACGAGAGAGCGAGCCGGCGAGAGAGAGCACAAGCAGGGCGAGGGGCAGAGGGAGGAGCAGGGAGTCGATCCCTGGGCTGGATCCCAGGACCCCCAGGTCACGACCTGAGCCGAAGGCAGACACATATCCAACTGAGACACCCAAGTGTCCCAAAATATATTTTTTTATTGCATTCTGAATCGTACTCACACTTGAAAATTTAGGCAGTTTTTCTGTCTTGGCAGCCCAGTTTTAAGATTGGACAAAACTCATTCCTCACAGTATGAGAAATCCTTGTCTTTCATTATTGGAAACACAACATCAATCCCAGTTTGTTTGCTTTTTAAGATTTTACTTATTTATTGGAGAGAGAGGGAGAGAAAGCGCAGGAAGGGGTGCATGCACGGGGGAGAGGTGGCGGGGAAGCAAGCAGACTCCCTGCTAAGCAGGGAGCCGGTTGCGGGGCTCCATCCAAGGACCCTGAGGTCATAACCTGAGCTAAAGGCAGAGGCTCAACTGGCTGAGCCACCCAGGTGCCCCCATGAATCCTGTTTTTGCTTACTGAGGGAAGAATGGAACAGTCTCATTTTATTTATTTATTTTTTAAGATTTTATTTATTCATTAGAGACAAAGAGAGCAAAAGCAGGGGAGAGGGACAGAAGAAGAGGCAGAAGCAGACTCCCTACTGAGCTGGAAGCCTAAGGTGGGACTTGATCCCAGGACCTGGAGATCATTACCTGAGCCGAAGGCAGAGGCTCAACCATCTGAGCCACCCAGGCTTCCCTTAGTTTATTTTTTAAAGATTTTATTTATTTGGGCACCTGGGTGGCTCAGTGGGTTAAAGCCTCTGCTTTTGGCTCGGGTCATGATCTCAGGGTCCTGGGATCGAGCCCCGCATCAGGGCTTTAAAAAACAGATTTTATTTATTTGAAAGAGCAAGAGCAGGAGGGAAAGGAAGAAGCAGACTCCCCACTGAGCAGGGATCCCAATGTGAGATTTGATTCCAGGACCCTGGGATCATGACCTGAATCAAAGGCAGATGCTAAATGGATTGAGCCACCCAGGCGCCCTGGCACAAGCCTGTTTTAAGTATCGAGGGAGGAATATGATACATGTGCAACATTGTACAAGTGATCATTGGGGAAAGGTTTTTATCAGTCTCTTTTAAAGAGTGTCATTTAAATATACCAGGTAGTGTGTAATATGGAAAAACTGTAAGAATCTGTGTTCCTCTGAAAATTAATTTTAACCTACATTCTTATTTCATACTCTTAAGTATTTTATTTTGGCAGGCATTCCTCCCATCATGATGCAGTAACTGTTGAGCCTTTATATGAAAATGGCACCTTATGTTCCCAAAAAGCTGTGCTCATTGCTGAATCTACCCAACCGATACGCCTCAGCAGTATTATTCTTGCTCGAGAGATAGGTATGTTGAGAGAAAACACATTGTGAGGTCGTTCATCTAGAGTAGAATAATCTGATATCTTTTATACATGGTTAATACAAACAGTGTTGGCTTCAAATGGTAAGAAGTAGAAAAGAAAGCAGTCTGCACAATAACCCTAATTGTGACATCCTATTTTGTAAAAATAAATATAAATAAATAAAATATAACTGTGAGGTGCAGAAAAGAAATGTAAATTCTCAGACCCCATCTCAGTTCTGCTGAATTAGAATTTCAGGAGTGGTCCCAGGGAACTAACAAAGCTCTCCAGTGATTCTCATGTGTTACTGAAGTCCAGGAAGCATGGCACCAGTCTTTTTTAGATTAGAGAGTAGCTGGAGAAATGCTTTTTGTATCCAAAATCAAAGCAAGGCTTTTTCTATCCCAGTTCCTGGCACTTCATTGCTACATTGATAGGCCAGAAATACCTGTATTGTTTAAAAATATTTTGATAAATGATACAACTCTATTATGTTATTAAAGAGAACTTCAAGTTGTTTGGTATACCATATTTTATATGGTTGATGATGCCATCTAGTATAAAGCGTTTTTTTTAATGTACAACTAAGAAAAACAGCCAAGTAAACTATGCTTTTCTTTACTTAGAATTTCTGCTTTATGCCTATAGAAGAACTAAGACTTAATTAGATGGTTATTTTTATGTTTCACTCTCATGCCTAATAAAAACGGAAATATAAATAAAATAAACTGGTTAAAGTATTTCTCAAACTACCTTAGCGTTTCTTTCTCAGATGAAACATTTTTTTCACTAGGAATCATCAGTATTTGTGTTTATCCCCACAATATCTTCCTCTATGCCAGCAAGGCTGTTATGGATGTAGTATTTTTTGAAAGGATTAATTAAAAATGAAAACACGTAAAAGCTGTGACACCTGGCTGGCTCAGTTGGAAGACTGTGCAACTTTTTTTTTTTTTTTTTTTTAAGATTTTATTTTTCAGTAATCTCTATACCCAGAGTGAGGCTCACACTCACAACCCTGAGGTCAAGAGACATGTTCTCCACCGAATAGGCCAGCCAGTCACTCCAACTGTTGATTTCAGGGTTGTGAGTTTGAGCCCCACAATAGGTGTAGAGATTACTTAAGTAAATAAAACTTAAAAAAAAAATACCTAAAAGCTATCCTATTGGGCTCTTAAGTTAAGCTTTGCAATTATATAGAACTATTGTGGGGTTTTTTTTTGTAGTTATGGAAAAGTACCTGGCACACCTCAGTTACTACCCTTCCTACCCCATCTCCTTAACCATTTGATTCCCAGGGGATTAAAGAGTGTGCCACCATTGATTGGCCACGATTTTCTTCTTACAGCTGATACCCATTCTACAAGTTTTGATGCTGTCCCTTTTAATGTTCTCACATCTGCAGTCAATCACAACTATGCTGTGACTGCCGCCTGGCTGACAGCAACTGGAAGATGTCATCAATTATAAGATAAAATCTCAATTTCAGAGATATTAAAATATCAAAAAATAACTGTCTTAGAATCAGTGAAATATGGTATGAGGACTCTCAAAGATGAGAATCTGTGAGAAACATGTCATACAGGGCAGCTACAATAGATAGGGAAGGATACCAAGGTCAGAAAAGAAGAATTGTATTGGTCACATAAGTGATTTTTATTAATTAATTAATTAGTTAATTATTTTTAAAAAGATTTTATTTATTTATTTGACAGACAGAGACCACAAGTAGGCAGAGAGGCAGGCAGAGAGAGAGAGGGGGAAGCAGGCTTCTTGCTGAGCAGAGAGCCCGATGTGGGGCTCGATCCCAGGACCCTGAGATCATGACCTGAGCCGAAGGCAGAGGCTTTAACCCACTGAGCCACCCAGGCACCACCACATAAGTGATTTTTTAATGTCATTACTTTTAACTACATGAATTCATTCTGATATCAAAAGATACGTTGACACGGTTGCTAGGAAAAATGTCAAATCTGGCCTCAGCTTAATTTCATCTGACTTATAAATATTCCAAAGTTAAATATCTTTTAAACCCACTTTCCCAATTTTGCTAGACTCAGTAGTAAAAGCCAGTTTCAGTGTCCTACCAGGTCCCTTCTCATCTGAGTGGAAAAGAGCACTCTGAAAGGGGTGAGGTGGGAGAGGGAGAGGACATTGAAAGGGAAGCATATGCCTAAGAGAGAATGTTCATTCATTTGACAAATGTTTTTTTTTTAAAGATTTTTTATTTATTTATTTGATAGATCACAAGCAGGCAGAGAGGCAGGCAGAGAGAGAGGAGGAAGCAGGCTCCCTGCTGAGCAGAGAGCCCGATGCGGGGCTCGATCCCAGGACTCCGATCCCAGGACTCCGAGATCATGACCTGAGCCGAAGGCAGCGGCTTAACCCACTGAGCCACCCAGGCGCCCCGTCATTTGACAAATATTTAATGAAAGGCTTACTAACTGTAAGATGTCTGTAAAGATAGATTTAAGCACTCCATTGGTGTCTAGGTGCTTAGAATTTTATGATGTTTTGGTCAACACTAGCGAAGCATTTTAGTGGCTGTGATGGAGATGTTGGGTAGAGGAACCTACTGGAGTGGGCTTGTTTTATTTGGGGGGAGTGCTAGATTTGTTGTGATCTTCGTTTTGTTTGACTAGGTGCTACTTCATTTGGTAAAGCCTTCAAAGAATATAAAAGGGTATAGAGTAGAAAGTAAGCCTCTAACCTCATTTCTCCAAGAGGTAGCCTCTTCTCTGTACCCTTCAGAGACAGTCTGAATATATGAATGTGCCCCTTTTCTAGTTGGAAATCTGGATTTTTAGCCTTAGGTAAAGGACAAATGGTGGAGTTCGGAGATGAAGGCATGATTTTAGCTCACATGAAGGATGAAGAAAGGGTTTGGATAACAAAGATTTTGGTGTGGGATGAGAGGTATAGGGTGAGCAGCACTTAGTGTGGTGTGCTCAGCATATGGTTGATGTTCCGTAAATTCTTACAGGTTGCTTAGTTGCTACAGTGGATTATAATTGTATAAACAAGAGGAGATGATTTGGAAGCTAGGATAAATATGAGAATCAGGGAAGGCAGGAAATACTTGCTATTTCTGCTCCCGGCTCTGCATCCCCTTGATTCTTGCAATTCCGGTTTTATTCATTCTCTTATTTTTCTATTCTTCCATCTTCATCTCCCTGGATCAACTCTCGTCCTGTCTATTTCATTCATTTTTTTCCCTTTATTGCCTTGCTCCTGTGTGGACCTGAAGTATACCTGAAGTAATATGGATGTGTAGATAAGAATATTTGTTATAGGGGCGCCTGGGTGGCTCAGCGGTTTAAGGCCTCTGCCTTCAGCTCAGGTCGTGATCTCAGGGTCCTGGGATCGAGACCCACATCGGGCTCTCTGCTCCGCAGGGAGCCTGCTTCCCCCTCTCTCTCTGTCTGCTTCTCTGCCTACTTGTGATCTCTGTCAAATAAATAAATAAAATCTTTAAAAAAAAAAGAATATTCGTTATATTATTTATTTATTTTCCATTGTATTATTTAATGAAGTTATTCATTTTTATCTTTAAAAAGATAAGTTGGTCACCTGGGTTGCTCAGTTGTTTGTGTCTGACTCTTGATTTTGGCTCAGGTCAGGTAATGATCTCAGGATTGTGAGATCGAGCCCCATGTCAGGCTCTGCACTGTGGGCGTGGAGGCTGCTTAAGATTTTCTCTCTCTTATGCTGCCCTTCCCCTTACTTCTCCTTGTTAAACAACAACAACAACAACAAAAACCTGCTTAAAAATTAAAAAAGAAAAAAAGGTAAGTTTAAGGTATAATATTTCTGTTAGTCACTCTAAATTTACCTGTAATTCATACGAGGTAATTTTTTTTCCCTTATAGTCAATGGCCATGTGTTGAAAAGCTTATTGCTGTTGAAGTAGTCGGATGGGTAGTCATTGCATGACAAGGCTTTTCGTATTTTTTATGTAAGGTTATAGCTACTTCCGTCCAACAGTTGCCCTGCATGTTTCTCCACAGAAGAAAAGTATTTAATTTCCCATTTAAGTACTGTTAGATTATCCAGGTCTAATTATCTAGTGTGTTTTATTTAAGGTCACCCTTCCTTCCTTTGTCATCCTTGGAACACTTCCTTAATAGTGTGTTTTACCAGCAAATCCCATAGGATTTCAGCTTCTCTTGGTTCTTAATGATAGGTCTCATATTTTGGTCTTCATTTCTTTATTTCTTTTTATTTTATTTATTTATTTGACAGTGAGAGAGAGAACACAAGCAGGGTGGGCAGGAGGCAGAGGGAGAAACAAGCTCCCTGCTGATCAAGGAGCCCCATGTGGGACTCTATCTGAGGACCCTGGGATCATGACCTGAGCTTGTGCTGGGAGCTGGGATCATGACCTAAGCAGGTGCTTAACCAACTGAGCCACCCAGGCATCCCAGTCTTCATTTCTTTTAACTTCATATTCTGTTCAATTAAATATTAAGTAAAAGATTAATTGAGTACATTAAATTTTTTTTCTTTTAAAATAATTTTAAATTTACAGAAGCAATGCAAAGATAGTACAAAGCGTTCCCATATACTCTTCACCCCGTTTTCTTTCTTTTTTCTTTTAAAGGGTTTTATTTATTTATGAGAGAGAGGGAGAGAGAACAAGCAGGAGGGAGGGGCAGAGTTTGAGGGAGAAGCAGACTCCCTGCTTAGCGGGGAGCCCTGATGTGGGGCTCAATCCCAGGACCTGACCAAAGGCAGACGCTTAGCAGGCTGAACCAACCAGGCCCCCACCCCCGCCCCCTGCCCCAGTTCTCTTTAATGTTCCACTAATGTCCTTTTTCTGATCTAGGATTTATTTTTTATTTATTTATTTATTTTTTTAATTTATTTGACAGACAGATCACAAGTAGGCAGAGAGGCAGGCAGAGAGAGAGGAGGAGGAGGCAGGCTCCCTGCTGAGCAGAGAGCCCGATGCGGGACTCGATCCCAGGACCCCGAGATCATGACCTGAGCCGAAGGCAGAGGATTTAACCACTGAGCCACCCAGGCGCCCCGTGATCTAGGATTTAATTCAAGACACTGTAAGGGCCTATTTAGAGCAATTCCATCCGGTTAAACAGTGATTTTGTTGTTTATGCAGTAAAACTTAAACTGACCCTGCCCACCCCTCCCAGGGGACTTACTTAAAAGTAAGTCTGGGAAACAGTGTCAGGTAACAAAGCCCAAATACAAGGGCAAGTCAGGCCAGGTGGAGACATCCAATCAGTGGGGTGCGCATACTGTCTCCCTAGCTACCAAGGAGTGTGGGCCCCGCCTTTTGGGCACCTTTTAGGCACCGATTCTGACCAAGATGATAGGCTAGTTCAAATATCTACTATAGGGTGAACTGTGATTCAATTGGTCACGTGTGTGTGACCTAGCATGACTGTGCAGCTTTCTCTGTGTGTTACAATCTCATTGGACACCTGTGTGTGGCCAGGCTCAACCACATGGCCCTTGCCCTTTAAAAGTTAGTAGGTAAGGCAGGGAGGAGTCGCCCTCTCTGTAAGAGGTGGCCCTGACCAGTCGGTTTGATTCTTGATGCTTGGCACGAAATAAAGCTTTGCTTGACCTTCACTTTGTATCAGTCTCGCTCCTTTGATTACAGACCCATTAACACCACATTCTAAACTACGTTGTCGTGTTTCCTTTATCTCCTGTGACCTATGACAGTTTCTCAGATTTTCTTTGCTTTTCGTGATCTTGACATTTTTAGAGTATTGGTCAGGTTTTTTTTGTTTTTGTTTTTGTTTTTTAAGGATTATTTATTTATGGGGCCCCTGGATGGCTTAGTCCTTAAGCGTCTGCATTTGGCTCAGGTCATGATCCTGGGGTCCTGGGATGGAGCCCCACATCGGGCTCCCTGCCCAGCGGGAAGCATGCTTCTCCCTCTCCCACTCCCCCTGCTTGTGTTTCCTCTCTCACTGTCTCTCTCTCAAATAAATAAATACAATCTTTAAAAAAAAAAAAAAAAAGAGAGAGAGAGAAACCAAGATAATGCTGCTAGTGTGCTTGTTGCTACTGTAATGGCACTGTTCCTAGGCCATCTAAGCAGACAGCCCTAGGAAGTATATATACTAACCATATATATACACATACCTGTATTTTTTAAACATACAATGTATTATTTGCCCCAGGGGTACAGGTCTGTGAATCATCAGTCTTACACATTCCATAGCCGTCACCATAGCACATACCCTCCCCAAAGTCCATAGCCCAGCCACCCTATCCCTCTCACTCCACCCCAGCAACCCTCAGTTTGTTTTGTGAGATTAAGTCTCTTATGGGTTGTCTCCATTCTGATCCCATTTTGTTTCATTTTTTTCCTCCCTAGCCCCCTAGCCTCCACAACCTCCTGCCCTGCCTCTCAAATTCCTCATATGAGGGAGATTATATGATGATTGTCTTTCTCTGATTGACTTATTTCACTCAGCATCTATACCCTTTAGTTCCATCCACATAGTTGCAAATGGCAAGACTTTGTTTTTTGATGGCTGCATAGTATTCCATTGTATGTATATACCTACATCTTTTTTATCCGTTTTTTAAAAAAGGTTATATTTATTTAATTGACAGAGAGAGAGAGAGGAAACACAAGTAGGGGGAGTGGGAGAGGGAGAAGCAGGCTTCCCACTGAGCAGGAGCCTGATGACAGGACACGATCCCAGGACCCCGGGATCATGACCTGAGCTGAAGGCAGATGCTTAATGACGGAGCCACCCAGGTTGCCCCCATATCTGTATTTCTTTCTTTTTTTAAAATATTTTATTTATTTATTTGACAGAGATCACAAGTAGGCAGAGAGGCAGGCAGAGAGAGAGAGAGAGGAGGAAGCAGGCTCCCTGCTGAGCAGAGAGCCGGATGCGGGGCTCAATCCCAGGACCCTGAGACCATGACCTGAGCCGAAGGCAGAGGCTTTAACCCACTGAGCCACCCGGGCGCCCCATCCTTGGCCTTTTTTGAGGGGCACTTGCCTATAATATTTGATTAACATTTCCTTTGATTTAAGAATTCCATAAAAGCAGATCCACAGCTAGGGACAGAGTTCACCACTGCTGTCCACTGGTAATTTTGGGTATTGTAGTGGTAGTTACTTTGCTTTTGTTTCTTGTACATGAAGCTGAAAGTAAAAAATACAGTTGTAACAGCAGAATGAGACAGCTATGTAGGCAGTCCTCTAACACACGGCAGATACAAGAGGTGGGGATATTATTAAAAGATAGTACAAAACAATTTTTATGGGCGCCTGGGTGGCTCAGTGGTTAAGGCCTCTGCCTTCGGCTCAGGTCATGATCCCAGGGTCCTGGGATCGAGCCTCACATCGGGCTCTCTGCTCAGCAGGGAGCCTGCCTCCTCCTCCTCTCTCTCTCTGCCTATTTGTGATCTGTCTGTCAAATAAATAAAAATCTTTAAAAAAAACAAAACAAAACAAAAAAACAATTTTTATTTCATCCTCATTTCATTCTGTACTGTTTATTTTTATGTTTCTGAAGTTCACTGTGGTTATATTGACCAGAACTCTGGCTGGTCTAATACATTGTTCCCAGGCTTTTTAACCTCAGAGAGAGAAATTTATTGGCATGACTGACATGGTTGTCACCTTTTTGCTTTTTGAGACAAATACATTTAAAAAAATCTAATGCCATAATTTCATAAAGGAAAAAACTTCAATACTTCAAAGCTCAGATAGAATATAATAATAAAGTGTATTTGTTTATTTTTTAAAGATTTTATTCATTTATTTGACGGACAGATCACAAGTAGGCAGAGAGAAAGGCAGAGAGAGAGGGGGAAGCAGGCTCCCTGCTGAGCAGGGATCCCAGTGCGGGGCTCGATCCCAGGCCCTGAGGTCATGACCTAAGCCGAAGGCAGAGGCTTAACCCACTGAGCCCCTCAGGTGCCCCTGTTACTTTTTTTAGATTTTATTTTTAAGTCCTCTCTGCACCCCACGTGGTGCTCAAACTCACAATCCCAAGATCAAGAGTAGCACATCCCACTGACTGAGCGCCCCTGAGATATATTTCTTCAGAGTGAAGACATTTAATTTCATTACTCTTCTGTTAAGATTCTTACCTTCCTCATTTTTCCATGGGTGAATGAAAATATCATTATAGGTCAGTGTTTGAGAACGACTGGTCTGTTGTCTCTTATAAACAGAGACTTTGGTATTTTGTCATTATGCTCCTTTCCTCCACAGGTAGAAAGCAACTGTGAAAACCTTTTTTATAATATAGAATAAGGGTTTGTGTGTTTGAGATATTTAATAGATTCATGACCTGTTGAACTAAATTCTAAGTTTTTGGGTTCATCATAGTGACGGACCATGAGCTGCGCTGTGATGTTAAGGTTGACGTGGTAGAGAGAATTGAAATTATATCTCGAACCCGGGAACTCTACGTAGATGATTCACCACTGGAACTGACGGTGAGGGCGTTGGATGCTGAAGGTAGGGGACTTGAGGTGATTCAACAAAATTACCTAAAATAAAGTACTACTCCTTTGTGTTTAGTACTTGGGGAAAAAAGCAACTCGAGAGATAAAAGTAGATGAGAAATCGTATTTATTTGTTTGTTTAAAAATATTTTATTTATTTACTTGACAGAGAGAGAGATCACAAGGAGGCAGAGGCAGACAGAGAGGGGGAAGCAGGCTCCCCGCTGGGCAGAGAGCCCGATGCGGGGCTCGATCCCAGGACCCTGAGATCATGAACTGAGTTGAAGGCAGAGGGCCAAGCCACTGAGCCATCCAGGCGCCCCAGTATTTATTTTTTTATATGAGGTTCATGTACACAAGGAACTGATAATTATGAGTATGGTTCAATGTATTAGCTACATACTTTCATAGAATTTTTCTGCTTATATTTAGTTATTGGTTATCTCAGATGTTTTCTTAAATATCTGGATTCAGTCACTGAGCTTCTGCTGATGATCCCTAGATCAGCCATTAAGAACATTTGTTTGCAATTGATTACTAGCTCTGTTTTGATCAGTCCACTTTCTGTAGGCCAGGGGAATTATGTGTAAACCTATGAAAAGTTTTATGATTTTTTTTTAAAGATTTTTATTTATTTATTTGACAGAGAGATAGCGAGAGGAGGAACACAAGCAGGAGGGTGGGAGAGGGAGAAGAAAGCTTCCCAACGAGCAGGGAGCCCAGTGTGGGTCTGGATCCCAGTGTGGGGCTTAATCCCAGGACCGTGGGATCATGACCTGAGCTGAAGGCATAAGCTTAACAACTGAGCCACCCAGGTGCCCCGATTTTATTTTTCTTGAGACTGATTTTAAATTGCTTTTAGTACACTATATAACTGTGTAATGTGGTATTTAAAACATTTAAATTTGCCTCTGCCTTCGGCTCAGGTCATCATCTCAGGGTCCTGAGATCAAGCCCTGCATCAGGATCCCTGCTCAGCAGGGAGCCTGCTTCCCCCTCTCTCTCTGCCTGCCTCTCTGCCTACGTGTGATCTCTGTCAAATAAATAAAAATAAAAAATCTAAAATAAAATTTAAATTTATTGCCACTTTCTTTGTAAACTATTGTAAATAATAATTTTTCAATTTAAAAATAAATATTAGAAGTATTCTGGAATCTAGTTTTTATAAAAATTTATGTTGAAGGGACCATGATTTAGGGATGCCTGTCATCCCTGAAGTGGACTGTGCAGTGGCATTTATGAGGAAGGGTACAGAAGGAGTTAAAGAGCCAGAAGTTAATCAGCTTGAGTCTTTTCTGCATTCAGAAAGTTTGTGTAGCAACAGTAGTTTTATTGTTTGTGTAGGGATCTTCCTGGTGTATGTGTTTTAAATTCACTAATGGTAGTGCTTCTATTTGTTAATGAAGGAGGCCTAAATATAATTTTCTAGTTAGGTTTCTCTTTCTAGGTAAAGATACATGAATATTTTTGAATATGTGATTCTGTCCTGTCTGCTTTTGTCTTGCTTTATAGGAAATACTTTTAGTAGTTTGGCAGGGATGATGTTTGAGTGGAGCATCGCCCAGGATAACGAATCAGCAAGAGAAGAATTGTCTAGCAAAATTAGGTAACACTGCAACCAACATAAACCATCTCATTTTGAAGGAGACATCTGCATTTGGGTGGCGCGCTGAACAGCAACTATCTGTATGGGCTTTGATAATCCTGCTGTCTGGACTTTTTTGGAACAGATAAATTTACCAGGAGGAAATGTCTTTGATAGAATGACATATGGTGTGGGTGCAGGTACTTTTATGATTGGTTAATGTGAACCACTCCAGAGGAATTCATGAGCTCAGGACTGTACAATTGTTTGAGCCAGGTGCGTCCTCCAGCAGGTTAGTTATTCATGCTCTCTGCACGTGCTGGGGGACAGTGAGTGGATGACAGTATGAAATTTTGTTTTTAGTACTAAGAAATAGCTCTCAGACAGTCCCAAGTTTTAGTCCCGTAATAGCTTTAGCCAGAAGCACATTAAATACTTTCGTTCTATCTAATACTTATGGAAAACAGATTTTTAAAAAAAGATTTTATTTATTTATTTGGCAGAGTAAGAGCATGAGCAGGGGGGAGGAGCAAGGGGAGAGAGAGAGAAGCAGACCAGGGAGCCTGATGTGGGACTGGATCCCAGGACCCTGGGGTCACGACCTGAGCTGAAGGCAGATGCCTAACTGGTCGTGATCCCAGGGTCCTGGGATCAAGCCCTGCAGGACCTGACTAAGGGTCAGGTCCTGACTAACTGACTAAGCCACTCAAGTGCCAATGAAAAACAAATTTTAGGACTTTTTACAATATATAGACATTGAAGAAACTATGTTTAAAGTCTCTTAGTGCCTTTTGGAAGATGACTCATTACTTGATTACACTAGGAACAAACTTTATTTTATCTCTTAAGGATTCTGAAATACTCTGAAGCCGAGTATTCTTCCCCTGTGTATATTGCTGAGATGGAAAAAGAAGAGAAACAAGGAGATATGATTTTGGTGTCTGGGATCAGAACTGGTGCTGCTGTTGTAAAAGTTCGAATTTTTGAGCCGTTCTATAAGGTAAACAGTTTGTGCCACAAACTTTCAAACTTTCATTTAAGGGCCTTGTCTGTGGAAAATATTATTCCTTATATTTATTTATAATGGAAGCCCTTTAACCTGATATGATTTGGGTCAATAGTTGGTCTTTAATTGAAAACTCATTTGAACTAGGTAGACATAAAAAATACTTATCTTCTTCAAGCCTGTTGCTAATTATAATTACACATACAACAGGTGTTTCTCTTAAAATGTGTAAGCACAGTTTGTTCGCCTGCCCTTGGGTGGGGACCCAGGATGCTTTCCTGGCCACGAACTCATAGTTTAGAAACATGAATGTATGCTCATGCTTACACCTGGTGCAGTTCCTACTTTCTTTTTCTTTTCATTTTTTTTTTTAAAAAAAGATTATTTATTTATTTATTTATTTGACAGACAGAGACCCCAAGTAGGCAGAGAGAGAGGAAGGGAAGCAGGCTCACCGCTGAGCAGAGAGCCCGATGCAGGGCTCAATCCCAGGACCCTGGGATCACGACCTGAGCTTTAACCCACCGAGCCACCCGGGTGCCCCCTGTTTTCATTTTTAATTTCATTTTATAGTCGAGTGAAAAAATTAGACATGTGTGAAGCAATTTGAGTACAGAATTCTATATTTTTCAAGGATTTTTCCATAATCTTTTACACTTTTCACCTACACCTAACAGTGATAGCTGTACCTTTTTTCAGCTTGCTTTAGACTTCTTTACAAAACATTTAAATTTTTTGTAGGAACAGCAGCTCCCTTTGCATTCATGGTTTATTTTATTTAGTTTTTAAAAAGATTTTATTTATTTATTTGACAGGGAGAGTGAGATCACAAGCAGGCAGAGAGGCAGGTGGAGAGAGGGTGGAAGCAGAGAGCCTGATGTGGGGCTCCATCCAGTACTGGGCTCAGTCCCAGTACCCTGAGACCATGACGTGAGCTGAAGGCAGAGGCTTAATCCACTGAACCACCCAGGCGCCCTTATTTATTTGACAGACAGAGATCACATATAGGCAGAGAGGCAGGCAGAGAGAGAGGGGGAAGCAGGCTTCCTGCTGAGCAGAGAGCCTGGTGAGGGGCTTGATCCCAGCACTCTGGGATCATGACCTGAGCAGAAGGCAGAGGCTTTAACCCACTGAGCCACCCAGGCGCCCCAGTGGTTTATTTTTTAAGGTAATTATAATTAAAAGTGCAAATGTCGTAAATAGGTTTCAGAAAAATCAATGTCTTTTGGTGAGTGTCTCATTCAAATGGCAGGGACATGGTATGGATACCATAGATTGTAGCCTACCAGCCTTGTGTTGGGTTAGTCTTCACAACAGTCAGGGGTAGAGAATTAATCTGACTTAATCTGGAAGTCAGTTCATTGGAGTCTGGTTAAAAGAATTTCTGTGGTATCCAATTAAGTATTCCCTTGTTTCATTTCAGCATATGTGCCTTTTTATTTACCACCTCTTCTGCTTTAGAAGTCTTGTCATTTTTTATTCTTAGTTTGAGCGACTTAGAAAGTCAGTATAATATTAAGATTCATGGTCACTTTTTTTTTTTTAAGATTTTATTTATTTATTCGACAGACAGAGATCACAAGCAGGCACAGAGGCAGGCAGAGAGAGAGGAGGAAGCAGGCTCCCTGTGGAGCAGAGAGCCCAACGTGGGGCTCAATCCCAGGACCCTGGGATCATGACCTGAGCCGAAGGCAGAGGCTTTAACCCACTGAGTCACCCAGGAGCCCCTCATGGTCACTTTTTTTTTTTTTTTAAGATTTTATTTATTTATTCGACAGACAGAGATCACAAGTCGGCAGAGAGGCAGGCAGAGAGAGAGAGAAGAGGAATCGGGCTCCCTGTGGAGCAGACAGCCCGATGTGGGGCTCGATCCCAGGACCCTGGGATCCTGACCTGAGCTGAAGGCAGAGGCTTTAACCCACTGAGCCACCCAGGCACCCCCCTCATGGTCACTTTTTAAGGATAACTGAAATTATGATTCTTTTTTAAAGATTTAATTTATTTATTTATTTGAGAGAGATAGAGCATGAGCAGGGATAGTGGCAGAGGGAGAAGCAGACCCCCTGCTGAGCAGGGAGCCTGATGTGGAACTCATCTGGGAGTTCCAGGATCATGACCTGAGCTGAAGGCAGTCGCTCAACCAATCGAGCCACTTAGATGCCCTGAAATTATGATTTGTGATTAGGAAAGCATTTTTTAAATCCCTCTAAGATAATTTTATTTATTTATTTATTTATTTATTTTGAAAAAGACTTTTATTTATTTATGACAGAGAGATAGCGAGAGAGGGAACACAAACACAGGGGAGCTGAAGAGGGAGAATCAGGCTCCCTGCCAAGCAGGAAGCCCATAGGGGGCTCGATCCCAGGACTCTGGGATCATGACCCGGGCTGAAGGCAGATACTTAACTGACTGAGCCACCCAGGCGCCCCACTGTAAGATAATTTTAAAAGAGACATAAGATTTTTTTTAAGATTTTATTATTTATTTGACAGAGATCACAAGTAGGCAGAGAGGCAGGCAGAGAAAGAAGAAGGGAAGCAGGCTTCCCGCTGAGCAGAGAGCCCAATGTGGGACTCAATCCCAGGACCCTGGGATCATGACCTGAGCCAAAGGCAGTGGCTTTAACCCACTGAGCCACCCAGGTGCCCCAAGAAGTAAACTTTTAGCAAGGAAGATGAACTTCAGGAAATGTTGCTTATGGAAACTCGTTTTTTTCCTTCCTCTTTTAGAAAGTGGCAGCAGCATTGATACGTCTGTTAGTTTTGGAGAATATATTTCTTATACCATCGCATGATATATATCTCTTAGTAGGAGCATATATTAAATACCGAGTTGCAAAAATGGTGCAGGGAAGAATGACAGGTAAGGTGATTTATCTTTTCCTAAGATGAACATTTCCCAGATCCTTCCTGCTGACAATAAGAGAAGCAACTCCCATCTTTTTTTTTTTTTTTTAAGATTTTATTTATTTATTTGACACAGAGAGAGAGATCACAAGTAGGCAGAGAGGCAGGCACAGAGAGAGAGAGAGGGAAGCAGGCTCCCCGCTGAGCAGACAGCCTGATTTGGGGCTTGATCCCAGGACCTTGAGATCATGACCTGAGCAGAAGGCAGAGGCTTTAACCCACTGAGCCACCCAGATGCCCCGAGAAACAACTCCATCTTACGTATACAAATACTTCTTTATGTTTTTAGATTTTGTGATAAAGTATTCCTTAATTGCTATATTTGAGATAATACTGTGCAGAGATTGTCCCCCTGTCTTGAACAGACTAATGCTTAGCCCGGTGCCTATAGGCATCTAAATTCTCTGTTAAAACCACAGCCAAATATTTACTAGATTTTTTACGGCAAGTGAGGACACTTTACCAGAAGGGACTTGAATGATCTTTGTAGAAGTTGTTTCTTGAGAAACTCAGTTTATTCACTGAAAACTTGACACTCTGTTGACCTTAGAAGTCCCAATGAGTTTATAAAGTGTGCATTGGCTTCATTAGCCTTAGTCCTTTCCTTCCTTACTTAGTGGGGATCTTTCTTGATACTTTCAGTTCACTGGTTTTTAAGAATGCAAGCAATATCAATGATAAACTCATATAGTAACCCCCCCCATGGCTAATGTCAAAATTTATCATAGGGGGAAGGAAAGTAGAAGCAGATCATACTCTTACTTAGGCGTGCTTCCTGATTTGCCTCTTATAATCCAACAATACATTGTTGTCTCTTATAATGGCTGCTCTTGTTACATTTATAAAGTATCTTTCATGTCTTACAGAGGTGGGATTTCCCCTAGAACACTATACACTGGAATTGCAAGATGACAGAGTTGCATGTAATTGGTCTCTTTCTGGGAAAGTGGCTTTACTGGATGAGAAAAGAGCTATGGTGACTGCTGTTCAACTGGGCCAAACTAACCTTGTCTTTGTCCACAAAAGTATCCTTTTCATGTTTTAGCTGTCACTCTGTGTTTCCCTGAGTATGCAAGACATGTTCCTTGGTAAAATAATTTGTTAAGATTATACTTATTTTCTATAGGTTTTATTTTTAACAAAGAACTATTATTAATTATTATTTTCAGAATTTCTAACAAAGGGAAGGTGAGGAAGAGAATAGTTGGAACGTGGCATCTGTTCACTTCGATGCTTACTTGCAACCTCAGTGAGATTATAACTAGACTGGGAAAGCAGCTTGAAGAGACTTCTGTGAATTTTGTTTAATTTCTTCATTCCCATTTCCACATGAATATTTTAGAAAAGATGGTGTGGTATTGTCTGCACTAGATGCTTAATTAATATTTGTTAAATTGAGTTGAGAGCAATTTTTAAAAAATTCACTAAACCTGCTCTGTAATGACTGAAGAAAGAGAGATTTAGAGCTCTGTTATAGTCCAAGAAAACAGAACGAAGTTTTATTTTATTTATTTATTTTTTAAAGATTGTATTTATTTATTTATTTGTCAGAGAGAGAGAGAGAGCACAAGCAGCCAGAGCTGCAGGCAGACGCAGAGAGAGAAGCAGGCTCCCCACTGAGCAAGGAGCCCAATGTGGGACTCGATCCCAGGACCCTGGGATCATGACCTGAGCCGAAGGCAGCGGCTTAACTGATTGAGCCACCCAGGCGCCCCCAGAATGAAGATTTAAACAAAATTGAAATATTTGGACTCCATTTCTCAATGTTTGATTTTGAAATATGTCCTATTTTTGAGTATTTGAATCTGAAAGAGATTAATTCATTTAGCAAATATTTATTTTAACCCTACAATACGCTCAGCATTGTTCTGAGCGCTGGAAAGGCAGACTGCTAGTTTACTCCGGGTAGTTGGGGGGGTCTTCTGTGAAAGGCAGCCCTGCAGTGGTGTGGGCCGTGCAGACACCTGCGTGAAAGAGCTCAAGGAGGAGGAGATAGCACTTGCCGAGCTGGTGAGGCGGAGCGTGTCTGGCATGGTTAAAGATGAGCAAAGCCGGCAGTGAGACTGAAGTGCTGAGAAGAGGGGCAAAGTAGGAGAGGTGGTGGAATGGGGGAGGGAGGGAGTTGTGTGGCACCTGGTAGGCTAGGAGAGTACAGTATTGCTTGTATAATCATATTAGCGCCTTATATTACTTGTCTAAAACATATTAAGGAGGGTTTTGGGTCCAGAGTTGTTTGTTTTTTTAGTCATTTTAAGATGCATAGGACATTGGTCAACAGATACAAGAGTACCTACAAAACTAACTAAATCATTCAATATTAGAGCCCCAGCTGTGTGTCAGGTGCTTCCCTGAATTCCCCAGGCAGACTTATATGACCTTACCTCCCACCCCAATATTCTCAGGTCATATTGTTATTTATTCCAAAGTAGTAGATATTAAAATACAGTATACTTGGGCTCCTGGGTGGCTCAGTGGGTTAAGCCTCTGACTTCGGCTCAGGTCATGATCTCAGGGTCCTGGGATTGAGGCCTGCATTGGGCTCTCTGCTCAGCGGGGAGCCTGCTTCTCCCTCTCTCTGTCTGCCTCTCTGCCTGCTTGTGATCTCTCTCTCTCTGTCAAATAAATAAAATGCAGCATACTTATCTATTTATATGTCTTCCTGGAGGATGTGGATGGTGATACTCATAACTCCTTCCAGCCCCTGGCTTAGGGCGACTGGCTGTTCTATTCTTAGAGAACAAGAAGAGCAGCAGGTTTATGGGAAAGGAAAACTACGTTACTTTTTCACAAGTTAACCTGAAGTACCTGTAGGATAGAAATGCCAACAGATATTTTACTTTTATTTTTTAAAAGATTTTATTTTATTTATTTGAGAGAGAGCGTGTGACTTAGCACGAAGGAGTGTGGAGAGAGAAAGGGAGAGGAAGAAGCAGACTGCCCACTGAATGGGAGCCTAAGGCGTTGCTTGATCCTAGGACTCCTAATCATGACCGGAGCCAAAGGCAGACACTTAACTGAACCACCCACGCACCCCCAACAGGTACATTTATTATGCATCTGGAGGAGAAAGATTCAGGATAAAGATAGGTATTTGAGAGATGAGTTTATAGATAGGTGACAGTTGAAGCTGTTGTCGTGGACAAAAATCACTGAGAGTATATAGAGTTAAAATGAGAAGAGGAGCAAAGACCAGCTTTTAAGGTTCATGTGGAAAAAGAGGAATTCTTTTTTTTTTTTTTTAAGATTTTATTTATTTATTTGACAGAGAGAGATCACAAGTAGATGGAGAGGCAGGCAGAGAGAGAGAGAGAGGGAAGCAGGCTCCCTGCTGAGCAGAGAGCCCGACACGGGACTCGATCCCAGGACCCTGAGATCATGACCCGAGCCGAAGGCAGAGGCTTAACCCACTGAGCCACCCAGGCGCCCCTCTTTTTTTTTCTTTTTTTTTTTTTTTTTAAGATTTTATTTATTTATTTGAGAGAGAGAATGAGCTGGGTGGGGGAGGGACAGAGGGAGAGAATCTTAAGTAGACACTGTGCTAAGTACGGAGCCCACACAGCGGGGCTCAGTCTCATGACCCTGAAATCATGACCTGAGCCAAAATCAAGAGTTGGACATTTAACCTACTGAGCCACCCAGGTGCCCCAAGACGTGAGAACTTTTATGAGATAAGAGAAACTTGAACATGTCTGTAAGGTAAACAGAAAGATGGCACAGAGGTGGGAGAAAGGAGGGTCAGTGGATGATGGAGCAAGGTTTCTGAGGGGTAAGGGAAAATGAGTTTCAGAACACATGGAAGGATTGGGTGGAAGGTCTCTTATTCTGACAAAGGAGGAATGAATTAGTTTAGCGATCTGTCCAGATCTGTTTCCTCATCTGTAAAAGTGGAGGGAATGTTGTGTCTTTGAATTTCCTTCTAGCTCTTACATTTTATGAACATTAGATTAGAGTACATATCAGAACCAAACCTAAATTGCCACAGAGGTACCTGTACAGTCTCTAAAAGATTTGTTTTAATGACTAGATAAAATTGACATGTCAATTGTTTGTGTATCAATAGCTCATTTGGAATTTTGAGGCAGTTTTAAAAGTTTGATCCCTCAAGTGGATTAAATATTACTTTACTTCCATTATCACAATGGGTTACAGTAGTGACAAATTGTAATCTAGTACATGGCTGAATTACTACGCTTCCTAAATTAGTGTACTTAGAATGATTGAGTGTTTTCTGTTCAGTTATCTCAGTTATATATTTTTTCTTAGCTTTTGGGTGTAGTATATTTTAGAGAGGGAAGTATATTTCTGGAAGTATTCCAGGAAGTATATTCCTGATTCTGTATAGGACAATAACAGAATAAATTCATATTTTTGCTAGAAATTAACTGAAGGGGTAGTGGGTAATATGGTGTCTAAGTGACTAGCAGTATCTTTCATGACAAAGAGAAAACATTTGGTAATAAAGATTTACTGTAGATAATGGAAAATCAACTAGTAACTTTTAAAACTGTCTGCAGAGCCTGAGGCAGATTGCTGGGCTGGATGGCAGGTCATTCCCCTCCCTCCCCATCATCACCACTATCCGATTCAATAGCCAGAGTGATGCCACATTGTCCTGCTTTCCATAATGGGCCCCTCATGTAAGAATTTACTTGAAGGGGCACCTGGGGCCTCAGAGGGTTAAAGCCTCTGCCTTTGGCTCAGGTCATGATCCCAGAGTTCTGGGATCAAGCCCTGAATCGGGCTTTCGGCTCCATGGGGAGCCTGCTTCCTCCTCTCTCTCTGTGCCTGCCTCTCTGCCTACTTGTGATCTCTGTCTGTCAAATAAATAAATAAAAATCTTAAAAAAAAAAAGAATTTACTTGGAGAAAGAGTTCTACAGCTAAATGAATACTAAAAGCATGGAGAGTTATCTTTTTGTATCATTCCATCTTCCTTAAATTTGAAATTCAAGAATACCTGAGTCCTATGATGACTGAGTTCCTCAGACTTTTCTCAGAAATATATACATTTAAGTTTTTGCTTTCCAAAGGATGATAAAAAATAGGATTTTTGTTTGTTTCTGTTTGTGCATTTATTATTTTTTTCTTCAGTAGCTCACATTTGTCTTTTCACTCAACTCTGATTCATATGATTTCCTTAAGCAAAAATTAAGATGTCCATATGCGATCTGTGTCTGGACTCCCAAATTGCACCATATATGTTGTGGAGCCTGGATTTTTAGGTATTTATTTATTTATTTTTAGAGAAAGGTCGGGGGAAAGAAGAGCAGGTAGAGAGGGAAAGAGGGAATCTTAAGTGGGCTCTGTGCCCAGCTCAGAGTCCAACTCAGGGCTCAATCTCATAAGCCTGAGATCACGACTTGAGCTGAAAGCAAGAATCAGTCACCCAACCGACAAAGCCACCTAGGCGTTCCTGGAGTTTTAGGTATTTTTAGATAATGATTTTCAGAAAGCTGAATAGCTTTGACTGTTTCATTAAAATGAGTGCATTAGAAACTAGAGTACTTCTTGAGCCTTCAAATTTAACTTTCCTTTGACATGTTTTCTCACATTGTTATGGTTCCATGCTGCCTGCAAGTGTGAAGCATCTTGAAACATTGTGAAAAAATGTGAAGACCTATGTGGTACAATATTGGGTTAGAAAGAGAGATTTCATACTAAGAGAAAAGAATACTGATGTCCTTAGGTCATATCAAACTGGTCTGACTGAAAGAAGCTGAAATCTTGCCTGACACAGTATGAAAGAGCAAAACTGTGATTTGTTTTGTATACAGTTGTGGGTGAGAGTGTTTCTTTATACCTGAGATTAACTAAATTAAGCCAGGATCTTCATTTTTAGAATTCCAAATTATTCAATTTGAAGGAGGGAGCTAAATGATCAAGCTTAGAAATAATCTCCATCTATTTCTTTTTTAAAAAAGATTTTATTGGGGCGCCTGGGTGGCTCAGTGGGTCAAAGCCTCTGCCTTCAGCTTGGGTCATGGTCCCAGGTCCTGGGATCGAGCCCCGCATCAGGCTCTCTGCTCAGCGGAGAGTCTGTTTCCTCCTATCTCTCTCTGCCTGCCTCTCTGCCTAGAGAGTCTCTTTCCTCCTATCTCTCTCTGCCTGCTTCTCTGCCTACTTGTGATCTCTGTCTGTCAAATAAATAAATAAAATCTTTAAAAAAAAAAATAAAAAAAAAATAAAAAAGATTTTATTTATTTATTTGACAGACAGAGATCACAAGTAGACAGAGAGAGAGAGGAGGAAGCAGGCTCCCCGCTGAGCAGAGACCCTGATGCGGGGCTCGATCCCAGGACCCTGAGATCAGAGGTTTAACCCACTGAGCCTCCCAGGTGCCCCTGTATTTTTTAATTCATTGTAGAAAATGAACGTTCTCTTCTGATGTTTTTCATGAGAGACAGGCAGAGGGAGAAGCAGGCTCCCCAAGGAGCAGGAAGCCTGATGCGGGATTTAATCCCAGTGCCCTGGGATCATGACCTGAGCCGAAGGCAGACACTTAACCATCTGAGCCACCCAGGTGCCCCAAAGGTGGCAGCAGCTTGGCCCAAAGGGTGAGGTTCCACCCAGACTTGAACTCGGATTGCTGGAATCAGAGTCCAGAGTGCTCACCATTACACCATGGAACCGCCGTCTCTGATATTTTTGTTGCTTGATTTATATACAGGTTTCACAGTTCAGCCTGGAGACCGATGGAGTCTAGAGGTGGGACAAGTGTATGTCATTACAGTAGAAGTGTTTGATAAAAGCAGTACAAAGGTCTATATTTCAGATGTGAGTGTCTCTTGTATTTTTCCAGCCCCATGTATGGATAACTTCTTGAGTGGGCCACCTTTCTGGCTAGGAAGGCTTTCTTTTTTTTGCTTCCAGACTTTACTTTTAAAGTTACAAAAATAAATAAATAAATAAATAAATAAATAAATAAAGTTACTACTTTATTAGGATTATTAAATAGTTCTGTCCTTTAGGAAAGGTAAACTGAAAGTAAAATACATAATTCAGTCAGAATTCTAGGAAAGAGTTGAAGGGAAGGCCAAAACATTTTGGAGGTGTCTCATTCTAGGACTCCCTTGGAGTTGGTCACCTCTGTTTGGCAGTGGTGCAAGGAACAGTCCCAGAGGACAGTACTGCACTTACCCTCCAGGGCCCTTTGGGTTTTTTTCCCTGAAAAAATGTTAACTTATGGAATGGCAAAAATTCTACCAAAATTTATATAAACTTTGACTCTATTTCTGATCACTTGCCATTAATGGATCGTTCAAGTACCATTTTAAAATTACGTCTTTCCAACTTAGCATTTCCATGAGGAGAGTGAAAGTTTTGTTTTAATTTATCCCCAGAGTGCATAGCCACACTTTTAATTTTTTTAATGCTTTGGGATTAAGATGGCTGTCGGGAAAAAGCAAACATCTCAGTTTTGTGTCAATATTGGGCTGATTGACAGAATCTCAGGATCATGTGCCGGTTCGAAAGCGAGTACTTTGAGGAGCAGCTCACTACTGTGAATGGGTCTTACCACGTAGTCAAAGCCTTGAAAAGTGGTGTTGTGGTGATGAACGCATCCCTGACTTCCATCGTCTACCAGGTAGAAATTAAAAGGATCGTCTTTGAATACCCCAAACACTCATGAGGCTCGGCTGACTTACTGATTTATAGGCAGACACATGGTCTGTCCCACCCTGCCTTTCATAACTTGAAAAAGGAACTGACGACCAGGGCACGCGGTTGTTTGTACCCGTGCAGATTCTCTGTTGCCGTCTTTGTCATTGTTCACGTCTGCATTTGTGCTCACTGTGTGGATATACCGTTTGAGGTTCATGTGTGTGTTTCCATGTGCTGTCAGGCTTCCGTAGAGTACTTTCTAGTCTGAAGATCCAAAGGGTTACTATGTCAACTTATTTAACCATGCCACCAACAGGGAGCTTTTTGCATTTCCATTTTTTCACTCTTGTAAATGCCATAACTGAGTTTCTTTGTGTAGTTTTTTCCTTTTGATTAATTTTCATATGGCATAATGCCAGAAATGGAATTACTGGGTAAAAGGATAAAGTATGAATCTGTTTCTACTGTCTCTAAAATGCATGAGTTTCTGGTTTTGTTTTGTTTTGCTTTTTATTTGTGTGAGAAAGAGAGAGCACGAGCAGGGGGAGGGGCAGGTAGAGGGAGAAGCAGGCTCCCCACTGAACAAGGAGCCTGATGCCAGACTCAATCCCAGGACACTGGGATCAGGACCTGAGCCAAAGGCTGACACTTAGCAGATTGAGCCACCCAGGCATCCCAAGTTTCTGGTTTGTAATAGCCTGCCATTTCCTAGACCTCCTTTTTTTCCATGGATCTTTTCACCTGGTTGTTTAAGATAAAACCCCAGGGGTGGTCCTTGACTCTCCCTTCCCCTCACCTGCTGCATTTAGTACAACATTGAATGCCACGTCAGTTCTCAATATCTCTCAAACCCATTTCTTAGTAACCCCCCAGTGTCTTTTTTTTTTTTTTTTAAGATTTTATTTATTTGAGAGACAGACAGAGTGAGAGAGAACATTGAGCAGGCTGAGGGGCAGAGAGAGAAGCAGATTTCCTGCTGATCAGGGAGCCCAACGTGGGGTTCAATCCCAGGACCCTGGGATCATGACCTGAGCTGAAGGCAGATACTTAACCAACTGAGTCACCCAGGAGCCCCAAGAAATGAACAGATTTCTATATGTTGATTTTGTTTTCTGCAACTTTACTGAATTCGTTTATTAATTCTGGCAGTTTTTTGGTGGAGTCTTTTTGAGTTTTCTGTATATAGTATCATGTCATCTGCAAATAGTGGAAGTTTTACTTCTTCCTTACCAATTTTGATGCCTTTTATTTTTAAGATTTTATTTATTTACTTGAGAGAAAGAGAGAGTGAACGAGAGAGAATGAGAGGGGAGAGGATCAGAGGGAGAAGCAGACTCCTGGGTGAGCAGGGAGCCCGATGTGGGACTCATTCCTGGGACTTCAGGATCATGACCTGAGCCAAAGGCAGTCGCTTAATCAACTGAGCCACCCAGGCACCCCTGATACCTTTTTTTTTTTTTTTTAAAGATTTTATTTATTCGACAGACAGAGATCACAAGTAGGCAGAGAGGCAGGCAGAGAGGGAGGGGGAAGCAGGCTCCCCGCTGAGCAGAGAGCCCGATGCGGGGCTTGGTCTCAGGACCCTGGGACCCTGGGACCATGACCTGAGCCAAAGGCAGAGGCTTTAACCCACCAAGCCACCCAGGCGCCCCACCCCCTGATGCATTTTTGTTGTGTTGTTGTGTGATTTCCGTGGTACTACTTCTAGTACTATGTTGAATAAAAGTGGTGAGAGGGGCGCCTGGGTAACTCAGGTGGTTAAGTGTCTGCCTTTGGCTCAGATCATGATCCTAGGATCCTGGGATTGAGCCCTGTGTTGGGCTCCCTGCTCAGCTGAGATCCTGCTTCTCCTTCTCCCTCTGCCATTTCCCCTGATTATGATCTCTTGCTTGTGTTCTCTCTCTCTCAGACAAATAAAACCTTAAAAAAAAAAAAAAAAGCTGTGAGCATAGACATCCTGGTCTTGTTCCTGACCTTAGGGGAAAAGTTCTGTTTTTCCCCATTAAAGATGATGTTAGCTGTGGGTTTTTCATAAACAACCTTTATTATGTTGAGGTATATTCCCTCTAAACCCACTTTGTTGAGGGCTTTTATCATGAATGGATGTTGTACTTTTTCAAATGCTTTTTCTGTGTCTATTGAAACAATCATATCGTGTTTTTTTTAAAGATTTTTTTTTTTTAAAGATTTTATTTATTTATTTGACAGAGAGAGATCACAAGTAGACAGAGAGGCAGGCAGAGAGAGAGGAGGAAGCAGGCTCCCCGCTGAGCAGAGAGCCCGATGCGGGACTCGATCCCAGGACCCTGAGATCATGACCTGAGCCGAAGGCAGCAGCTTAACCCACTGAGCCACCCAGGCGCCCTTTTTTAAAGATTTTTATGTATTCATTTGAGAGAGAGAGTTGTGAGTGGGGGGAGGTGCAGAAGGAGAGGGTGAATCCTTAAGCAGACTCCCCACTGAACATGGGGCCTGACGTGGGGCTCAGTCACACAACCCTGAAATCATGACCTGAGCTGAAATCAAGAGTCAGACACTTAACTGACTGAGCCACCTGGGCGCTCCTCATGATAGGAACATTTACTTACTTCATTTATAGAAAGAAACTGGTTGAGTAATTCATTAGTACACCATTTGCTGATGCTTTGAATATGAATGGATTATAAAAACGGTCCTTATAAAATCTATTTTGTTCCTTTTTTCCCCATTCTTATAGAATAAAAATATTCAGCCTATAAAATTTCCAATCATACATCAACAAGAAGTGAATATTTATTTTCCCATCAAGCTTACACCCAACTTTCTGGCATTTCCTCATCAGCCTATGGGAATATTATATCGGTATAAAGTGCAGGTATGGTGTCCTATTATATGAGAATTTACAAAGAGATAAGTCCGTTTCTCTGTTAATTTAGTTTATTGAAATTTGGTTAATGTTAATTTTTACTTCTCCCTGATCCTAATAATATAATTCAGTTTCTGGTGATAACAAAGTCATGTTCTTGAATGCTATCTTAATAACACTTGCTGTACTTTCTGTCTCTCTTCCATGTATCCTTTACTTGGGACTTTTGTAAGGTTTTTGTCAAGCTCCCCTGTGCTCTTTTTAACATTTTGTGATACTTCCAATTACATAACGTCCTTTTAGTTTCTCTTGCTCATTTAGCTACTTTACTATAGCATCACAGCTTTTTGTTTTCCTTTAAAGATTATTTATTTATTTATTTGGCAGAGAGAGACACAGAGACAGAGGGAACACAAGCAGGGCAAGTGGGAGAGGGAGAAGCAAGCCTCCCGCCAAGCGGGAGTCCGATGCGGGCCTTGATCCCAGGACCCCAGTCCCGTGCCCGAGCCGAAGGCAGCCGCTCAATGATTGAGCCACCCAGGCGCCCAGCTTCTTTTTTATCTTTTCTTTCTTTTTTTAAAAAGATTTATTTATTTATTTGACAGAGAGAGATCACAAGCAGGCAGAGAGGCAGGCAGAGAGAGAGGAGGAAGCAGGCTCCCCGCTGAGCAGGGACCCCCCCCCCCATGCGGGGCTCCATCCCAGGACCCTGGGATCATGACCTGAGCCGAAGGCAGAGGCTTTAACCCACTGAGCCACCCAGGCGCCCCAACTTCTTTTTTTTTCTTAAAGTTTTATTTATTTAAGTAATCTGTACACCCCACGTGGGGCTCAAACTCATGACCCTGAGATGAAGAGTCACATGCTCTTCCGACTGAGCAGAGCGGATACCCCAGCATCACAGCTTCTTCTTTTTTTTTTTTTTTTTTAAAGAACACCATTTTTTTTTAAAGATTTTATTTATTTATTTGACAGAGAGAGATCACAAGTAGACGGAGAGGCAGGCAGAGAGAGAGAGAGAGAGAGGAGGAAGCAGGCTCCCTGCTGAGCAGAGCCCAAAGTGGAGCTCGATCCCAGGACCCTGAGATCATGACCTGAGCCGAAGGCAGTGGCTTAACCCACTGAGCCACCCAGGTGCCCCAGCATCACAGCTTCTTAATATGTCCATAAATCACTTGTTATATATTTTTATTATTATATTTTTATTATTATTAATTTTTAAGATTTTATTTATTTATTTGAGAGAGACAGAGCATGAGCTGAGAGAGGGAGAAGCTGACTCCCTGCTGGGCAGGGAGCCCGAAGCAAGGCTTGATCCCAGGACCTTGGGATCATGACCTGAGCCAAAGGCAGACACTTAACTGACTGAGCCTCCCAGGCGCCCTATTTATTTCTGACTTCTTATTTCACCAGATTTTACATCTTTACCTAAATTCCATTTTCCTTCTTTGGCAGTTAAACATAAAGTTATGTTTTTTCACAGGTAGAGGGTGGCAGTGGCAACTTCACTTGGACCTCTTCTAATGAGACAGTAGCCATGGTGACCACTAAAGGAGTGGTGACTGCAGGTCAGGTCAGGGGGAACAGTACTGTTTTGGCCCGAGATGTACAAAATCCCTTTCGATATGGAGAAATTAAGGTAAACAACTCTCCAAAGAGCCTTATTATCATACCCTGAGACATTGCTGTCTTAATTTAAGTACAGAACATGTTTAAAAGTCTCTCTAGTCCAAATTGGGTATTTGAAAATGATACTTAAATTCATTCTGGAAGTACATCTTAAATATTTCTGGACCTGGGTTGAATCCTGCTTCACTTAATAGCAAGTTTCTGAATCGGTGCTTTTATTTCCTTGTCTCTAAAATGGGGATATTGATAGTATCTACTTCAAAGTGTTATTGTCAGAAGAAAATGAGATAATGTTTTACCTCATTGCTTGGAATATATTCAATACTTAATATTAGCTATTTTTGTTATTGTGTTTTGTCATTATTATATATATATGACCTTCATAGTAAATTTATTTCCGGTCTCATATTTGTTTGTCAATCTTGTTTCTAAAAGATTGAAAACACCTTTCAGTGTATTATGTAACCACATTACTGTTTTTTTCCCCGCTTCTAATATATGTTTATGTATGTTGTTGTTCCCTGAAAAACTTAGTGTTTTGTTCAGTGAACATCTACTGAGTACCCTTAAGACGTATCCCACCGTGCCAAGTATCATAAGACATTTAAACAAACATAACATACATGTCTACTTTAAAGAACCTAAATTATTTTTTTTTAAGATTTTATTTATTTATTTGACAGAGACACAGCAAGAGAGGGAACAGAAGCAGTGGGGAGAGGGAGAGGGAGAGGGAGAAGCAGGCTTCCGGCCGAGCAGAGAGCCCGATGCAGGGCTCCATCCCAGGACCCTGGGATCATGACCTGAGCCGAAGGCAGACGCCTAACGATTGAGCCACCCAGGCACCCCTAAAGAATCTAAATTCTAATAGGAGGATCTAGTCACATGAAGTTAAATAACAATTTAAGGAAATGATATGAGTTATTTTAAAGCAGTATATGATTGAAAGCTATTTAAATTGTATAATAAAAGTATTATTAGTTTATAAAATAAATATCATTGTAGATGTGACTAGTCAGAGATTATTATGAAGAGATGAGAACTTGAACATGACTTTGAAGGACAGAGCAAAACTAAGACCTAATGGTCAACATCAAACTGCTAATTTTTTGATAAAGTTTTATCAGAACACAACCGACCTCATTCATTTATATATGGTCTCTAGCCACTTTCAAGACACAACTACACAGGGACGCCTGGGTGGCTCAGTTGGTTGGACGACTGCCTTCGGCTCAGGTCATGACCCCGGAGTCCCGGGATCGAGTCCCGCATCGGGCTCCCAGCTCCACGGGGAGTCTGCTTCTCTCTCTGACCTTCTCCTCGCTCATGCTTTCTCTCACTGTGTCTCTCTCAAATAAATAAATAAAATATTTAAAAAAAAAAAAGACAAAACTACACAGTGGGGGGTTGCCACAGAAACCATGTGGTCCCCAAAGCCTAAAATATTTGCTATCTAGCCTTTTCCATAAAACATTTGCTGATCCCCTACTGTAGACAGTGGAGAGCCAACACAGGTTTTTAAGGTTAATAATATGGTAAAACTTGTGTTTAGAAAGTATCTAATTATTTTTTCCGTCTGACAACAACTGTATTTTTTTTTTAAGATTTTATTCATTTATTTGTTAGAGAGCGCACAAGCAAGGGTGGGAGGCAGGCAGAGGCAGAGGGAGAAGCAGGCTCTTCACTGAGTGGGAGCCCAACACGGGACTCGATCCCAGGACTCTGGGATCATGACCTGAGCCAAAGGCAGACACTCAACCGACTAAGCCACCCAGGCACCCCAAACATAACTTTCTTGAAAGATTAATTTCTTTTCTCTCCAGATATATGTCCTAAAACTGAACAAAATGGAGCTGTTACCGTTTCATGCTGATGTGGAGATCGGCCAGATTATAGAAATCCCCATTGCAATGTACCATGTAAATAAGGAGCACAAAGATGTCATCGTGTTCACAGACTGCTCTCATTTATTGTTGGATGTGAACATGGATAAGCAAGGAGTCTTTACTCTTCTCAAGGAAGGTAAGAGTAGGCCTTTTATTTTCTCCTTTCCTCATCATTGAGTGAGAGGACCAATCATCAATTCAGGAAGTACAAATTATAGTCTAAATTCACACATTACCTTTCTTTACAATGCTTTTTAAAATTCTGTCTACTGCCTCATTATAATGTAATTTAGAAACAAAAGCCCACCAGTTGATGGGGCACCTGGGTGGCTCAGTGGTTTAAGCCTCTGTGTTTGGCTCGGGTCATGATCTCCAGGTCCTGGGATCAAGTCCTGCATTGGGCTCTCTGCTCTGCAGGAAGCCTGCTTCTCCCTCTCGCTCTCCCCCCTGCTTCTGTTCTCTCTCTTGCTGTGTCTCTCTCTGTCAAATAAATAAATAAAATCTTAAAAACAAAAAACCAACAACCCAGCAATTGAATAACGTGTTCAGAGAAGTGTTGTGGCTATTGCTTCAGCTTGTATGAAGGTATTGAGCTCTTTTCCTCTTTCTTTAAATATTTCATACCTCTTTCTAGGATGGATATGGTACCATTCTTAAATTTGTTCAAAAAGAGTATCTTTTTCTAATAAAAGGAGAATGTGAACAAGCTATCCCTAAAGGCCAGCATCATTTCCTGTGACTGAATAGCATGTGTGATCTTGACTACTGTTGTTCTTTAATTAGTAATAATAGCAGTAGTAGTATATAATAGTCACTCCACCTTTGCTATTTGCTAGGCTCTCTTCTGAATACTCCTCATGTATTAGCTCTTTTAATTCTCACAATGCATCTATAATTTGGACTTCTGCCTTGCCCCTGCTAAGTAATACCTCTGTCCTCTTCTCAGTTCTCAAGGTGTGTCTCCTAATTTTTAGGCCCTCACTGTCTCTCATCTAAAATATAACAGGATCGGGCGCCTGGGTGGCTCAGTGGGTTAAGCCTCTGCCTTCAGCTCAGGTCATGATCTCAGGGTCCTGGGATCGAGTCCCGCATCGGGCTCTCTGCTCTGCAGGAAGCCTGCTTCCTCCTCTCTCTCTCTCTCTCTCTCTCTCTCTCTCTGCCTGCCTCTCTGCCTACTTGTGATCTCTGTCTGTCAAGTAAATAAATAAAATCTTTTAAAAAATAATAATAAAAAATAAAATATAACAGGATCCTCCTAACTGTTGCTCACCTTTGGTAACCTGTGGCTACAAAATGGACCTTCATGAAACTCACCCCCCTTTTTTTTTTTTAAGATTTTATTTATTTGGGCGCCTGGGTGGTTCAGTCTTTAAGCGTCTGCCTTCAGCTCAGGTCATGGTCTTGGGGTCCTGGGATTGAGCCCCACATCGGGCTCTCTGCTCAGCAGGAAGCCTGCTTCTCCCTCTCCCTCTACCCCTGCTTGTACGCTCTCTCTCTCTCTCTGTCTCTCTCTGTGTCAAATAAATAAATAAAATCTTAAAAGAATAGATTTTATTTATTTATTTGACACAGAGAGAGAGAGCGTACAAGCAGGGGTGTGGCAGGCAAGAAGCCAGTCCCCTACTGAGCAAGGAGCCTGATGCGGGACTTGATCCCATACACTTAACCACCTGAGCTACCCAGGATCCCTGAAGCTCACGTTCAGTATTACATTTCCTGCTCAAAAAATGTGAGAGGTTTTTCATTGCCAGTGAAATAGAGCTGAAATCCTTTTAGTTTAATGTTCAAGGTCTCTACAAGATAATGCAATTTACTTTTCATAAAAAAAATACTACTTCAGGGGCGCCTGGGTGGCTCAGTGGGTTAAAGCCTCTGCCTTCGGCTCAGGTCATGATCTCGGGGTCCTGGGACCAACCCCCACATCGGGCTCTCTGCTCAGCGGGGAGCCTGCTTCCCCCGTCTCTCTCTGCCTGCCTCTCTGCCTGCTTGTGATCTCTGTCAAATAAATAAATAAATAAAATCTTTTTAAAAAATTTTTTAAAAAGTACTACTTCATACTTTGGCTTCCTTCATATATAGCTCCAGCTAAACAAACTATTTAAGTTAAAATTTCCCATGTAGGGGGCGCCTGGGTGGCTCAGTGGGTTAAAGCCTCTGCCTTTGGCTCAGGTCATGATCCCAGGGTCCTGGGATCGAGCCCCGCATCAGGCTCTCTGCTCAGCAGGGAGCCTGCTTCCCTTCCTCTCTCTCTGCCTGCCTCTCTGCCTACTTGTGATCTCGTCTGTCAAATAAATAAATAAAATCTTAAAAAAAAAAATTTCCCGTGTAGTCCTTCATATACTCACGTGTCTTGTTTATATTTCTGTCTTTGCTTAGTCATCAGTCTGACATACTGTCTTCTCCATATCTACATCTTCCTTGATCTCTCCAACTAGAAGTAATCTTTCTGTTTTCTAGATCTCTACACTGCTTATTATGTTTTACTAATCCCTTAATTTATGTAAATGTTCAGTCTCCCCTTCTAAACTATATATGCCTTGAAGTTAGGATCTTTGCTCATATTTGTATCCTCACTGAACATAAAATTGTGTCTTACATGGTATATATCTATTAATAGAAGGAATAGGTTTTTAAATTTGACATAAACTACTGGGGCCTAGTAGTTAGTGTGCGAGATAAAGATTTTCTTTTTTAAGATTTTATTTATTTATTTATTTGACAGGGAGAGACACGGCAAGAGAGGGAACACAAGCAGGGGAAGCGGGAGATGGAGAAGCAGGCAGCCCAGTGCGGGGCTGGATCCCAGGACCCTAGGATCATGACCTGAGCCAAAGGCAGACGCTTAATGACTGAGCCACCCAGGCGCCCCAAAATGTTTTTTAATGTATTAAAATTGTTATATTTCTGTAGAATGATCCCCTTGAGGACTGACTGCTTATTACCCTAATGAAGTCACTTTTTTTGATTTGCAGGTACTCAAAGACCTGGGCCAACACACTGCTCTAGTACACACATAGCAGCCAAGTCCCTAGGCCATACCCTGGTAACAGTGAGTGTGACGGAGTCTGAGGAGTACTTGGAGAGCAGCGCCACATTTGCTGCTTATGAACCCCTAAAGGTGAGACACTTCATGGTAAGATTTTGACATATCTTTTCATGGAATCCACTGTGTCCACTTAAGAGGCTTACCAGCTCTCTGTGATGTCTATTAAAGATCAGTTATATTTGTGTTCTCTTTATTTACCAGCTCTGTCATCAAGTCTGAGTATCAGGGAGTTTATTCCCTCATGTTTCTGCCACAGGAGTATCTTTAGGCTGTATCAGCGAGTTTTAGATATTCTCCTTTATTTCTTCTTTTTTCTTGAAATATAAAATATGGATAGTAAAGTATGTAAAGCATACTAATCCTAAGGTACTATTTGAATTTTTACCTGTGTGTATATCCCTGTAAACACAACCCTGAATAAGATATTGAGTATTAGTATGGCCTCTTTTGAAGAACTCTGAAAGGAAACTTATTCAGAGAGGGACATTAGTTATCTTTAACCTTTATACTTAAGGATTTTCAGCACAACTATCATTATTTAGGGCCCTAAGGATTGGTCCATTATAACTGGGACACTATGACAGATGGCAGTTCAAAACAAAAGTAGAGCCTTTTGTTTGCATTCATATTTGAATCCTTCAGGAGCTAAAACTGATGTCTACAAGTTCTTGCTAATAGATACTGATAAATCCTGAGTCAGTGTTTCTTGGGATAAGGAGGCACCCATAGGGGGAAAAATTAACTCTAACAAGGTAAGTTAATTTTAAAGTTTGCATTTTAAGCCGGCCCTATCGCACATCATGTAGCACAAGTACTAAACATACGTTCAAGCACATTTCATTTCTTCTCAGTGGATGAATTGTCTTAGTTGCCCAATTAAGTGAAAGTACTTGGCTGTGGCTCATTGTCGTTTCATTAGGTTTTTTATTTTAGGGTTATTCTGAACATTATTTTGTATTTATTGAGTGTCCACAGATCAGATTTCCCCTGGACGAAAACCGCCCTTAAAAGCAAGGAAGTAAAATGATGATTTTCCTTTTCTATGTAGTGCTTTGGTCATATATTTTTCCCTTTACCTGCTTAAAAGAATATGTGTTTTCCATCTTTCTTATCAATATTATGTATCTGGTGGTATAGTGGTATAGTTCTCAATTTGTCCTTTTACATATCAGTCCAATTCAGTTGATCTGGTTAATTTTGGACTATGTATCTAGGAAAAAGGAATAATCTCTGTCTTGCTTTCTCAGGGAGGCCTTCTGTGAAACTTCTCATCCTGTTTCTTCTGCTAGAGGCTTGTATGGCACACTGTGCTCTGCCTTTTGGTGATGCCCATTATGCTCTTTATCTACTTCAAATCTGTCTTTCACGAGCCATGAGCTCCACTGTGAGGCAAGACCTTATTTGACTTTTTATTACTATATCCCCAATGGGCCATCAGTGAATAGTTTTTGAATTGAATTATATGTACATTATTTAAGAGAATACTGCCATTAGACATAGGAATGTTTAATTTTAATAGTATTCAATAATAAGTATGATTGACTAGTTCAGGAAAGAAATACTGGCATGATTTGTTTATATTTTTAATGATTGCTTAACTCTATACTTCATTTTACAACTTAGTCACTGTTGTAGATAGACACCATGTGCCACATGAAAATAACCTATACTTTTATAATACTTTATTTTCCTAAAACAAGTTTGCTCATCTATAATAGGATCCAAGTTCTCTGTATACTGGAGTGATTAATTCCAGTCTTGACTCCACCTCTTAGGTGGGAGTTCTTTGAGAAATAGGGTGAAGTATATAGATGTATTATTTTATTTTATTTTTAAAAAGATTTTATTTATCTATTTGACAGACAGAGATCACAAGTAGGCAGAGAGGCAGGCAGAGAGGAAGGGAAGCAGGCTCCCTGCTGAGCAGAGAGCCTGATGCGGGGCTCGATCCCAGGACTCTGGGATCATGACCTGAGCCAAAGGCAGAGGCTTTAACCCACTGAGCCACCCAGGCACCCCTTATTTTATTTTTTAAAAATATATTTATTTATTTGTTTATTTGGCAGAGATCACAAGTAGGCAGAGAGGCAGGCAGAGAGAAAGGAGAAAGCAGGCTCCCCGCTGAACAGAGACCCCAAAGCGGAGCTCAACCCCAGGACCCTGGGATCATGACCTGAGCTGAAGTTAGAGGCTTAACCCACTGAGCCACCCAGGCGCCCCATATTATTTTATATTTTTAGGACCAAAAGTTCTTTGCTAACTTAATAAAATACCATTTAATGGATAAATTCTTAGAAACATGCAGTCTTTCTGGGGCACCTGGGTAGCTCAGTCAGTTAATTGTCTGACTCTTGATTTTGGCTCAGGTCATGATCTCAGGGTTGTGAGATTAAACCTCATGTCAGGCTCTGAGTTCAGTGGGGAGTCTGCTTGAGATTTTCTCTCTCCCTCACCCCCACCCCCTTCTTTCTAAAATAAATGAATCTTTTTGTTGTTGTTGTTTAAAGAAGGAGACATACAATCTTCCAGAACTGAATCAGGAAGAAATAGAAAATCTGAACAGAGTGATTGCTACTAATGAAATTGAATCGGTAATCAAAAAATTGCCAGCAAACAAAAGTCCAGGGCCAGATGGATTCAGAGGTGAATTCTACCAAACATATAAAGAATAGTTAATAGCTCTTCTCCTCAAACTATCCCCAAAAAAATAGAAAAGGAAGGAAAGCTTCCAAATATATCCTACAAGGCCAGCATTACCTGATACCAAAACTAGACTAAAGACACCGTGAGAAAGAAAACTACAGGCCAGCATTACTGAGCATAACTGCAAACGTCTCCGACGAAATTTTAGCAAACCACATACAACAGTATATTAAAAGAATCATTCACCACATTCAAGTGAGATTATTCCAGGAAAGCAAGGATGGTTCAGTATTCACAAATCAATCAATGTGATATGCCACATTAACAAAATGAATGATAAAAATCATGATTATTTGAATAGATGCAGAAAAGACACTTGACAAAATTCAACATCAGTTGAAGATAAAAACTGTCAACAACGTGGGTGTAGAGATAATACCTCAACATAATAAGGACCATATATGATAAAGCTACAGCTAATCTCATACTCAATGGTGAAAAACTGAGAGCTTTTCCTCAAAGATCTGAGAAAGACAAGGATGCCCACTCTTACTACTTTCATTCAACATAGTATTAGAAGTCCTAGCTATAGCAATCAGACAAGAAAAAGAAACAAGAGGCTTCCATATTGGTATAAAAGTTAAACTGTCACTTTTTGCAGATGACCTGATACTACACATAGGAAATCCTAAAGACACCCCAAAAAATACTAGAAGTAATAAATGAATTAGTAAGATTGCAGGATATAAAATTAATACCCAGAAATTGGTGATATTTCTATACACTAATAATGAGAGAGCAGAAAGAGAAATTAAGAAAATAACACCATTTACAATTACACCAGAAAGAATAAAATACCTAGGAATAAATTTAACCAAGGAGGTAAAATACCTGTACTCTGAAAACCATAAAACACTGATGAAAGAAATTAAAGATGATACAAACAAATGGATACTCCATGCTGATGGATTAGAAAAATTAATATTGTTAAAATGCTTATATTAGCCAAAGCAATCTATAGATTCAACACAATCCATACCAAAATGCCAACAGCGTTTTTCACAAAACCAGAACAAATAATACTAAAATTTGTATGGGACCACAAAAGACCCCAAATAGCCAAAGTAATCCTCATAGAGAAGAACAAAGCTTGGATGTATCACAATCCCACATTTCAAGATAACGCTATGGGGCGCCTGGGTGGCTCAGTGGGTTAAAGCCTCTGCTTTCAGCTCAGGTCATGATCCCAGGGTCTTGGAATTGAGCCCTGCATCAGGCTCTCTGGTCAGCGGACAGCCTGCTTCCTCCCCTCTTTCTCTGCCTGCCTCTCTGCCTACTTGTGAGCTCTATCTGTCAAATAAATAAATAAAATCTTTAAAAAAAAAGATACGCTACAAAGCTGTAGTAATCAAAACACTATGGTACTGACATAAAAATGGACACATCAATAAATGGAAAAGACTGGAGATCCCAAAAATAAACCCATGATTATATGGCCCATTAATCTTCAATGAAGGAAGCAAGAATATCCAGTGGGGAAAGGACAGTCTCTTTAATAGATGGTGCTGGGAAAGCTGGAGAGTTGCATGCAAAGAACGAAGCTGGACCACTGTCTAACACCGTACACAGAAATAAACACAAAATGGATTAAAGACCTAAATGTGAGACCTTAAACCATAAAAATCATAGAGCATAGGCAGTAGTTTCTCTGACATCAGCCATTGACATCAATCATTTTTCTAGATGTCTCCTGAGGCAAGGCGAACAAAAGCAAAAGTAAGCTATTGGACTACATCAAAATAAAAACCTTTTGTACCGTGAAAGAAACTACCAACAAAACCAAAGGTAATCTGTGGAATGGGAGAAGATATTTGTAAATGATGTATCTGTTAAGGGATTAATGTCCAAAATATATAAAGCACTTATATACCTCAACACTAAAAAAAAACTTAAGTTTGATTAAAAAATGGACAGAGAACCTGAAGGACATTTTTCCAAAGAAAACATACAAATGGCCAACAGACACATGAAAAGATGTTCAAGATCACTCAGCATCAGAGAAATGCAAATCAAAACCATAGTGAGATACCACCTCACACCTGTCAGAATGGCTGCATTAAAAAAGAGAAGAAACAACAAGTGTTAGAGAGGAGGTGGAGAAAAACGGACCCTCATGCACTGTTGGTGGGAATGTAAATTGGTGCAGCCATGCGGGAAGACAGTATTGAAGTTCCTCATAAAACCTAAAATAGAACTATCTTATGATCCAGTAATTCCACTACTGGGTATTTAGCCAAAGAAAATGAAAACACTAAGAAGATGTATGCGCTCCTGTGTTTATTGAAGCTTATTTACAATAGCCAAGATATGGAAGCAACCCAGCTGTCCATCAGAAGATGAGTGGATAAGGAAGATGAGAGGCATACGTATGCACAAACACAGAGGAATATTACACAGCCACAAAAAAGAGGTCATACCATTGTGCCAACATAGATAGACCTAGAGGGTATTATGATAAGTGAAATAAGTCAGACTGAGAAAGACAAATGATTCTGTACAATTTCATTCATATGTGGTATCTAAAAAACAAAACAAATAAATTTTTAAAAAGCACAATCAGTCCTATCAATACAGAGAACAAACTGATGGTTGTCAGACTGGTGCAGCTGGATAGGCAAAATGGGTGAAAAGGAGTGGGAGATACAGTCTTCTAGTTATGGAGTGAATAAGTCATGGGAATAAAAGTCACTATGGAGGGAACATAGTGGTACTGTACTAGTGTGGTATGGGGACAGATGGTAGCTATACTTCTGAGCACAGTGTAACAGAGATGTTGAATCTGTTGTACATGTGACACTAATATAACATTGTGTGCCAGCTATACTCAGATTTAAAAAAGTAAAATATCCATTTAAAATGTTTATACAGCTACTTGTACCTTTTATGTGCCCAACATTGTACTAAATCCATTAAGGAAGAGACATTCTCTTTTATTTTTTTTTGTTTTTTATTTTTATATATATTTTTTGAAGATTTTATTTATTTACTTGAGAGGGAGAGAGAGAGAGAGGGAGAGAGAGCACAAGCAGGCAGCAGCAGGGAGAGGGAGAAGCAGACTCTCCACTGAGCTGGGAGCACGATGTAGGGCTCGATTTTAGGACCCCAGGATCATGACCCGAGCCAAAGGCAGACGCCCAACCGTCTGGGCCACCCAGGTGCCCCAGACGTTCTCTTTTAAAATTTAGGTAGAAGATGCTTTCTTTTTTTTTTTTTCTTTTTTTAAAATTTTTTATTTTTTATAAACATATATTTTTATCCCCAGTGGTACAGGTCTGTGAATCGCCAGGTTTACACACTTCACAGCACTCACCATAGCACATATCCTCCCCAGTGTCCATAACCCCACCCCCCTCTCCTAACCCCCCTCCCCCCAGCAACCCTCAGTTTGTTTTGTGAGATTAAGAGTCACTTATGGTTTGTCTCCCTCCCAATCCCATCTTATTTCATTTATTTAGAAGATGCTTTCTTCTTGGAATAATTTTATATAACTAGAAAGCATAAGAAGAATTATTACACTCAAATGTGAAACATTGGACATATTCAAACAGCATTAGGAGATGAACTAGTGTACAAATGAATAGTACAGATGATGTGGAAATGGTTGTGGTCTGGAATATTTTGATATTAGTGGGTGAGGTGACACACAAGTCAGGCCTGAACAATAGGTGGGTCTGACTGAATACAGAGCTTGAGAAGCATCCAAGTGAGAGGCATCGTGTACATGTCTCCTGATTTGGGAGTTAAGTCTAATGTCATTTTCAGCAATCAACTAGTTTTCACGTTAGAAAATTGTTGAGTTCCGTGACCAATCAAGGGTTTCTTCGAATGTCATCAGGCTGTAAACCCTGTAGAGGTGGCTTTGGTGACATGGCAATCTGTGAAGGAAATGGTGTTTGAAGGGGGCCCTCGTCCATGGATCTTGGAGCCCTCCCGATTCTTTTTGGAGTTGAGCATGGAGAAAACAGAGAAAATTGAATTAACAGAAGTCTGGCTGCCAGCTAAGAGAAAACAGAACCAGTACATCTACCGGGTCTTGTGCCTGGATTTGGGGGAACAAGTAAGTAGGAAAAAAATCTTTTTCTAACATTGCTTTTAGCAGTAATACCCCGAGTCTTTTTTGCTTCTAGCCATTCCTTTTCAGATTCTAATGGATTTCATTTAGAGACTAGATAGGGAAATTCTTTTTTTTTCTTCCAAATTTTTATTTAAATTCTAGTTAGTTAAAACAGGAAAATTCTGATTATTGATTAGATCTGTGCAGATAAGAGAGTGTGTTGCCCTTTATCAGTCGAATTAGTTTTATTATTTTAGAAGCAGTGATGGATCCACACACAGCTGTGTCTGCTGTCAAACCAGTAACAAAGGTTTGCAGTTTCACTAGGGTTGATAATTCAGTGTATGACTCTGTAATCAGCCGACAAAAAATCGATGTATAATTTTAACTTAAAAAGAACCGAGCTTCTTTCTAACATCTCTTGTGAACTTTGCTGTGAATGTGGCTGGATGTCGGCAGTGTCAGAGTCGTGTCCCCCCCCCGCCACCCACCCCCCACCCCCAGTCAAAGCCCTCTTGCCTTTTGTCTCCACCTTCTGTTCATTTGGTGCTTCCACCAGAGAAAGGTTGAAACACAAAATAGTTTTTCCACTTTTTACCAACTGATAACAAAAGATTTGGTGGAGAAAAAGGCTGAAGTAATTGGCCAGAACTAAAATTTTTAAAAGATTTTATTTATTTATATGACAGAGAAACAGCGAGAGAGGGAACACAGGCAGGGGGAGTGGGAGAGGGAGAGGGAGAAGCAGGCTTCCCGCCGAGCAGGGAGCCCGACGCTGGCCAATCCCAGGACCCTGGAATCATGACCTGAACCAAAGGCAGATGATTTACAATTAACCCAGCCAGGCGCCCCTCAGAATTAGATTTTTTAATATTCTCTTCGTTTATAAATTTCCATGATACCCTTGTTTCTCTTAGCCACATGATTCAGAACTATGATGATTATAGTGTCCACAGGCATCCGGTACTGGAGGTTGAATAATTCTGACACGTGTAGATTGGAAGAACTGCCATCAAGCATCTACCCACAGTTGCCTCTTGCTCTGCTGTTTCTTTAAAGGCTCTGACATTCCGAATTGGAAATCACCCAGGTGTCCTGAACCCCAGTCCAGCTGTGGAGGCCGTGCAGGTGCGCTTCATGTGTGCCCACCCTGCCAGCATGTCCGTGACCCCAGTCTACAAAGTGCCAGCTGGCGCCCAGCCGTGCCCTCTGCCACAGCACAACAAGCAACTGGTAAGCACTGCGTTTCTGTCTCACTTGATACTTTTGCCTTCCACACCTTAGAGAAAGTAAAGCTTTTGTCTTATTAAAGTGAAGGAAATATGTGTTATTCTTTCTCTGACAGTGTCTGTAAAGAGATGATTAAACTAGTTAGAATTGGCTACACTTAGTGACACTTAGTTTGCTTACTGTACATAGGGACATAGCTTGTAATTGTGGCACTAAACAATGAAGATGTCTCTACTTCCAGATAGTTTGGGTCGTATCTTTCCCTACCAGATCTTTTATTGCCATTATTGGTAATTAATAGAATTTATCTCTACTCTAAACCCACCATGAAGAGTTATGATAAGCAATAATGTAACTAGTAGGGATTGAGGAATAAATGAGTTTTCTAACCTAGAAACTAGAACAACAGACTGTACTAAATGAGATCGACTTTAATTACAAGCATAGGAGAATCGAAGTCCTTTCTTGGCCTATGCAGAGCAGAATGATCAATTGTTGCTGTTTTACAGATGGGAGAGTCTTGAGACTCCTAGAGGTTGAGTAATTTCTCCAAAGGCATAAAACTAGAAAATAGCATCTCCTGTTCAACTCCAAAGCACATGTTATTGACTTTTATACTATTCTTTTTACTATAAAAGAAGAAGAATATGAGATGCTACAGGTTAGGAACTCATTTTTTTTTTCAGAACTAAATTCCACAGGAAATATTATTTGAAGTTTATAAGTGATGTACTTTTTTTAATTTTTTTACTTTTTTTTAAAGATTTTATTTATTTATTTGATAGAGAGAGAGATCACAAGTAGGCCGAGAGGCAGAGAGAGAGAGGAAGGGAAGCAGGCTCCCTGCGGAGCAGAGAGTCCAATGCGGGGCTCAATTCTGGGACCCTGAGATCATGACCTGAGCCAAAGGCAGAGGCTTTAACCCACTGAGCCACCCAGGTGCCCCGATGTACTCTTTTTAAAAAGATGTGTTTAGTTCAGAGAGAGAGAGAGAGCATGGGGAGGGGAGAGGCAGAGGAGGAGGGAGAGAGAAACTCAAGTGGACTCAGAGCTGTGCATGGACCCCAGCACCATCCCACAACCTGAGATCAGACCTGCGCCAAAACCAAGAGTCTGACACTCAAAGGACTACAGCATCCAGGTGCCCCTATAAATAATTAAAAAGCACTTAGAGGGTGCCTAGGTGGCTCAGTCATGAAGCATCTGCACCTTCTGCTCAGGTCATGATCCCAGGGTCTTGGGATCGAGCCCCGCATCAGGCTCCCTGCTCAGCAGGAAACCTCCTTCTCCCTCTCCCATTCCCCTGCTTGTGTTTTCTCTCTCTGTCTCTCCCTCTGTCAAATAAATAAATAAAATCTTAAAAAAAAAAAGAAAATTTGCAAGAAATTTTTTTTCTTGGAGCCATTTAGGAGTAATTTACAGACATACTTACCCATACTTTAGAATTTATTTCTTTTTTTTAAATAATTAAGTACAATTTATATACTGTAAAATTCACCCTTTTAAAAGTGTACAAGTAAGGGGCGCCTAGGTGGCTCAGTCAGTTAAGCATCTGCCTTCAGCTCAGTTCATGATCCCAGGGTCCTGGGATCAAGCCCGGCATCTGGCTCCCTGCTGGGACCCTGCTTCTCTCTTTCCCTCTGCACACACTCTTACTGTCTCACAAATAAATAAATAAAATCTTTAAAAAGAAATAGCATACAAATAAGAGTTTTCCAGCCAACTCCAACTGGTCTAACTGCAGAATATTTTCTTTTTTTTTTTTTCTTTTTTTTTTTTTAAAGATTTTGTTTATTTGACAGAGAGAGATCACAAGTAGGCAGAGAGGCAGGCAGAGAGAGAGAGAGGGAAGAAGGCTCTCCACTGAGCAGAGAACCCGACGCGGGGCTCGATCCGAGGACCCTGAGATCATGACCTGAGCCGAAGGCAGAGGCTTTAACCCGCTGAGCCACCCAGGCGCCCCTGCAGAATATTTTCATTTCCCCAAAAAGAAATGCACACCCAGTAGCAGTCAATCCCCATCCCCCACCCCAGTCCCTGGAAACCACTATCTGTCTCTATGGATTTGCCTATTCCGTACATTTCATATAAATGGAATCCTATAATATGTGGACACACTCTTTTTTGGTCAATTTTTTTAAATTTATTTTTAAAATAATGTTTTCTTTTTTTTTTTTTTTTAAGATTTTTTTTTTATTTATTTGATAGATCACAAGTAGGCAGAGAGGCAGGCAGAGAGAGACAGGAGGAGGCAGGCTCCCCGCTGAGCAGAGAACCCAATGTGGGACTCGACCCCAGGACCCTGAGATCATGACCTGAGCCGAAGGCAGAGGCTTTAACCACTGAGCCACCCAGGCGCCCCTCTTTCTTTTTTTTTTTTTTAAAGGTTTTATTTATTTACTTGACAGAGATCACAAGTAGGCAGAGAGGCAGGCAGAGAGAGAGGAGGAAGCAGACTCCCCACCAAGCAGGGAGATTGAAGTGGAGCCCTATCCCAGGACCCTGAGATCATGACTTGAGCTGAAGACAGACACTTAACCAACTGAGCCATCCAGGGGCCCCTCTTTTGTCAATTTGTAATAGAGTTATTCAAGTTGTACATGTTTTTCATATATCCTAAGTACAGGTCTTTTTTCAGAGATCTGATTTGCAGAAAAGTTCTCCCATATTGTGGTTCTTCACTTTCTGGATGGCGTCTTTTGAAGCACAAAAGTTTTTGGTTAGTGACGTCCCGTTTATCAGTTTTGTTGTTGGTGGTGGTTGTACCTTTTATTTTTTTATAAGATTTTATTTATTTATTTGACAGAGAGAGATCACAAGTAGGCAGAGAGGCAGGCAGAGAGAGAGAGAGGAGGAAGCAGGCTCTCCGCCCAGCAGAGAGCCCGATGCGGGACTCAATCCCAGGACCCCGAGATCATGACCTGAGCCGAAGGCAGAGGCTTTAACCCACTGAGTCACCCAGGCACCCCCACGGTGCCCCGGTGGTGGTTGTACTTTTGATGTCATATCTAAGAAATGATTGCCTAATCCAAGGGCACAGATATTTATTTATTTATTTTTAAGATTTTTATTTCTTTATTTGACAGAGATCACAAGTAGGCAGAGAGGCAGGCAGAGAGAGACAGGAGGAAGCAGGCTCCCCGCTGAGCAAAGAGCCCGATGCAGGGCTTGATCCCAGGACCCTGAGATCATGACCTGAGCGAAGGCAGAGGCTCAACCCACTGAGCCACCCAGGTGCCCCCACAGATATTTATACCTGTGACTTCTCTTTATAGGTTTTAGGCCTTACATTTAGGCCTAGTCCATTTTGAGTTAATTTGTTTGTGGTGTGAGGTTGGAGTGTACCTTCATTCTTTTGCATGGAGATAATCCACTTAATCCAGCATCATTTGTTAAAAAGGTTATTCTTACTCTGTAAATTGTCTTGGGCTCTTGTTAAAAAAGAATCTGTTAACCTTGGGACGCCTTTAAAATCTTTGTAGTACGTTTTGAAATTGGGAAGTGTGTGTTCTTCAATTATGTTCTTTATTTTCAAGATTGTTTTGGCTCTTCTTTTTTTTTTTTTTTTTTTTTTTTTTTTTTAAGATTTATTTGAGGCACCTGGGTGGCTCAGTCAGTTAAGTGTCTGCCTTCAGCTCTAGTCATGATACCAGGGTCCTAGGATTGACCCGGCATGGGCCTCCCTGCTCAGCGGAGAGCCTGCTTCTCCCTCTCCCTCTGCCATTCCCCTGCTTGTGGCTCTCTGGCTCTCTCTATCTCTATGTCAAATAAATAAATAAAATCTTTAAAAAAAAAACCTCTTAAAAAGATTTATTTATTTATTTTAGAGAGAGTGAGCATGAGTAGGAGGAGGGGCTAAGGGAGAGGGAAACAAGCAGACTACTTGCCAATCAGGAAGCTCAATACGGGGCTCTATCCCAGGATCCCAAGATCATGACTTGTGCTGAAAACAAGAGTTGGTCACTCCACCAACTGAGCCACTCAGGTGCCCTGTTTTGGCTATTTTGAGTCGCTTGCATTTCTATATGAATTTTAGGATCATCTTGTCAATTTCTGAAAAAAACAAAACAAAACAGGGATTTTGATAAAGATTAGATTGAATCTCTAGATCAATTTGGGGAGTATTACCATCTTAATAATATTGCCCTCTGATTTATAAAGATGGGATATCTTTCCATTTATTTAGGGCTTCTTTAATTTTTTTCAACAGTGTTTTATAGTTTAGAATATACAAGCACTCCTTTTGTTAGATTTATTCCTAAATATTGTCTACAGCAAATTTCCTTGGAGGAAGACTTCTGGTCTATAACCATTAAATTTGATATTGGCTATGGGTTTTTCCGAAGATGCCATTTATAGGTTGAGGAAGTTTCCTTTTATTTTTATGTTTTTTTTTAAGATTTTATTTATTCATTTGAGTGAGAGAGCGTAGCAGGGGGAGAGGCAGAGGGAATGGGAGAAGCAGATTCCTTGCTGAGCTGGGAGCCCAAGGTTTGGCTCAATCCCAGGACCTGAAGATCATGACCTGAGCTGAAAGCAGACGCCCAACCATCTGACCAAACTAGGCGCCCTGGGGAAGTTTCCTTTTTAGTATTTTGAATGTTTTTATTATGAAATAGTAGTACATTTTTGTTAAATATTCTTTCTGCATCTGCTGAGATGATCATACATTTTTCCCTTTATTCTATCAATATGATGTGTTACACTGATGATTGATTTTTCATATGTTGAACCAACCTTGCATTCCTGAAATAAAACCCCCTTGGTCATGACGTATGAACCTTTTTATATATTCCTGGATTCTGTTTGCTAGCATTTTGTTAGTGTTTTTACATCTATATTCGAACTACAAGATTTTGTGGTTTTACTTTTTTGTAGTATCTTTGGTTTGGTATTAGAATAATACTAGCCTTTGAGAATGAGTTGGGAAGTACTGACTCCTCTTGTAGTTTTTGGAAGAGCTTGATCAGTATTCTTTAAATATTTGGTAGAATTTACCCATGAAACCATCAGGGCCTAGGATTTCTTTGAATGTTTGTGTGTTTCTTCAATTACTGATTCAGTCTCTTTTCTTGTTATAGATATAGTCAGATTTTTTATTTTTTCTTGAGTCATTTCTGGTTCTTTGTATATACAGTTTTCCCATTTCGTTTAGGTTATCTAATTTGTAGGCTTAAACAATTTTTCACAGTAACCCTATGTAACCTTTTTTATTTCTTTAAGGATAGTACTAATGTCCCTCCTTTCATTTCTGATTTTAGTAAACTGAGTCCTCTCTTTCTTAATCATTTCAGCTAAAGGCTGGTCAGTATTGTTGATCTTTTCAAAGGATCAATTTTTAGTTTGGTTAATTTTTTTCTTTTGTTTTTCTATATTATTTATTTTGCTGTAGTCATTATTGTTTACTTCCTTCTGCTTGGTTTGAATTTAGCTTCTCTTTTTTCTAGTTTCTCAAAATAGAAGTTTACGTTATTGATTTGAGATTCTTCTTCTTTTTTTTTTTTTTTAAAGATTTTTACTTAATTATTTGACAGACAGAGATCACAAGTAGGTAGAGAGACAGGCAGAGAGAGAGGGGGAGGAAGCAGGCTCCCTGCTGAGCAGAGAGCCCAATGCGGGGCTCGATCCCAGGATACTGGGATCATGACCTGAGCCGAGGGCAGAGGCTTAACCCACTGAGCCACCCAGGCGCCCCTTCTTTTTTTTTTTTTTTAAGATTTTATTTATTTATTTGACAGAGATCACAAGTAGGCAGAGAGGCAGGCAGAGAGAGAGGGGGAAGCAGGCTCCCCTCTGAGTAGGGAGCCCAATGTGGAGCTCGATCCCAGGACCCTGGGACCATGACCTGAGCCGAAGGCAGAAGCTTTAACCCACTGAACCACCCAGGTGCCCTGAGATTCTTCCTTTTTAATATTGATATTTGCAGTTATGTTTTCCACTAAGCATTGCTTTTACTGAATCCCATAAGTTCTGATATGTTGAGTTTTATTTTCGTTTGTCTCAACATGTTTTCTAATTCACCTTTGATTTCTTCTTTGACCCATTGCTTATTTAGGAGTGTGTTGTTTATTTTCCACACATCTGTGAATATCTCAAATTTCCTTCTGTGTTGATTTCTAATTCCATTGTGATTAGAAAACATACTTTATGATTGAAATCCTTTTGAATTTATATATAAATATTATATGGACCTTATATAAATACATTTGTTTATAAAATGTATTCAGGCTTGTTTTGTGGCTATACATAGGGCCAATATTGGAGGATATTTCATGTGCACTTGAGAAGAGTATATTCTGTTGTTGGGTGTGGTGTTCTATAGATGTCTGGTAGGTCTGTTTGGTATTCAAGTCTCCTGTTTCCTTGTTGATCTTCTCTCTGGTTCTCTCCATTATTGAGAGTGGAACTGGAGTCTCTGACTGTTATTGTTGGGTTGTCTCTTTCTCCCTTAAATTCTGTCAGTTTTGCTTCACATATTTTGGGGCTCTGTTATTAGGTACATACGCATTTATAACTATTAAATCTTTTTGGTGTATTGACCTTTTGCAACACCACAATGCAGTTCTGACACTACCTGGAGTTGGCTCCAGCTCTGCACTTTTAAGCGTACAGTTCCCAGCAGAACCGCCCTCACTTCAGATGCCAGCTGCAGGTTCCGGGATCCACAGGCCACCCACATTTCTAACCAACTTGCTATAAATTTGAGGATTCCTACAATCACTTCCGGTTCAATAATGTGTTAGAATGACTCGCAGGTACAGTTTTATTATAAAAGATACGGATCGGGACCAGTGAGATGAAGAGACATAACGAGAGGTCTCGGGGGACCCAAATCTGGAGCCTCTGCCCATGGAATCAGGTTTGTGTGCAACACATCACGTGTAATACACTGACATGTTCACCAGCCAGGAAGCTCCACTGGGCTTTGGTGTCTAGGATTTGTATGGGGCTTTATTACATAAATATGCTTGAGTCATTGACCACGTGGTTGAACATACTCCAGCTCCCCTTTCCTCCGTGAAAGTTGGGTTGATATCCCCTGGCTCAGCCCCATCCCTCTCGTCACACAGTCGCTTTTTATAGCCTGACCAGTGCCCATCCTGAATCATTTCGGTATAAACTCAGGTGCAATCTATGAAGCCCACCATGAATAATGGGTATGTTCCTATTTCTCAGGAAATTCCAAGTTTTAGGGGTTAATTCTCAGACACTGAGGACAAAGGCCAGGCAATTTCTTTATTATACAACATCCTTTTATCACTCTTTGTCTCTAGTGACAATTTTTGTCTTAAAGTCTATTTTTTTCTCATCCTAGTATAACCACTCTAGCTCTCTTTTGGTTACTGTTTGTATGGTATATCTTTTTTTTTTTTTTTCCATCTTTGTATTTTTACTCTTTGGTCTTTGAATCCAAAGTGTTTGTCTTGTCACAGCATAAAGTTGGATCATAGATTTACTTTTAACGTAATTACTGAATTAGGCTGGATTTACCCCTCTCATTTTGCTATTTATCATATGCCCTTTTTGTTCCTCTTTTTCTTCACTTCCTTTTGTGTTAAATAAATACTTCTGGTGTAACATTTTACTTCTCTTGTCCTTTCTTTTGCTATTTTACTTTGAGTTATTTTATTAGTTATTACTCTAGGGAATACAATTAATGTCTTAACATTTGACAGTCTAGTTCGGAATAATACCAACTTAATTTCAGTAGTGTACAAAAGCTTTGTTCCTATTAAACTCCATTTCTTCCCCTTTCTTTGTGCTGTTAGTGTCATAATCTTTATACATGCATGCTCCTCAAACAGATTTATAATAGTGCCTTATCCATTTGTCTTTAAAATCAGAGAGGAAAAAAAAGAATTACAAACAAAAGTACATGTATGCTGTCTTGGATATTTACCTATGTAGTTATCTTTACCAGGCTCTTTATTCATTCCTTCATGAGGATTCAGGTTACTGTCTAATGACCTTTTATTTCAGCCTGAATGACCCCCTTTTCTTTCTTGTAGCCCAGGTTTACTAGCAACAAATCCTCTCTGGTTTTGTTATATCTAGGATTGTCTTAATTTCTCCTATATTTTAAAAAAGATTTTATTAATTTATTTGAGAGAGAGCAAGAGAACACAGAAGGAGGAGAAGCAGACTCCCCACTGAGCAGAGAGCTCAATCTGGGGCTAGATCCCAGGAGCCTGGGATCATGACCTGAGCTGAAGGCAGACACTTAACTGACTGAGCCCCCCAGGTTCCCGCTCCTTCATTTTTGAAGGATTATTATGCTCAATATAGGATTCTTCATTGGCAGTCTTTTTTTTTTCCATCACATCTTCCATGGTTTCTGATAAAAAAGTAGGTGTTGGGGCGCCTGGGTGGCTCAGTGGGTTAAGCCGCTGCCTTCGGCTCAGGTCATGATCTCAGGGTCCTGGGATCGAGTCCCACATCGGGCTCTCTGCTCAGGGGGGAGCCTGCTGCCTCCTCTCTCTCTGCCTGCCTCTCTGCCTACTTGTGATCGCTCTCTGTCAAATAAATAAATAAAATCTTGAAAAAAAAAAAAAGTAGGTGTTAATCTTATGTCCTTCCCTTTCCGCTTTTATGACTCTCTTTCTCTTTGACTTTGATTATGACATGTTTAGATGCAAATCTCTTTGAATTTATCCTGCCTGGAGTTCTTTGTGTTTCTTGGAGGTTAAATGTTGTTCGTCAGTTTGGGAAGTTTCAAGCCATTATTTTTTCAACTATCCTTTCTTCCTCTTTTTTTTCCCTTTCTTTTCTTTGTAGGGCTCTCATTTTGCATATATTGATATACTCAATGGTGTCCTGTGGGTCTCTGATGCTATTCATTTTTCTTTATCCTTTTTTCTTGCTGTTCGTTGGACTGGATAATCTCAGCTGACCTATTTTAAAATTCTCTTATTCTTTCTTCTGCCTATTCAGATCTGCTATTTAGTTCCTCTAGTGAATTTTTCATTGCAATTATACTCTACAATTTCAAAATTTACTTTGGTTCTTTATTGATATCCTCTATATGCTAAGACATTATTTTCATACTTTACTTATTTAAACATAAATTTCATTAGTTCTCTGAACAAAATAGTTGATTTAAAAAGTCTTTGTTTATGGGGCACCTGGGTGGCTCGTCTGCCTTTGGCTCAGGTCATGATCCCAGGGGCCTGGGATTGAGTCCGTGTTGGGCTCCCTGCTCAGGGAGAAGCCCGCTTCTCCCTCTCCCACTCCCCCTGCTTGTATTCCCTCTCTTGCTGTTTCTCTCTGTCAAATAAATAAATAAAATCTTAAAAAAAAAAAAAGTCTTTGTCTACTAAGTCCCATGTCTGAGCATCTGCAGCGACCGTGTCACCCCCCCCTTTTTTTTAAGGTTTTATTTATTGAGAGAGAGAAAGAACAGAGGGAGAGGGAAAAGCAGCCACCTGCTGAGTAGGAAGCCTGATGTGGGGCTCAGTCCCAGGATCCTGAGATCACAACCTGAGCCAAAGGCAGAGGCCTAACCGACTGAGCCACCCAGGTGCCCGAACCCCAGGACAGTTTCTATTAACTGTTTTTTTTTCCTGTGTATGGGCTATTGTTTCTTTTTCTTTTTTTAAAGATTTTTATTTATTTATTTGAGAGAGAGAGAGAGCACAAGCGGGGGTGGGGGGAGGGAAAAGGAGGCTCCCCACTGAGCAAAGAGCCCAAGATAGAGCTTAATCCCAGGACCCCAGGATCATGACCTGAGCAGAAGGCAGATGCTTAACTGACTGAGCCACCCAGGCGCCCCTACTTTCTTGTTTCTTTGCATTTCTAATGATGTTTTGTCGAAAACTTAACTTTTTTTTTTTTTTTCAGATTTTATTTATTTGATAGAGAGTGCATGCATGCTTACAAGCAGGGAGAGCAGCGGACAGAGGGAGAGGGAGAAGTAGTCTCTCCGTGGAGCAGGGATCCTGATAAGGGGCTCAGTATCAGGACCCTGGGATCATGACCTGAGCTGAAGGCATATGCTTAATGGACTGAGCCACCTGGGCGCCCCAAAACGTGACAGTTTAAATAGCATAATCTAGCAATTCTGAAATCATATTGTTCCCTCACTAGGTTTTGTGGCTGTTACTGGTTTTTGTTGTGGTAGTGGTAGCTGTTCAGTGACCTTTCCTGAACTAGTTCTGTAATGTCTGTATTTCTTTGTCCCTTGTGGTCTCTCAAGTCTCTGTGTGGTTAGCTTTGTGATCAGCTAATTGTTGGATATCAGTTTCCTCAATTCCAGGTATTTTGGGGGGTAGTATATTAAATTTATATATAAATTCAGAACAACTGAAATTTTTATGACACTGAGTCATCCTAGTCATCCTGTCCCCCACAAAATATATATATATGGAGAGAGAGATCAAATCTAGATCAAAAATAAAAAACAAGTAGAAAGGATATTTTGAGAGACATTGGGGAAAGCTGACTATATGTTAGATGATATTGAATTAATATTCTTTTTTTTTAAGATTTTGTTTATTTGACAGAGAGAGATCACAAGTAGGCAGAGAAGCAGGCAGAGAGCGGGGAAGCAGGCTCCCCGCTGAGCAGAGAGCCCTATGCGGGGCTCGATCCCAGGACCCTGAGACCATGACCTGAGCTGAAGGCAGAGGCTTAACCCACTGAGCCACAAAGGCACCCCTTGAAGTAATATTCTAATGTGTGATAATATTGTTTTTGTTACTTGGAATTCTCATTCATAGGAATGCGTGCTAAAATATTTACAGATAAGGTGCCATGATACTTATATCATTTAGCAAAAAAGAAAAAAAAAGACACACATACAAATGGAGGAAGGAAAGTAGAGGGAAAGAAAGATAAGGCAAATGGTAAACCCAGATGAAATGTTATAGTCATACTATTCTTTCAACATATCTGTAGGTTTGAAAATTATCAAAGAGAGGCTCCTGGGTTCTCAGTCTGTTGAGCATCTGACTCTTGGTTTCAGCTCAGGTCAAGATCTCAAGATCATGAAATTGAGCACCACATTGAGCTCTGTGCTCAGCAGGGAGTCTGCTTGAAATTCTTTCCCTCCCTCTACTGCCCACCCCAAATAAAAAAATAAATCTTTTTTTTTAATTATTAAAGATTGTATTTATTTATTTGACAGAGATCACAAGTAGGCAGAGAGAGAGGAGGAAGCAGGCTCCCCGCTGAGCAGAGAGCCCGATGTGGGGCTCGATCCCAGGATCCTGGGATCATGACCTGAGCCGAAGGCAGAGGCTTAACCCACTGAGCCACCCAGGAGCCCCTAAAAAAATAAATCTTATAAAAAAAAAAAAAGAAAATTGTCAAAGAGAAAAGAATGGGATAAACATGAGCCCTTGCTTCAGGGGTATCTCAACGCCTCCTAAACTATTGTTTTTTTCTTTTTCTTTTTAAAAATTTTTAATAGATTTTAGTTATCTAGAGGCACCTGGGTGGCTAAGTGGGTTAAAGCCTCTGCCTTCAGCTTGGGTCATGATCCCAGGGTCCTGGGATCGAGCCCCGCATTGGGCTCCCTGCTCAGCAGAGAGCCTGCTTCCCCGCCTCTCTCTCTGCCTGCCTCTCTGCCTACTTGTGATCTCTGTCAAATGAATAACTAAAATCTTTAAAAAAGAATTTTTAGTTATTTATTTGAAACAGAGAGAGAAACATGAACAAGCAGTGGGAGTGGGAGAGGAAGAAACAGACTCCCTACTGAACAGAGAGTCCGATGTGGGGATTGATCCCAGGACCCTGAAATCATGACCTGAGCCAAAGGCAGACCCTTAACGACTAAGCCACCAGGCGTCCCTCTCTCTATTTTTTTAATGCAGATTCCTGTATCAAGCCTGAGGGACACCGTTCTGGAACTGGCAGTGTTTGATCAACACAGGAGAAAGTTTGATAATTTCAGTTCGCTAATGCTGGAATGGAAATCCTCAAATGAAACACTAGCTCATTTTGAAAATTATAATTCAGTGGAGATGGTAGCAAAGGATGATGGCAGTGGGCAGACTCGGCTACATGGTATTTTGGTGACTTATAATTCCTTTTACATGTCTGCTTAGTGTTTCTGCACTGTTTCCCTTGGGAAATAGTTTATTTCAGATCTCATCATATCTCTCTTTTCATCTTTGATCCTTGTATGTTTTAGCAAATGTAAATAAAGATTTCTTGTTGCAAAGTCAGGGTCTAAGATCCAACATTTCTCACAGGAACATAAAATTAATTTAATCTATTTATTACATATTATTTGCCTAATGTTATAAAAATTGCAGTCATTTATTAGAAAATATTTATTGAGTGACTGTTACATGTAGGACCCTGTGCTAGGCACCTGAAGATGGAATGGTACATGAGATAGTCATGGCCTCTGCCCTTATGTATATGTGTGTATATGTGTGTGTATGTGTGTTTGTGTGTGTGTGTGTAAAAACATATATATATATATATACGCCTCTGCCTTTGTATAAATATTTTTTAAAGATTTCATTTATTTATTTATTTATTTATTTTAGAGGCGGGTAGGGGCAGAGGGAAAGGAAGAGAGAAAATCTCAAGCAGATTCCCTGCTGAGTGTGGAGCCCAATGCGGGGCTTGATCTTACGACCCTGAGATCAAGACCTGAGCCAAAACCAAGAGCCGATGCTCAACCGACTGAGCCACCTAGGTGCCCCACTCATAGACTTTAGATATTACAATTGTGTTAGGTGTTTTGAAGGACAAAGATGGGGTGCTGTAAGAGTCATAGCAGAGAACCTAACGTAGTTCAGAACAGAGAAGGCTGCCCAAGAAAATAACATTTGCGTTGAGACCTGAGGGGGGCGGCCAAAAGGGGAGACAGAGTGAGAATAGGTGAGTGAATTTTACAGAGGGACCAGAGGAACCAGCAGGAGTTCTGAGAGAGCAGCAAGCCCTCACGTGGCATCAGTCCTCCATCCTCTGCTTGCGTCACATTTGCCAGTTCACCAAAGCAGTCACTTGCCCAGACCGACACAAGGTGGGCAAGCCCTGCTCAAGGACACGGGTGCAAACAGGCAGGCTTCACCGCAGGCCAGTGACAGGGAAGTCTGCCGCAGAGCAATCCCCAAGTGAAGGAAGAGGTACAGAAGGTAACTTTTAAGTTTCTGGCATGAAGGTTTGGATGGATGGTGTAACCATTCATGGAATAAGAAACGCTTAGAGGAGAAGTAAGAGTCAGCCTTCTCCACACACACAGGGAGCGCAACCACAGGCCAAGTCTAAGAGCTCCACTAGGGAACGCGGCAGCACGAAACTCATGTGCAACACTCTGACACCAACAGTGCGGTGCACTTCGTGTGAAACCTGGTAGCAAGGAGAGGCACCTGGCTGGCTCAGTCGGTGGAGCATGGGACTCTTTTTTTTTCTTTTTAAGATTTTATTTATTTATTTGACAGAGATCGCAAGTAGGCAGAGAGGCAGGCAGAGAGAGAGGAGGAAGCAGGCTCCCCGCTGAGCAGAGAGCCCGATGTGGGACTCGATCCCAGGACCCTGAGACCAGGGCCTGAGCCGAAGGCAGAGGCTTTAACCCACTGAGCCACCCAGGCGCCCAGAGCACTCGACTCTTGATCTCAGGTTGTGGGTTCAAACCTCACATTACCTGCAGAGATTACTTTAAAATCTTTAAAAAAAAAGTAGCAAGGAAAGAGATGCTCTTTACTTGCTGTAACAGTCAACCAGCAGATACCATCCGTGCATTTTCAGTTTTCTGATTTCATCCCTTCCTCTAACTCCATCACTGTGTCCTCATGTCTGTCCCATGTTACCACAGTAGCCTCCTGGCTGACCTCCCTGTGCCTGTGCTGCCCTCTAATCTGTCCTCCACACTACTGTCTAGATTACCTTCTAAAGTACAGGTCCGAACCTCTTTCTTGGAGGCACCTGGCTGGCACATTCAGTTCGGCATCTGACTCTGGGTTTCAGCTCAGGTCTTGATCTCAGGGTCCTGAGATTGAGCCCCGCATTAGGCTCTGAGCTCAGTGGGGTGTCTGTTCCTCTCCCTCTCCCACTGCCCCCGCCCTACTCTCTCTCCGTGTCTTTCTCAAATTAAATAAATAAATAAATAAATAAATAAATAAATAAATAAATCTTTTCAAAATTTGTTCTGGCTACTGTGGCCTGAAGTCTACGACATGCCAAACGCTGCACTGAATGCTTCACAGGTCACCCTCAGAACAGCCCTGGTACAGTATTACTCCCGTGATGTCAGTGTGTCCCTCCATCATTTGTTGAGTTCTTACTATATTTGAGGTGCAGTTTTAAGCTTTGAGATTACAACAGGAAAGGAGGGGAAGCAGTGAGCTCTCTGACACTGAAGCCTAAGCTGTCAACCACTCACTGTCCTGCCACCACACTGCTGGGGGGCTGTGGTCCAGCTTACCATACCAACCCCCGCCTACCTCTCTGGCTCCACCTGCTGTTACTAGCCATGTATACTCTACATTTTTCTCACACTCAACAACTTTACTTATTTATTAAAAGGGGTTTTTTAAGGTTTTATTGTTTTAAGTCATCTCTACACCCAATGTGGGGCTTGAACTGATGACCACAAGATCAAGATTGCGCACACTTCTGGCTGAGCCAGGAAGGCCCCCCCACTCACAACTTGATATCCTTAGCCATGACAAGGCTTCTCGTACCTCTTCCCTTTCACGTGTTTATGTTTTCTTTTCTTGCACCGTCACGGGGCTGAAATTTTCCTCTTGCCCTCTGGAAGTTTTCTGTTCCTCTATATTACTTATCTAAGGAAAGTATTCCTTTTCTGTGCTCTGTACAGAGCAGCACTGTACTGTAGCAGCACTCACACATGGTATGGTAGTGGTTGGTTTCCCTCTCAGTCATCATACTAACCCTGCAGGCTTCTTGGAAAGCAAGGATTGTGTTTTCTTCTTCATCTCTGTCTCCTCATTATCTGGCATAGTCCCTGCAGTAGCCCCGCAGTAAATCTGTTTATGGGTGGATGGAGCATCACGTGAAACTCCCAGACTCAGGCACAATCATACTACTATTTGGAAGATAAAACAAGAATTGACTTAAGTGGCAGATTTATGGTAAAGTTTTAAAAAAGAAAGAAAAAAAAGAATAAATAGGTAAAACAGAGATTACAGAAAGTTTCAAATACTAGTTGAAGGAGTTTGAATTGCTGTAATGAGGAATAGTTGTTTAAAGTGGCCCAGCTGAGGGGCGCCTGGGTGGCTCAGTTGGTTAAATGTCTGCCCACATCCGGGGCGCCTGGGTGGCTCAGTGGGTTAAGCCTCTGCCTTCGGCTCAGGTCATGATCCCAGGGTCCTGGGATCGAGCCCCGCATCGGGCTCTCTGCTCAGCAGCGAGCCTGCTTCCCTTCCTCTCTCTCTCTCTGCCTGCCTCTCTGCCTACTTCTGATCTCTGTCTATCAAATAAATAAATAAAATCTTTAAAAAAAAAAAATGTCTGCCCACATCCAACTTCCTGCTCAGCGGGGAGCCTGCTTCTCCCTCTCTCTCTCTTTTTTTTTGTTAAAAGATTTTACTATTTATTTATTTGACAGAGAGAGAGAGCACAAGAAGGGGAAGCAGCAGGCAGAGGGTGAGGGAGAAGCAGGATCCCTGCTAAGCAGGGAGCCTCATGTGGAACTTGATCCCAGGACCGTGGGATCATGACCTCAGCCGAAGGCAGTCACTTAATGGACTGAGCCACCCAGGCGCCCCCTCACTCCAATTTTTAAACTAAAAAATTTCTCCATACACGGTTGTCAGTCTGTGTTTGGACCCACAGACCATTAGAGTTGGAAAGAATTTTAGACTTTGCCTAGCCCAAACCCTCATTTAAAAAAGAAACTGATGGGGCACCCGGGTGGCTCAGTCGGTTAAGCCTCTGCCTTTGACTCTGGTCATGATCTCCAGATCCTGGGATCAAGCCCCGCATTGGGCTTTCTGCTCAGCAGGGAGCCTGCTTCCCCCCCGCCCCCACCTCTGCCTGCCTTTCTGCCTACTTCTGATCTCTCTGTCAAATAAATAAAATCTTTAAAAAAAAATAGCAATCAACACAAAGACTCAGTTTTCTGTTTCTTGTGTTTCCCCACAAAGTTTTTTTTTTTTTCTTCCTGCAGTAGAATATCATTTGGAAAAAATTAGGGCAGAATTTGGTTTTCTGGAGACACTTTTGTAGTCTACATGTTACCGTTTCTCACATGTCTCCAGGTCATCAGGTCCTTAAAGTACATCAGTTAAAAGGGACTGTACTCATCGGAGTCAATTTTGTGGGCTACTCAGAGAAGAAAAGTCCAGAGGTAAGAAATAGGAATCACTGAAATGTAAGGTTCTTCATTTCTAACTTTAAAAAAAGAACAAAAATCACTTGCAACTAATGTACATCTGAGAACTGTGCACCTCTCTGATTCTGTTATCTGTGGCGCATGAAAGAACTCTGGAATCTTCTCTCAGCTGAGGAGTTAAAAGTTTATACTCACCTTTGTGGTGGTTGTGCATTTCTAGAAACTTTCCAACTTGCCCAGATCTGCAGCTGTGGAGCTGCTCCTGGTGGACGATGTGACCATACTGCCTGAGAACGCCACCATCTATAACCACCCCGATGTGAAGGTGAGTTGGAGGGGTCGAGCCAAACGGGATCGCGTGGGAGGGGGAGAGTCTGAGGTGACGGCGAGGAGCCGCGTGGCAACAAAAACAAGCTAACTTTTGCGTTGAGAATCCCTGATAAGTTTATGTAACCGATACGCAATAATTAGGTGCAGCACCCTTGGTAGTAATACTGTGATAATCTTGGTTTGTCTTTGGCCCAAAGAGAATGGAGTGTTGTCTGTCTCATTTTTCCCTAGGAGATATTTAGCCTTGTGGAAGGATCTGGTTATTTTCTGGTCAACAGCAGTGAGCAGGACATTGTCACTGTCACTTATATGGAAGCAGAAAGTTCTATCCAGGTGAGGTCTAGAGATAGTCCCAGGTTGACAGTCTCAGGTCAAAGTTCATCCTTACAAGAATGATTGGAAAAATTCCACTGTGTGTCTCAGACTTGTTACAAAAGTAACATTTGCCTCATTTTTTAACCTTCGTAGATACTCCAACCCAAAACAAGCTTTTTTTTTTGTTTTCTTCAACTAGCTGGGCAATTTTTTGTTTCTAATTGAACCAAGACAGTGTAGAAGACATCTAATTGTAAGATTTCCATGAAAAGAGAGTTCATTTCTATACATTTCAAAGCACTAACTGTGGGGACACTTAGTGGTACTGTTGACTTCATAACCTGAGTGTAGGCTGTTTCTAGCCAGGGCGTGACGACGACTCGATATATTAAGCTGTCTTTGCGGTCAACATGCCAAGGGATTTGCTTTTAGTTGACGTTTAGTAATAAAAACAACAGCTTATATTAACATATGTATATATTTCCCTTCCTTCTAAGAGCTCAAAGGAATTTCTCTCTCCTCGGTCATACTGTTTAGGGGGAGATTGCCTCACTGGGGACAGGGTTTGGAAGGACCTGTTGTGCCGGGCGGGACCCGCAGCCCGTGACAGAAACAGGTTCTTCTCATGCTTCCTCCCCCACTGGCGGCTTCAGCCTATCTTCATGAAATCCCTTCCCTGCTCATAATCAAGAAAGCTGGATATGTACGCTGGATTCCGCTTGAATTCAGTCAGCTTTACTCTTGCTCCTTATCGTTAGTGTTTGTTAAGGATGCACCATGTGCGGTGACCTCTCAGTTCCCATCACAGAGGAAGTAAGTTGTTGTATTTTGTGCTTTGAATGAAAATAGCTGCTTTGATTATGTTTGGAGCAGGTGTCCTTTCTTACCCAGCTGCCATCTTCTTCCTTCTAGTTAGTGCCGCTACACCCTGGATTCCTCACCTTGGAGGTCTATGATCTGTGCTTGGCTTTCCCGGGTCCAGCAGTGGCCTACCTCAGCGTGTCAGACATACAGGAGCTGGAGCTCGATCTAATTGATAAGGTGAGAGGCATCAGAGAAGCCGGCCTCATTCGTGCTCTGTAGCCTCACTCGCAATGGTCTGTGTGGTCTGCACGCGTGCAGCAGGCCTTTAGTGATGTGAGCAGAAATGCTCCTTAAAGAACAACATTGCAGCATCACAGGCGACGCGAGTACTGCAGAGCAGATAACGTAGCGCATGTTGAGTAGGGTGATTTGATAAAGGGCTGACCGGGAGCATTCAGCACAAACAAAATAGTCCGTCACCCTGAAAGAGTTAGTTAGACTGTCCTTGGTGAATGAAACACTTTCACTAAAATTATTTTTCTTTTTTACTACCAGGTTGAAATAGGTAGAACTGTGTTAGTGACTGTGAGGGTTCTTGGCTCTTCCAAACGCCCCTTCCGAAATAAATACTTCAGAAACATGGAGCTCAAACTGCAGTTGGCTTCTGCCATTGTCACCCTGACGTGAGTGCCGCCTCAGCACCTCCTCCTCCCCATGCTGGGCATCGGGGGTTCGCTTTCCCTGCATGACTTCACATCTTCTTCTTTCCTTTTCTGCAGCCTTGCCTTTCAGCCTGTACTGTCCCCCATTTTCAGCCCTCCACAGGGTACCCCTCCACACCCTCAGATGTGTTGTTTCAGGACAAACCCTGGTGTCTTGTGAATGTTTCCATTTTATGAAACTCTCCTTGGATGGTGTCATCTGGGGTACCTCAGCATGGAGGACCTTCGAAAGTCTATCTAGAGAGAGAGGTGCTGGTGTTCCCCTCTGCAAAAAGGGGACCCAGAACTCCAAGTTGCTTGAGTATTTCCGGTTTTGTTTATGTTTATGTGTTTGTTGCCCTTGTTCCTTCGGGGCCTTAGAACAAACACTCAGCCTTCAGGAGCTTCCTGCCGTTGCCATGAACTTCGTCTTGGCTCTGGAAATTTATTTTCGGGCAGTTCCCTTTAGCTGGAGTTACAATGAGCGGAAAATGTTATGCATCTTAGAAAGAAGCATAACCGGCTACTCTTAAGATAAATCTTTTTTTTAAAGGATTTTATTTATCCATTTTGGGAGGGGGCTCGGGGGAGGGAAAGGACTAGCAGACTCTGTGCAGGGCTCGGCAAGGGGCTCCATGCCCCGGCTCCAAGGCCAGGACCCAAGCCCAGCCGGCGGTCGGACGCTCAGCTGACAGCCACCACGCGTCCCGAAGCCGAATCTTTGTTGCCACGAACGCGCCGTCTTGTCTTTGCAGCCCGGTGGCGGGACGCGGTGAGTACTCTGAGAAGTACGTCCTTCGAGCTGCGTCTGTCGGGCGGACCACCCTTGTGGCTCTTGCCAGGGACAGGGTGGGGAGGAGACTGACATCGGCCCCTCGCCAAATCGAGGTAAGGAGAGCCTCATCCGCAGTCCGAGCCGCGCCTGCTCAGCTCTGGTCCTCTCTTCCGCTGGGTTTGCGCAAGTTAAACATTACGTGACTCAGTAAAACGGTAGTTGTCTGACCCTCGAAATAATACATAATAGGTTTTAGGTTTTTGTTTTTCTGTATGAAAGTCACATGCTCCTGTAGAAAATTCGAAAGCAAAAGAAATAGTAAAGATGCAGAGTGAAAACCACCTATAATGCCCTCCTTAGAGGCAACCGTTCATTGCTAATAATCCTCCACTTCTTCCCCATGCCTGTTTACCATGGATGAATCCTACGGCTTTTTGCATCTTAATCCTTTATCAGAAGTATCCTTTATGTCATTAAAAGTTCATTGTTGACCACGTGTTGGCAATTATTGAAGCTGGGGAATGGGTATTTGTACCTGAGAATTATTATACTGCTTTCTCTACTTTTATATATGTTGGAAAAAAAGGATAAAAGAAATATAACTATAAACATAACTTTAATGACCACTTTTAGGGCACCTGGGTGGCTCAGTCGGTTAAGGGTCTGACTTTGGCTCAGGTCATGATCTCAGGATCAAGTCCCACGGGGTGGGGGGGGGGGTCTCTGCTCAGCAGGGAGTCTGCTTCCCTTCCTCTCTCTCTGCCTGCTCATAACCTCTGTCTGTCAAATAAATAAAATCCTTTAAAAAAAAAAAGGAAAATAAATAAAATCTTTTTTTAAATGACCACTTTTATTCCAATAAGTGGACATAAAATTTTTTAAGCATTCTCATTTATTTTTTGCTATTATAAGTAAAATTTATATCTATAAATAAAGTAAAATACATGTCTGTGTATGGGATTTTTTTCCCTTAGAATAAGCTGCATGATCATTTATTATGAAATTGATTCTAGTCTGTCCCTGTTGTCTTTTTGGTCTTTTCCTTCAAGGTGTTTCCTCCCTTCAGACTTGTTCCAGAGAAAATGACACTGATCCCAGCTAACATGATGCAGGTGATCTCAAAGTCAGGAAATAAGATTTACCCTTTCTTCTCACCCTGCTCTGCCCCACCCTCCACATGTGTGCACGCCCTTCTTCCTACTGGCATCCTCTTGTCTACTCCTGCCAAGTACAGCAAGACCTGATAAAGAAGAAAATTAGTACTTTCACGTCCCCTAATGAACAGGGTATAACCTACCTCTGGGAACACATAGATCATATGTGGCACTTGTGTTTCTTCTACATATGAGTGGCTGTGGGATATGTCCATTGGGAAGTGGCGGGGAGTAAGAGGTTGAATACCTTGGACAAAATGTTGGGAAAAGAGATGGGGTTTCTCCCCATGTTCCAGGCATCTGCTTGCGTGTTTCAATTCTAGGTAATGTCTGAAGGTGGCCCCCAGCCCCAATCTATCATTCACTTCTCTATCAGTAACCAGACTGTGGCTGTTGTGAATAGGCGGGGGCAAGTCACGGGGAAGGTAGTTGGCACAGCTGTGGTCCATGGCACCATCCAGACAGTAAATGAAGATACTGGCAAAGTCATTGTGTTTTCCCAGGTATTGGTTCTTTGCTCTGCTTCCACTTTTCTATCTGGGAACCAAATTGGGACATGTGGGGTCATGAGGGAGGGTGTCAGTAGCTCAGAAAAGCCCTTTGAGTCCCTTACCTGGCGTTCTCTTAACCAAGCATGGGAAGTATATAGTCTTTAGTGAAAACCCCACAGAGTATTGGCATTGGTATAAGACCTAGTCCCTATCTTTAGGAACTGTTTAGGGAACAAAAACAAGCACATCTACTGGCATTTTTTTTTTGCTGAATGCCCCAGACAACCACAGGCTAGTTAGTGTAAGTGCCCTCTGCCCCGCACAGACTCCCTCTTAGCCTGCGCTTGCTTCTACCCGTGGGGCAGGATGAAGTGCGTGTTGAAGTGGTCCAGCTCAGGGCCGTGAGGGTCCTTGCAGCCACCACTCGACTCATCACAGCCACTGAGGTCAGTAAGGCGGCTCTGTTCTTGGCGCGCTCTGGCAATGCCAGCTGGGCAGGACATACAGCACATACATCTTCTTTTCAGATGCCAGTTTATGTCATGGGAGTGACCAGTACCCAGACCCCTTTCTCCTTCAGCAATGCCAACCCTGGACTCACATTCCACTGGTCCATGAGCAAAAGGGACGTATTGGATCTAGTACCCAGGCATTCAGAGGTATGAATGTATCTCTTTGTTATATCATCTCAGGGACATTGATAGTAAATTCACCTTATTTCATCAAGTTTGAGACTGATTTCATTTTCTAAACTACACAGTATTACTATTTATCTCCTTTTCCCCTTGTTCTCTTAACTCTAGAAACCTATAAATCATATGAAGAGTTCAATTGGAGTACTCAGATAATTCTATGTAATTTTTAATATACTTTGCTAGAACGAGTTCTCAAAAAAAAAGTTTCCTTTAATATTGTATTTGTTAGCATTTGACTGTGTTCCATGAGCAATAACATGTCACGAATACAAGGTGAGTGCACATGCTTCATGGCCGGGCTTCGCTGCATGCCACAGATCCTTCAAGTTTTTACAAACGGAAGCTTTGTAGCAACCACAAGTCTATTGGTGCCACTTTTTCTTTTTTAAAGATTTTTATTTATTTGACAGATCACAAGTAGGCAGAGAGGCAGGCAGAGAGAGAGAGAGAGGAGGAAGCAGGCTCCCTGCTGAGTAGAGAGCCTGATGCGGGACTCGATCCCAGGACCCTGTGATCATGACCTGAGCTGAAGGCAGAGGCTTCAACCCACTGAGCCACCCAGGCACCCCAATAAAATATTTTTAATTAAGATATGTACACTGTTTTAGACATAATGCTATTTATTGCATACCTAATAGACTAACAGTATAGTGTAAACATAACTTTTATGTGCACTGGAAAGGCAGAAAACTCATTTTACTTGCTTTATTGCAACATTTGCTTTACTGTGGTGGCCTAGAGCTGAACCTGCAGTAGCTTTGAGGTGAGCTTGTGCTCTGTGATAAATGAAAAGAGCTCTGACATCTTAATGCACACAGCATTAAGCCTTACTCAGAAACCCGGAAAAGATAAGAAAGAAGGAAAGAAAAAGGAAGAAAGAAAAAGAAAAAAAGAAAGAAAAGAAAAGAAGGAAAGGAAGAAAGAAAAAAAAGGGGGGGGGGGCACGTTCCAGACAGCTGACTGAGATCTACTAACGGAAATGGAAAATTTTCTGTAGGGGAGGATTTTGGAAGTTGGGACTTTGTGAGTCAAGAGAGCAAGAAAGGTCTTGAGGGCTCTGGACAGCAAAAGGGCAGGAGAAAGAGGACTTGAAATGAGTGCCCCAAAGGTAGGCAGGTGTCTCCTCCAATACCTGTCTTAATGTTGGCCCTGCCTTCCCCATGGCCTTATCCAGTCTGGGCCACAGTGGTGGGGAAGAAGTAGGGATACGGTCTACCGGGGTGAGCATAGTCCTGAAATAGCTCTGCCTTCCTTGCTACCACTCTGAACTCCAGGGGTAGATTGTCTCAGTTCTCCCAATTTCAGTTCTCCTATCTAAAGCCATTTTAGAAATGCCTTCCTTCATTTTCATTCTTCTGTCTATGGATTGACTTCAGGATAACATGAGACTCAGGAAACCTGTGTGGCTCAGTGGGTTAAGCCTCTGCCTTCGGCTCATGTCTTGATCCCAGGGTCCTGGGATCAAGCCCTACATCAGGCTCCCTGGTTGGTGGGGAGCCTGAATCCCCCCTCTCTCTCTGCCTGCCTCCCTGCCTACTTGTGATCCCTCTCTCTGTCAAATAAATTTTAAAAACTTAAAAAAAAAAAAAAAGACTTAAAAAAAAAATAACATGAGACTCTCACAGAGGCTTGCCAGAATTAGTTGAGTGCTATACTTGGAGTTTACTTTAGGGGTGACTGTGATGCTGGGAATATGAAAAGAAGTAACCATGAAAATAATCCCTGGTACTCTAGTTCTTTTCTACAGATCTATCTAGCATACATTTTCTTTTTTCTTTTTTTTTTTTTAAGATTTTATTTATTTATCTGACAGAGATCACAAATAGGCAGAGAGGCAGGCAAAGAGAGAGTGGAAGAGAAGCAGGCTCCCCACTGAGTAGAGAGCCTGATGTGAGGCTCGATCCCAGGACTCTGGGATCATGACCTGAGCTGAAGGCAGAGGCTTTAACCCACTGAGCCACCCAGGCGCCCCTAGCATACATTTTCTTTATTGTTACAAGACCGGGGGAAGGGCAGAGTGATTTTTTTTTTTTTAAGATTTTATTTATTTGACAGGCAGAGATCACAAGTAGGCAGAGAGGCAGACAGAGAGGAGGAAACAGGCTCCCTGCCAAGCAGAGAGTCTGACACGGGGCTCGATCCCAGGACCCTGGGATTATGACCTGAGCGGAAGGCAGAGGCTTTAACCCACTGAGCCACCCAGGCGCCCCGAGCACAGTGATTATTAATGAATATTTCTTAATCCATTCCTGACTGTTTTCCAGGTTTTTCTACAGCTCCCGGTAGAAAATAACTTTGCCATGGTTGTCCACACAAAAGCAGCTGGTCGGACCAGTATCAAAGTCACTGTCCGCTGTATGAACAGTTCCTCTGGGCAGCTTGAGGGGAATTTATTAGAATTGTCTGATGAAGTTCAGATTCTGGTAAGGTCCCAAACCTAAATTTTGTTTTTACATATCAAGGAGAAGAAAGTTGTATTCTCTTATCATCCATGTGGCGCTTGGTCTGGATAGAGGTAGAGAAAGTGCTAGAGAGAGCCCTAGAACAGGCTTATAGTTTCTAGAGCTTTGCCACTCTTCCTAATTGCATCTATGTAAGTACTGATATTAGAAACTGTAAGAACATGCACTCCCCTCACCTCCCCACACAATAAACACAGGATACGAAAGCAGAATAATTAAAGAGGGACTCATTTCCGAGCTGCTCTGCCTAACACAGATATTGTGATACCATCCACTTAGGGGACCTAACCCTAACTTCCAGGAGCGTGAAGAGCATGGATGGATGGTTTCTACAGGTTTTCTCGGGCTGAAAGCTAACTGGCCCCATTGTTTTTAGTGTTCAAAAGCAAACTGATCATCTGTGGAGGGCCAATAAGTTTCTCTGCCTCTGAATTTAGGACTGATTTTTTTTCTTTTTCTATTCTTCTCCTTTATTTTGGTTTTGTTTCTCTGATTCAGTGAGGGGTAGAGGAAAGCACATTTTACTAGGAAGTAGAAAACCTGAATAATGTTCCATCCTAATTTATTATTGTAGGTTTTAGTTCTCAAATCTCTTTTCAGGTAGTCAGAGCTAAAGTTAGAAATTTCAAAATTATTTTATACCTAATATCTAAGTGATACAGAGGATGTGGTCAGTCAGTGTGGCTTCATCAGGAGCGGGGCTGATATTAGATTTGCCTTCTAGAACACAGAGGCATGTTTTAAGTGTCGGGCTCATTTGAAAAAGAGTGTTGTGGGCCCTCAGGCCAAGCTAAAGTGATGTAGATGTTGATTTGTAGTTGATACGTGAGCAAAGGTTATAGTTTTGTCTTTTCCAGAAATGAGGAAGACATTATTTTCTCACTTTAGGTGTTTGAGAAACTCCAACTGTTCTTTCCGGAGTGCCAGCCTGAGCAAATTCTGATGCCCATGAATTCCCAGCTCAGACTCCACACCAACCGGTGAGGAATTAGGGAAGGGCAGGCCAGGTTCCAACCTTACCGTTAGGAACATGGAAAGAACTCTTGCCTTCTAGGTGATTTTTCTAATCCATAAATAAGATTTTTTAGCTGAAGTGAAATTCATGTTACATAAAATTAACCATTTATTTATTTTTTTTTTAAGATTTTATTTATTTGTCAGAGAGAGAGGGAGAGAGAGCGAGCACAGGCAGATAGAATGGCAGGCAGAGGCAGAGGGAGAAGCAGGCTCCCTGCCGAGCAAGGAGCCCGATGTGGGACTCGATCCCAGGACGCTGGGATCATGACCTGAGCCGAAGGCAGCTGCTTAACCAACTGAGCCACCCAGGCGTCCCTAAAATTAACCATTTAAAAAAAAATTTTTTAAGACTTTAGAGAGGTGGGGCGCCTGTAAATAAATAAATAAAATCTTAAAAAAAAAAAAAGATTTTAGGGGCGCCTGGGTGGCTCAGTGGGTTAAGCCTCTGCCTTCCACTCAAGTCATGATCTCAGGGTTCTGGGATCAAGTGCCGCATCGGGCTCTCTGCTCAGCAGGGAGCCTGCTTCCCTCTCTCTCTACCTGCCTCTCTGCCTACTTGTGATCTCTCTCTCTGTCAAATAAATAAAATCTTAAAAAAAAAACAAAGATTTTAGAATGAGAGAGCACAAGCAAGGGGAGGGGCAGCAGGCAGAAGGAGAAGCAGGATCCCCACTGACCAAGGAGCCCGATGTGGGACTCAATCCCAGGACCCAGGAATCATGACCTGAGCCAAATGCTTAACCAACTGAGCCACCCAGGCACCCCCAAATGAACCATTTTATTTATTTTTTAAAACATTTTATTTATTTATTTGACAAAGAGATAGAGGACAAGTAGGTAGAGAGGCAGGCAGAGGGAGAGAGAGAAACAGGCTCTCCTCTGAGCAGGGAGCCCAACATGGGGCTCGATCCCAGGACCCCAAGACCATGACCTGAGCCAAAGGCAGAGGGCTAATAACTGAGCCACCCAGGCGCCCCAGATTAACCATTTTAAAGTGGACGATTTCGTGGCATTTAGTGCATCACAATATTGCACAACCCTCACCTCTGTCTAGTTCCAGGACATTTTCATCACCACCAAAGGAGACCCTACCCATCAGCAGTCACGCTAACCTATTTATTTGAGAGACAGAGAGGGAGCGAGAGCAAGCATGAGTACGGGGAGAGGCAGAGGGAGAGGGAGAAGCAGACTCCCTGCTAAGTATGGAGCCGGACATGGGGCTCGATCCCAGAACTCTGAGATCATGACCTGAGCCACCCAGGCGCCCCTATTTCATTTCTTTTAATGACTAAATCATATTCTGCGGTTTGGATATAACATAGTTTATCCATTCATCTGTTGTTGGACATTTGGGTTGTTTTTACCTTTGACTCTTGTGAATATTACGCTACTATGAATAATGACACAGAACTATTTATTTGAATATCTGTCTCAATCCTTTTAGCTGAATTTTAAATTTATTTTTATTATTTTTTAAAGATTTCATTTATTTGAGAGAGAGAGCAGGGAGAGAGAGCACGAGTGAGGGTGGAGGGGCAGAGGGAGGAGATACAAACTCCCCACTGAGCAGAGAGCCCGATGTGGGGCTCGATCCCAGGACCCCTGGGATCATGACCTGAACGGAAGGCAGATGCTTAACTGACTGAGCCACCCAGGAGCCTCTAGCTGAATGATTTTTATTTTTATTTTTTTTAGATTTTATTTATGTATTTGACAGGCAGAGATCACAAGTAGGCAGAGAGGCAGGCAGAGAGAGGAAGGGAAGCAGGCTTCCTGCTGAGCAGAGAGCCCGATGCAGGGCTCAATCCCAGGACCCTGAGATCATGATGATCTGAGCCAAAGGCAGAGTCTTAACCCATTGAGCCACCCAGGCGCCCCGCTGAATGATTTTTAATGATAAATATGTAGTAGGGTATGATTTTTAGAGAGATAGGCATAATCTGAATGCAGACTTTTACTTGAGGAACAAATAAGCACATAACATGGAGAACGGCAAGTGGCTTCCTCAGAGTACAGTTTCTAACAGTAACCCCATCGATCTCCTTTCTTTCTGGTCAGAGCCCCCAAGAGATGCCACCTGTTCCATTTGTATCCTAGGGAAGGGGCCGCCTTTGTGAGTTCCCGTGTTCTCAAGTGTTTCCCTAATTCATCTGTCATTGAGGAGGACGGTGAAGGGCTCCTGAAAGCTGGTTCCATTGCAGGTACTGCTGTGTTGGAAGTCACGTCTATAGAACCTTTTGGAGTCAACCAGACAACCATAACTGGAGTTCAGGTGAGTTCTGGGACTTGCTCAAGAAAAAATAAAAGGAATACCATGGCCTGAAGAGGCAGATTTCCTGGTTTAAGAACTAGGAACTTCCCTGGAAGTCAGAACGAACTGTAAAATAGAAGACAGTCTTGACATGGATATAAGCCATCAAATTATAAGTGGCCTTTAGAGCCCTTGTTATAAGAGGGATCAGCCTCAAATTGGTGCATTTCTGAGCAGTGTTGGCAAAAGGGTGTGGGGAAAGGTAGAACTATTGCTACCAAAATTAGGCTTTGTTACTAGAATTTAAAAATTTAGTCTAACATAGAGTGCCTGGGTGGCACATTCAGTTAAACATCCAACTCTTGGTTTTGGCTCAGGTCATGATCTCAGGGTTGTTAAGATCGAATCCTGTGTCAGGCTCCATGTGGGGGATGGAGTTTGCTTGAGATTCTCGCTCTCCATGGGTTGCCTGGGGGGGCTCAGTTGGTTAAGCATCTGCCGTCGGCTCAGGTCATGATCCCAGGGTCCTGGGATTGAGCCCCACATTGGGCTCTCTGCTCAGTGGGGAGCCTGCTTCTCCCTCTCATTCTCTTTCTGTGCTCTCTCTCTCTCTCAAATAAATAAATAAAATTTTAAAAAAGATTTTATTTATTTGACAGTGAGAGAGGGAACACACGCAGGGGGAGTGGGAGAGAGAGAAGCAGGCCTCCTGCCAAGCAGGGAGCCTGATGTGGGGCTCGATCCCAGGACTCTGGGATCATGACCTGAGCCAAAGGCAGAGGCTTAATGATGGAGCCACCCAGGTGCCCCAATAAATAAAATCTTAAAAAAAAAAAAGTATTCTCTCTCTCCTTCTGCCCCTCCCCCTGCTTGTCCGTGTGCACTCTCTCTCTCAAGTAAGTAAATAAAATCTTAAAAAGAAAGTTCCAACTTCTCTCCACATTTTCTCAGCTTTAATAATTAAGGGGCCATTTCCTGTACTGTTGTATTTCTTATTCAACTCTGACTTAAGTCATCCCTTATGAGGAGCTGTTTCCTATGAAAGAAGAACCCCGTTTTTACCATGGCCTGTGAACTTCAGAATCTCTCGCAGCTCCTCTCCAGTGGCCCTGCTCCCACAGGTGGCACCAGTGACATACCTGCGGATGAGCAGCCAACCCAAGCTGTACACCGCCCGTGGGAGGGCTCTGCCGGCGTTTCCTGTGGGCATGTCTCTCACCTTTGTTGTCCAGTTCTATAACAGCATTGGAGAGAAATTCCACACACACAACACCCAGCTTCATCTGGCTCTGAACAGGTGCGGAGTCAAAGGAATGATATCCATGTTGGGGGAGAAACTGTGCAGATAGGCTAGGGTTATCCAGTAAATTCTCATGTTCTCAACTCGGAACCTGATATTTATTTCTTTCATTAGGATGGGAAACACCAGATGGTGCTGGTTGTTTAATGAAGTATTTCAGGGTGTTTTCTATCTGTCAAGCCCTAGTTCACAGGAAGCCTCCATAGGGAGCTGGTAGGAGTATTATCAAAAAGCTGTACTGGGTGCCTGGGTGGCTCAGTTGGTTAAGCATCCAACTCTTGATCTCAGCTCAGGTCTTGATCTCAGGGCTGTGAGTTCAAGCCATGCTGGGCATGGAGCTTACCTTAAAAAAAAAAACCAAAAAAAAAAAACCAACAAAAAAAAACCAACTTTACTGGAAAACAAATTTTTAATTAAAAAAAAAAGGGCTTACTGGGTACTCTGTATATAATAGACCTGACCCTTGGCCACTCATTTCTTGCCCTCCACCGTAGAATTCCTTCTGAACCTTTGAGCTGTTGAATAGAAAATGCTGTGATGAGCTCTGCCCCCAGAACTGTGTCCTAACAGTGATCTTTCAGAGATGACCTGCTACTTTCTTATCTCCTTTCAGAGATGACCTGCTACTTATTGGGCCAGGGAATAGGAACTATACTTATGTGGCCCAGGCAGTGAACACAGGAGTGACGCTTGTGGGAATCTGGGACCGGAGACACCCAGGTGTGGCAGATTACATCCCAGTTGCTGTGGAGCACGCCATCATGCCAGACACCCAGTTCACCTTTGTTGGAGACGTCATCTGCTTCAGGACACACCTCCTCAACCACAATGGTCTGGATACCTTCCCTTTCTTAACTTCACAGCTGACAGGATGAGAAAGCAACTCATCCCTTAGATAATTCTTTCAAAATGATTTAAAATCTGAGGGCCTAGGATCACCTGGATGGCTCAGTCAGTAGAGTGTGCAACTCTTGATCTTGGAGCTTTGGTTTAAGCCCCATGTTGGGTGCAGAGATTATTTTAAAAAATAAAATAAAATAGGGACGCCTGGGTGACTCAGTTGGTTGGGCGGCTGCCTTCGGCTCAGATCATGATCCCAGCATCCTGGGATCAAGTCCCTCAGCGGGGAGTCTGCTTCTCCCTCTGCCTCTGCCTGCCACTCTGCCTGTGCTCACTCTCTCTGACAAATAAATAAATAAAATCTTAAAAAAAATTTTTTTTTAAATAGATCTGTTTATTTGAGAGAGAGAGAGAGGTGGGGGGAGGGGCAGCTGGAGAGGGAGAATATCAAACTGCAGATTCCCCACAAGCCTGGAGCCTAAGGGTGGGGCTTGATCCCACAACTCTTGAGATTATGACCTGAGCCAAAATCAAGAATTGGATGTTTGATCAACTGAACATTCAGGTTCCCCCAAAAACTAAAATCTTAAAAAAAAAATCTTGAGGGTCTCTCTAGGAATATTGGTCATGCACCTCCTGGTCGCATAGCTCACTGTATTATTACGTAAGCAGGTGGTGTGGGTTCCTTGTCTTCTCCCCCATTCCCAGCTTCTGAAGGAGGGGAGTTGGTAAGTTGAAGAATGTAAAGGATGAGCTAAAGTGAAGGAAAATGCAGTGAGGCTTTAGTTCTAGGAACCAATTGTGAGTACACTGCTTTGTGAGAGACATTTGAAGGCCTAACTCTTAAATACATCATCAGCATAGTAAGGTTTGGCCTTGTACTGGGCTAGACTATACTCTCGATCAACAAAGCATTTCTGCCCTAAAAAGTGCTATTGAGTGCAAGAACATCAGTCTTTGGTTACTAAATGAGTATCGGTTCTCTGGGTTTACTGAGAGCATATTCCAAAGCTATGTGCCCTGCCTGGGTGTGTGCGTCCCAATCCTCCATCCACGTAGGACTAGTGGGCACGTTGTATGGTTCTGTGACCTCTTCTGGGAACTGCGGATCCATGTGGGTACAGTGATGTGATGTGAGGCCAGAATCTGTATATTCAGTGCTTGACTGAGAGGGGGTCCACTCGGCTCAGGTCAGATCCCAATCCTATAAGGACTGATTTGCAAGCAACCACCGCGAACTGGAACCCAGGGCCATTGAGCTAGCCCTGCTTTAGGGCTGACAGAGTTACAATCTTATGATTGTTACTCTCTTGTCAGTGAAAGACTCTTTTGCTAGATTTTGTTAGGACTGTCCTATCTTTCATTCTGGAATACTCTGACTTTCTAAATCTATACCACTTTGAATGGGAAGCAAAAGGACCAATACCAGGATCGTAAGCGAACGCCAACTCCAGGTAGCATTTTTCTGCCACTTTGAGACTGAAGCCAAAGCAAACAAACCTTCTTTCTTGCCAGCTGTCACCTTCTTGCAGTCTTCTGCTGATACCTATCAGTAGCTGAAAGAGAGTTATTCCTGTGTGTAAAGGAATTTTTCTTATTTCCTAAGAACAGTTAGATCCTCCAACTAAGTAGCTCCTTCTGTGATTCTGAGGTAATCCTTGTTTTATATTGTGGGTATGATGGTATATGAAGGGGAACCTGAAAATAAAGTTATCTTCAAAGCTGAATGTTCCTCCTAGGAAGAGATACCTGTGTGCTTGAATGGTCTGCTGATACAGAGTCTGAATAAGGTCAGAGTGACCTTCCATTTAGATCAGACGTTGCAACCAAGTGCTTTCTCTTGTCCTTTCCTAGGTGAACCTGGGATATGGATGATTTCTGCTGATAACATTCTACAAACAGACACTGGCACTGGAGTGGGAGTGGCCAGGAGTCCAGGAATAGCAACAGTCTTTCATGACATCCCAGGAGTGGTAAAAACGTATCGAGAGGTAACCCTGACAAGGCCAGGGTGACTATTTCCATATTTGGGGATATGCATGTAGAATACACATCTGAGGAAAAGATATACACTGACATGTCAGATAGAAAGCCAGCCAGAAAACTTTGGAATACAAAGCTAAACGTGATTAGGAGGCGCCTGGGTAGCTCAGTTGTTAAGCGTCTGCCTTTGGCTCTGGTCATGATCCCAGGGTCCTGGGATCGAGCCCCACATCGGGCTCCTGCTCAATGGGAAGCCTGCCTCTCCCTCTACCACTCCCCCTGCTTGTGTTCCCTCTCTGTGTGCCTCTCTCTGTCAAAAAAATAAATAATATCTTTTTAAAAAATTTTTAAAAAGAAGTAAGTAGTGATTAGGATTCTTAACCAGAATAAATAGATAGATAGATAGATAAGGGGCGCCTGGGTGGCTCAGTTGGTTGGGCGTCTGCCTTCAGCTCGGGTCATGATGGCAGGGTCCTAGGCTTGAGCCCCACACCGGGCTCTGTGCGCAGCAGGGAGTCTGCTTGAGGTTCTCCCTCTCCCTCTGGCCCTTCCCCGCAAAATAAGTAAATTTTTAAAAATATTTTGATTATGGGGCGCCTGGGTGGCTCAGTGGGTTAAGCCTCTGCCTTCGGCTCAGGTCATGGTCTCGGGGTCCTGGGATCGAGCCCCGCATCGGGCTCTTTGCTCAGCAGGGAGCCTGCTTCCCTCTCTCTCTCTCTCTCTCTCTGTCTGCTTGTGATCTCTCTCTGTCAAATCAATAAATAAAAAATCTTAAAAAAATATTTTGATTATGTATTAGAGGATATTCATATACATGTATATTGTCCAGCTGCACAGGATCTTTTTTTTTTTCAAGATTTCATTTATTTATTTATTTGACAGAGATCATAAGTAGGCAGAGAGGCAGGCAGAGAGAGAGGAGGAAGCAGACTTCCTGCTGAGCAGATCCTGATGGGGAACTCAATCCCAGGAGCCTGGGATTGTGACCTGAGCTGAAGGCAGACGCATAACTGACTGAGCCACCCAGGCGTCCCAATAAATCTTTAAAACAACAACACCAGGGGCACCGGGGTGGCTCAGTCAGCTGGGTATCCGTCTTTGGCTCAGGTCATGATTTTAGGGTCCTGGGATTGAGGCCCTGTGTTGTGTTCCTTGCTCAGCAGGGAGTCTACTTTTCTCTTTCCCTCTGCCCTGGGTCATGCTCTCTCTCTCTCAAATAAGCAGAATCTTTAAAAATAAATAAATAAAGAAAGAAAGAAACAAACAAACAAACAAAACAGTGCCAACTCCTCCCCCCAAAACAAGGTGGTGTGTGATATCTATCTATCTATATCACTGTAGCTACTGGTTGGTACTAGAAAGTAGGGGCAAGGATTGAAGAGTTGGGAAGCTATACTTGCAATGATCCAGGTAAGATAGGATGGTGCACTGGGTTACCAGTCTGGTAACAGAGGAGGTCATGAGAAGTTGGTCAGATTCTAGTGTACTTTATAGGTAGAGCCGGTAGAATTTCCTAGCACATTATATGTAATCTGATGATGTAATGTAATTAGATGATGCATAATTGACTTCAAGTTTTAAAAAAAATGACTTCAGGTTTTTGACTCAATAACTAAAAGGACAGAATTGCCATCACTTGAGGGGAACCTCAGTGGTACAAGAGGTTAAGCGTCCAACTCTGGATTTCAGCTCAGGTCATGATCTCAGAGTTCTGAGATCGAGCCCTGCATCTGGCTCTGTGCTCATGGAGTCTGCTTGTCTCTATCCCTCTGCTCCTCCCCCCCACTTATGCTTGTGCGCTCTCTTTCAAATAAATAATAAATAGAATCTGAAAAAAAAGAAAAGCTACACAGCTGAATGCTTAGCTGCTGAATGTGGTTCCCAGGGAAGGGGCCTGGGGTGCGTGCTTTCTGCAAAACACATGCTGAACGCTACTTTCCCTTTTTTTACTTTTTGTAAAAGCAAAAATCGTCTTTGGATTTATTTTTCTTAGGGAAACCATTTTCTAATGTCTTTCTTAAAAGTGATGGGGCTTAATGCAAATTTTTGAGAAGTGAAGGGGTCCCTGTATTTCAAGGAGGGAGCGAGGGATCAGCCATGTCAAATGTTATCGATAGGCCAGGTAGCCTGAAGACAGAAATGACAGATGGGTTCGCAGTACAGAGTGGTTACTTGAAGCAGTGGCTTCAGAGCAGTGACAGGAGTGGAAGTCTAGAGAACTGAGAGGACGTGTGGATTTGGGGCATAAGCTCTGTGAGGAACTGGAGTCAAATTTTTGTTTGGTTGATCATTTTTTGAGATGGGAGAAAAAATGATTTAGGAGTGTTTAGTAGAGAAGGTAAAATGTTATGCAGGAGCGGGGACAGTTGCTGAAGCAACAACCTTTAGTAGGTGAGATGGTCAAACAAGTGAAGGGTTGGCTTGATGGAGCCTTTGCTCTTTCCCCTTAAATCCATGTTGGGTCTCCCTCCTCGGTGCCCAGAGGACTTGTTTGTTCCTCTTTTCATTACTCAAATATACCAGCTATCATTTGTTGAACATCTACTATGCGGTTGGCATTTTGCTTCTATTTTTTTAAATTTTGATTTTACATCAGTATAACTGTCATTCTTAATCTTCACAACCCTGCAAAGTATTATCCCAATTTTATAGATGATTGAACTGCCCCATCTGTGCCCACATGGTATCTGGTGCCGTGTTGTAAGGAGTTCACAGTCTAGTGATGATAGAAATAATTACATGTAGACAATTTAAATAACTAAAACATAACTGACCAGTGCTTTACAAGTGACAAGTTAGAAGTGCTCCTAGGGTCTAGACACGCCTGGCTGGCTCAGTTGGGGGAGTGTCTGATTCTTGATGTGCAACTTCAAAAAAAAAATTGTGTGTGGGGGATGCCTGGCTGTCGGTTAAGCGTCTGCCTTCAGTTCAGGTCATGATTTCAGGGTCCTGGGATCAAGCCCTGCATCAGGCTCCCTGCCCAGTGGGAGTCTGCTTCTTTCTGCCATCCTGCCCCTCTCCCTGCTTGTGTTCTCTCTCTCTCTCAAATCAACAAATAAAATCTTTTTTTAAAAAAAAGATTTTATTTATTTGACAGACAGAGATCACAAGTAGGCAGAGAGGCAGGCAGAGGCAGAGGGGGAAGCAGGCTCCCTGCTGAGCAGAGAGCACGATGCAGGGTTCAATCCCAGGACCCTGAGATCATGACCCGAGCTGAAGGCAGACGCTTAACCCACTGAGCCACCCAGGAGCCCTAAATAAATAAAATCTTAAAAAAAAAAATACAGAAGAGGGGCACCTGGCTAGCTCAGTCAATCAAGTGTCTGACTCTTGATTTTGACTTGGGTCATAATCTTGGGGTCTGTACTGAGCACAGAGTCTGCTTCTCTCCCTCCCCTTCTGTCCCTCCCCTCACTCCCACATTCCTCTCTCAAATAGGTCGATAAGTCTTTAAGAAAAAAAAATACACAAGGGGCACCTGGGTGGCTTAGTGGGTTAAAGCCTCTGCCTTTGGCTCAGGTCATGATCTCAGTCAGGGTCCTGGGATTGAGCCCCGCATTGGGCTCTCTGCTCAGTGGGGAGCCTGCTTCTCCCTCTCTCTCTGCCTGCCTCTCTGCCTACTTGTGATCTCTGTCAAATAAATAAATAAAATCTTAAAAAAAAAACACACAAGAAAGCAAGCCACTTAATTCTACTTAGACATTAAGGCTAAATTTTCTAGAAGTGACATTTAAACTGAATCTTAAGATCTGAGTCAAGGCACATAATAAAAATAAGTAAAAATAAATTGAGTCTTCAGGATTAGGAATTTGTCTGGCAGATAAAATAGAAGGCGTTTTATTTTGATTTTTTTAAGATTTATTAATTTGAAGGGTGCCCGGGTGGCTCAGTTGGCTGGGCGACTGCCTTCGGCTCAGGCCATGATCCTGGAGTCCCGGGATCGAGTCCCCCATCATGCTCCTTGTTCAGCAGGGAATCTGCTTCTCCCTATGACTCTCCCCCATCTCGTGCACTCTCTCATTTTCTCTCTCTCAAATAAATAAATAAAATCTTTTAAAAAATGATTTATATATTTGAGAGAGAGAGAGCACACATGAGTTGGGGAGAGGGAGAGAATCTCAACCAGACTCCCCACCAAGTGCGGAGGCAGTCTTGGGGCTCAGTCTCACAACTCCAAGATCACGGCCCTGAAATCATGACCTGAGCCAAAACCAAGACTTAGGTGCTTAACTAACTGAGACACTCAAGCGCCCCCAAGAAGGAAGGTATATTAGACTAAAGGCAAATACACGTACATGTTGCTTGAAGACCAATGAATGAGTCAGGGCGGACTCTGCAAAAGTTTACAAAGGTAGAAAGGGAAAATTAGAGAACATCTAAAGAGAACTTGTATGGTGATCAGATAAGAGGGCTAGGGACAGGGGCGCCTGGGTTGCTCAGTGGGTTGAAGCCTCTGCCTTCAGCTCAGGTCATGATCTCAGGATCCTGGGATTGAGCCCCCCATCGGGCTCTCTGCTTAGCGGGGAGCCTGCCTCCCCCTCTCTCTCTGCCTGCCTCTCTGCCTACTTGTGATCTCTCTCTGTCAAATAAATAAAATCTTAAAAAAAATAAAAAATAAAAACTTAAAAAAAAAAAAAGAGGGCTAGGGACAGAGGCAACAACTTGAGGAGTTTGAGAAGGGTTTCATTGCTGGGGAAGCAGAGAGAGGGTCACAAGGGAGGAACTGGCCTTTGCTGTCAGAGGCTACAGAGAAGTCAAAAAGGGTGTGATAGACCCTAGGTGGTATACTGTGTAAAATCATCATTTAATAGTTCACTAACTAACAGACACCCATGGAGGCCGCTTCTGTATAGCCCTGTGACAGCCTCTGGAAACACAAAGATGAGAAAGACAAAACTCCTTCCTTTCCTGAGCATTTAATGTCACTAACTTGGTTTCAAGGTTCTTGAATATTTGAAAAAACAAAAAATCCTGGTAGTACTGAGGACACTGTGTATTGTAATATGTTATACATTTAATGTAATGACACAATGTCATGAATAATGACATAATGATATAGTGACAAGATAATATACATTTAAGTTGAAGATATTTGGGGGCAGAGAGCCATCATTAATTATCTTCTCTCATTGTAATCATGAAGCACTTGCCTTAAATACAAGGCACATTACAGGATATACAAAGATAGATTAGTCTCTCAGTTGAAGAACTTAGATTCAAATAGGAATGATTTTTAACAAAAATACAAATACCTACAGCACAAGACAGAACATTACAAGTATACTGAGAGAAACAAAGTACTTTGAAGTTTCAGAAAAGGCTGAGATTATATGCAACTAATGAGAGTTGCAGTTGTCTTTGAAGGCATTTTAATAGGGGGTCATCCAAAGGGAAAATGTCAAACAGAATAATGGACAAAGACCTCCTTTTAGGGGGAAAAAAAAATGTTATTTTCTTCTCAAAGGTAAACAGATTTTGTGGTTCTTAACTATGTGAAGTAGAAAGGCCCCCGGGCCTTGAGTGAGATGGCGCTTTCGGTTGGGTAAGTTATGAAGCGTAGAGAGGGAGAGAACAATATTTTCTAAGAATTAGGTGCAGATTTTCCTTTGGTTTGCTCACAGGTGGTGGTCAATGCATCATCAAGATTAACGCTCAGTTATGACCTCAAGACCTACCTCACCAATACCCCCAATTCAACTGTGTTCAAGCTCTTCATTACCACTGGCAGAAATGGTGCTAATCTCAAAGGTCAGGTCTCTTAATAGGTCTGGGTGATTGTTCCCATCATTCCGGTCTTCCTTCTCATGTACCCCTTAGACTAGCAGTCCATATTTCTTTTTATTTCAGAACTGACTCCACCTTTAATAAATAAATCATTGACTGCTTTGACTTCACAAATGACTCGATACCAGGTTTTGGTATAGGCTAAACTTGGTCACTGTTGTTTTTCTAGTTATAACCTTGCCTGAGAGATGGCCTAAACCAGGGATTTCCAAATATGGCTGATTTTCAAAGCTACCCGACGAAATTTTTGTAAAAATAGGGTCTTGGGCTCCATCCAGATAGTTAATAAGTTTGGGATAAGGCCTCAGACCCAATTCTTTTCCAGCTTCCCTAGATTTAAGAAATGTTGGAGTACGTGACTTTTTTTTTTTTTTTAAGATTTTTTTTATTTATTTGACAGACAGAGAACACAAGCAGGCAGAGAGAGAGAGAGGAGGAAGCAGGCTCCCCGCTGAGCAAAGAGCCCGATGTGGGGCTCGATCCCAGGACCCTGGGATCATGACCTGAGCCGAAAGCAGAGGCTTTAACCCACTGAGCCACCCAGGTGCCCCATGGAGTATGCGACATTTTAACTGTTATTTGCTTAGCAAATTTACCGTGTATGTTTTTTTGTTCTGTACTGGGCTATAATTTACTGTAGTAAAAGGTGGGGAGGTGGGGCCTGGCTGACTCAGAGGAGCATGAGACTCTTGATCTCAGGGTCTAGAGTTTAAGCCCCACATTGGGCATAGAGATTACTTTAAAAAAATAATAAACATGGGGCACCTGGGTGGATCAGTGGGTTAAGCCTCTGCCTTCAGTTCAGGTCATGGTCTCAGGGTCCTGGGATCAAGCCCAGCATCAGGCTCTCTGCTCAGCAGGGAGCCTGCTTCCCCCATCTCTCTCTGCCTGCCTCTCTATTTGTGATCTCTGTCTGTCAGGTAAATAAATAAAATCTTTAAAAAATAATAATAAACATTTTTTAAAGTTTTTAAAAAGTGGGGGAGGTGGGGCACCTGGGTGGCTCGGTCGTTAAGTGTCTGCCTTTGGCTCAGGTCATGATCCCAGGGTCCTGGGATCGAGCCCCACATCGGGCTCCCTGTTCAGCGGGGCGCCTGCTTCTCCCTCTCCCACTCCCCCTGCTTGTGTTCCCTCTCTCACTTTGTCTCTCTCTCTTAAATAAATAAAATCTTAATTAAAAAAAAAGTGGGGGAAGAAAGAAAACTAAAATACAAGATATTCCTAATAGATTCTTGGTGGTATGTTCGCAGTTTATATATATTTTGTTTTCATTTAACAATGTTGTTTTTTTTTTTAAGTAGGCTCTACCCCAGTACCCAACATGGGGCTTGAACTTACAACCCTGAGATCAAGACCTGAGCTGAGATCAAGAGTCGGATGCTTAGGGGCGCCTGGGTGGCTCAGTGGGTTAAGCCTCTGCCTTCGGCTTAGGTCATGATCCCAGGGTGCTGGGATTGAGCCCCGCATCGGGCTCTCCACTCAGCGGGGAGCCTGCTTCCCACCCCCCCCCAACCTGCCTCTCTGCCTCCTTGTGATCTCTGTTTGTCAAATAAATAAATAAAATCTTAAAAGAAAAAAGGTCTACAAGAAAAATTAAAAAAAAAAAAAGACACTTAACCAACTGAGCCACTCATGTGCCCCTCATTTAACAATCTTATGTAATAATTACCGTCATTTTAAAAATGAGAAATACCAAATCTAAGAGCAAGTAACATGTAGTTAGTGGTTAGAATTGGTAGATCTATCCCACTCCATGTAAATTCTTTCTTTTATTATTTATTATTTTTATATTTTTAAAAGATTTTATCCATTTATTTGACAGAGATCACAAGTAGGCAGAGAGGCATGCAGAGAGAGAGAGGAGGAAGCAGGCTCCCTGATAGGCAGAGAGCCCGATGTGGGGCTCGATCCCAGGACCCTGAGATCATGAGCTGAAAGCAGAGGCTTTAACCCACTGAGCCACCCAGGTGCCCCAATTCTTTCATTTTTTTTAAAGAAAGAACAAATTCTGTTGTTTTTTTTTGCAAAGAGAGCATGCAAAACCAAGAAGTCCAAAATATTACTGTCTATAAAATTTAAGTCTAATTGCCCTTTTGGTCATTCAGTTTTTAAGCACTTACTTTCTTTTCACATTATTTAATTTTATAAGTATAATCTAAGTATATATAAATATTTGATTTTTAAAGTTTTCCAGGTTCTTTTACAAAGTATTAAATATGTATAACATTCACACATTGCTCTCTGCCTTAAGATATACAGATTGCAATTTTTCCTCCCAGAAATCTTTCTAAAACCACAGCTTATTTTATTATGAAACAACTCCTTTGATATTGCTGACAGTTTGCAAAAGATGAGAACGGTCACCGGACTGACTACTGGCAGCTGAGAAAGAACTCCAGCAAACTGAGGCCATTAAGAAACTGTGCAAGGGAAAATCTTAGACAGGACACCACCTCCTACTTAATCTAGAATGCTGTCCATTGAAACTGTCCGTTTCTTGATGGCTGTGTGGCTCCGACTTAAGACACCATTTGTAATATTCCGGAGATCTCTAATTTGAATCACACTGCAATCAGTTATGGAAAATCAGACTTCCTAGACTGAAAAGCCTCCCAGCTGTAATCGCTATCCAGTTTCCCTGGAATCTGTCTCATTCCCACTGACGAATTCCAGAAACTTTTGAAAGGGGACCCACCGATGATATTGATAATGGAAGCGCCACTATAGTCATTCACAAATCAGCAAAAGGAAGGGTCTTAGACCATTCTTGACTGTAGCAGGAGCCAAAGGGCCTGGCCTAATAAGACAGAACTGACCCCTCTCTTTTGCTATTTTAAAAAATTTTTTATTTAAGTAATTTCTACACCGGGTGTGGGGTTTGAACTAACAACCCTGAGATCGAAAGTTGCTTGCTTCTCTGACCCAGCTGCTTCCCTAGCCTCCCTTTTTAAGATTTACTTATTTGAGGGGCACCTGGGTGGCTCAGTTACTTAAATGTCTGTTTTCTGCTCTTGTCAGGATCCTGGAGTCCTGGGATGGAGCCCTCCATCGGGTTCCCCAATCGCAAGGGCGTCTGCTTGTCCCTCCCCTCTGCTTGTGCTGTCTCTCTCTCAAATAAATAAATAAAATCTTTAAAAAAAAAAAGATTTGAGAGAGAGAGAGAGAGAATCTCAAGCAGACTCCGTGGTGAGTGCAGAGCCCATCACAGGGCTCCGTGTCACAACCTTGGATCATGACCTGAGCCGAAATCAAGATCCACGTGCTTTTTTTTTTTTTTTAAATCAAACTACTGGCTTATGTAAGTTTCCTCTTTTACAGATTCTTATGGCAGTTATTTCTCTGTTTTCTGCTTATTAGGATCCTGTACCCCAAGTCAGGCCTTGGCCATCACAACAGTACTTCTTCCTGAGACCCTTGTGCTGTGCCATGTGCAGTTCAGCAATACTTTGCTAGACATCCCAGCAAGCAAAGTCTTCCATGTCCACGCGGGGTTCAGCATGGAGAGAGGTAGGTCCCACTCGCTGCATCTGGCGCCCTTGTTTCTGTCTCTGCACACGTACCACTTCCTTCCTGGGTTGCATTTACACTTGCAGTGTCATCTGCTGTAGAACTATGGGAACTTTCTCAACCAGCGTTTTTGTTTAGTCTCTGTAACACCCTGTGCTTTTCTGTTAGTCTTCTACTTTCTCCTTTGCTAGTCCGTCCCTGTTATCTCTGGGCTTGGATCATTCATCTTTTATCCCCAGGAAGTAGCAGTGTTGGAGTGTTTACTGTCGAACTGAAGGGTGTTCCAAGCAGCGTAGCATTAACTAGCATAAAGTAGAAACAGGCATGACATTGGAATTTCCTATGAATCACCTTGTAGAACGAGAGGATTCATGTCAAACGTAAGGCATAAATAGGACAGTGCTGCAGTCCAAGACCTTCTGCTCTAAGGCAGGCAGTATCAGTATCAGTATCTGCTGCAAGTGGCGAGCAGCCACGGATGGAAGGCTCACTCAACAAACTGGTGGGCACTAACCAGAATGCCTGGTGCCAGGACAGGGACTAGGTGTACACAGGGGAGCAAGTCGGGGCTTCTCATTTTCACCAGTGCTGTGCAGGGAGATCCGTCACAGAGCAGAGATGCATGGAATGCTGTAGAGACAGAAAGAGAAGAGGAGCAGCTACCTCAAACCTGGGGGTTGGTCAGTTTTACACAGCAAGGCTTGTGGAAGGATGACTAGGAATGCGCTAGATGTGAGAAGGCCACAGGCCAGGACATCCCGGGCAATAAAGTGCCTGGAGTTTGGCAGGACACAGAATGGAGAGGGAGGAGGAGGCAGCGAGGCGGCCAGGGAAGGGCCCTGCAGTAATCCAAGCATGACCTGCTGAGGGTCTAGCCCAAGTAACAGGGAGATACTAACGGAGGGGCAAGTGTCAGACATTCCCAAAGAGGAGTTAGCAAGATGTGGATGGTTGGATTTAGGAATGAAGGAAAGGGTGTCTGTGAAAAGACAGCTGAGTTCGAGCAAGTTCGAGCACAATATTCCGTCGAGATGTGGTTTGACAGGGAAGTGACTAAACCACGCTCGAAGCACTTTTCACAAACCCTTTCCCGATCTTGGCGACTGCTGGTCTCTTCATTCTACATCCGCTAATTCCCATTTCCCTGTTATTTACTGCTCCCTGGCACGCTGCTCTAAGCAACAAGTTCAGCTGTGGGTTGCCTGGGACTGTTTTTCTTCGGTACATTCTCTCCCCACACTGGCCAACAGTCTGCTAACAGGGAACACTCAAAATTGAATTCACCTTTTCTTCTGAACTTGCTTCCATGTTTCCTTCCTATTTCAAGCCAGCTGGCTGACCAGAGCTTCTGAACCTTCCCCGCTCATTGTTCATCTTTCCTGCAGGGGTTTATGTCTGCCTAATCAGGGTTCGACCCCAGTCTGAAGAGCTGCTCCAGGCCCTCAGCGTGGCTGACACCTCAGTCTATGGGTGGGCCTCACTGGTCAGTGAGCGGAGCAAGAATGGAATGCAAAGAATCCTTATTCCTTTCATCCCAGCCTTTTACATCAACCAGTCAGAATTGGTTCTTAGCCGCAGACAAGACGTCGGGGAGATCAGAGTGCTGGGGGTGGACAGAGTTCTTGAGAAGCTAGAGGTATGTGAAGCACTGAACCAAAACATAACTGAGATCAAGGTTTTGAAAAAGGAGTCTTCATTTGTAGTCCAAGGGCAAAGGAACAGCTATGGAATGACTTTGATAAAATTCACCAAGAGTGAGGGAGGGGGGCCCCGGTGGGGGAGGGGAAAGGAGGTGGTTCTTAAAATGAACGAAGAAAACCTGTCCTCTTCACAATGCCAGGGGACTCCCAGAGTACAGAATTTAGGTCACAAGCTTTGTCAGTCTGGAAGATAACACCAGTATCATCTTAAACAATCTTTAGAATTCTAGTTTTAAACTTTTTTTTAGGGGCGCCTGGGTGGCTCAGTGGGTTGAGCCTCTGCCTTCAGCTCAGATCACGATCCCATTGTTCTGGGATCGAGCCCCGAAAGGCATCGGGCTCTCTGCTCAGCGGGAAGCCTGCTCCCCCCCACCCCGTCTCTGCCTGTCTCTCTGCCTACTTGTGATCTCTCTGTCAAGTAAATAAATAAAATCTTTAAATAAGTTTTTTAAAAAAACTTTAAAGAAAAAGATTTATTTATTTATTTGCTAAGAGAAAGAAAGAGAGCATGAGAGGCGAGAAGGTCCAAGGGAGAAGCAGACTCCCCATGGAGCTGGGAGCCCGATGCGCGACCTGATCTCGGGAATTCCGGGATCATGACCTGAGCCGAAGACAGTCCCTCAACCAACTAAGCCACCCAGGTGCCCAGAAAGATTTATTTGAGAAAGAGAGCATGCACAGGGAGAGGGACAATGGGAGAGGGAGAAGAGGCTCCTTGCTGAGCAGGGAGCCTGATGTGGGGTGTGATCCCAGGACACTGGGATCATGACTTGAACCAAAGGCAGTTGCCCAACCAACAGAGTCACCCAGGTGTCCCCCCACTTTTTTTTTTTGAAGATTTGTTTAAGACCAAGTGGGGGCAGAGGGAGAGAATATCGAAGCAGACTTCTACTGAGTGTGGAGCCCAACAAAGGGCTGGATCCCTCCAGCCCTAAGAGCAGGACCTGAGCAGAATCCAAGAGTTAACTGGCTGCTCAACTGACAGAGCCACACAGGCACCCCTAGTGCCTTCAAAACTTTTTTGAAGCCTATTTTATTCTCATAGATAATTTTCTTCCATTACCTACTTCAACACATCTGAGTGTGAAAAAGCAGATGACTTAAGATTGCTAACTAGAAATACAGGGATCTTACTGTATGTTTAGAATGCAATATTGATACAAAACTGATTTTCCTTCTGTCAGACAAGTGCCATTTTATCTTTTCTCCAAGGTCTTCCCCAGCTCCCCAGTTCTAGTGGTCTCTGGCCACAGGCAGTCTTCCCTCACACCTGGCCTGGCTGTCTATCCCATAAGGGTAATCAACTTCACCTCCCTTCAGCAGACGGCATCACCCATTTTCATCAATATTTCCTGTGAGCTCACCAGTCAAAGTGAGGCTGTGCTAGTGAGAGCTCTGAAGGAGAAGGCTGGTGCAGGTGAGCACTGGGGGCTCCTGTTTTTAATCTAGAGAAGGAAAGACCACAGAATTTATTGCTTAATGAGAAACATTCAGCCACTTGGCTAGGATTACTCAAACTAGCTGGGGTATGGATCGTTATTTTCCAAGCCTACCTGGAGCATAACCTTTCAGGAAGCTCTCTTTTCACCACCAAGGTATTCTACTTAACTGACATATTTAAGAGTAGTTATTAATTTAAGAAGAACTTCGGTCTTGTTAATGTACTATTCTCTGTTGTAAACCTCTTGATAAATGATTTTCTTCAAACACATCTGGCAGATCTTTTTGTTTCAGGCAGTGGGCAAATGGTGACAGCCCTAAAACTAAGACTTTACTCTTCAAAATCCTGATTCTAGCCATGACTCAGTTTAGAAACTATGCCCCGTCTGGGTGGTATGGGAACACGTGTAGTTATGGAAAAGTGTTAGGAAAGCCAAAGGATCATCCTCCTTATGCTGTCACCTCTACCTGCGCCCATCCCTCCAGAGAAAGTGTTCTTTGAATGAACTAGGAGTGAACTGGACTGAACCCTTGTTTGTCTCCCATGAAAGAAGGTCTGTTTCTACAAGCACGTGATATGTACTGGCCAATACCCTAAGTGCATTTTACATTCATTTGTTCACTTATAACTCTGAAGTAGATGTTTTTCCCTTTGAGGAACTGGAGATGCTCAAGTTTCCATGACTATAACCAGTGTTCAACCTGTGTCCTCTTGTAAATCTGAGTCGTAATGGGCTTCTGCAAGGGTCCATGAATGGAATTCCAGGTGCGCATGACCCTCAACAGGGGAAGAACTGCACCTTTATCTTCTTAAGACGTTATTGGTCAGAATGACAAAGGGCACAGCAGAGGGTGCTGCAGGCAGAGGGAGAAGCAGGCTCCCTACTGAGCAGGGAGCTGGATGTGGGACTTGATCCCAGGACCCAGGGATCATGATCTGAGCCGCAGGCAGCTGCTTAACTGACTGAACCACCCAGGCACCTCTGCACCTTTATTTTCAATTAACCTCTAACTGAAACTTTCCTTTTCCAATTTTATGGATATAGACAACAAACCACAGTAATAGCGATATGTAGGACTCTGTCACCTACAGAATTCAGGTATTTTCATGTTCCAATTATTAGATACCAATGTTCACTTCAAAATTACACAAAAAATTACAGTAGTTATCAGACCTGACTCTAGGTCTTCGTTACTAAAGCACATTACTGTATCAAAAAAGGCCTTTTTAACATCCTGCTAAGTGTATACATAGCTGTATCACAATTAAGTTTTTTTCTGTTTTGGTTAACTTTGATAAAACTGGTTTCCTTTATTCCTACACATTTTAATTTTTGCATTTAAAAACATTCTGAGATAGGATCCATAGGTGTCACCATACTGCCCAAGTTGTTCATAGCATAATAAATGGTTAACCTCTGCACTTCTCAGAGCTAAAAGAGGGACCAGAGGGAATAGTACAGCCCTGGAGAGTAGAAGTGGTCAGACGCAAAGATCCAACTCAGCCTTCAGCTTATCGACACAAGCACACTGAGTACCGGCTGGTATATGCCAGGCATGGTATATACACCAGGCATCACACCTAGTACAGGAATCAGATTTAAGACAGGGCCTAATTAAGGAGCTAGTAATCAGTTCATTGTAGCCAGAACAAAGCAGTATTGGAAAGGCTGATCATGTTTCATAATCATAATCCTGCTCCTAATCAAATCAATTTATTTGGACTCTTACCCTATAAATACTGGAAAGCCAAAAGCTTTCAACAATTGGACCTGATCAAGGATTAGTATAGAACATCTTGCTTTTAGTGCATCTTTATTTCAAACAACTTCAAACTGTTCTTCAGAGCAAAGCAATTTGTAAACAATTCTGAAACAAAGTACCATGAGAAGAGACCACTCACAAGTCTGAAGGTTAGAGGGCCTATACTAGGGATGCAGAAGAGGAACTAGGTAGGAGGACCTGGCGACAATATGGATATATGGGAAGACCTGGAAGTTCAGGGGAGTCTGCTGGGGCAGGTGTTCATTTCTAGACACTGAAGAATTTGAAAAAACCAATGTCCAATGTCAGGTGTGCTTCAGAAACACAAGTCTTAAGTTTTATTGAGGACAGTGTTATACAAAAATCAGAATGCTCCCTAAAAACCACATCCTAAGTAAAAAATGACAAGGGAACCCTTGGAATTGGAAAGTGGATGGTGATCCAAATAAGAATTTCAGGTTAGAGGGATCAGAATTGGAAGTTCAATCGCTATAATCACAAACTTGGTCAAGAGAGGAACGTCACTTGGAATTAAAATACACAGGAAAGGTAACAGGCATCTTAAGGTAGCATATCCATTTGTTAAACACCATCTGTAAGTTGGTAAGAAATACAAGATTCCAAGTTTGGGAGTTTATTATCTAGGACATAAGAACAAGCCAAAGAGGCAGAGGAACCAAGTACATAATTCACCTCTTTAACCCTGTTAAGAAGCAAAACAACTTCCCCAAGGACTGGGTTCTAAGAGCTTCTGTTGGATACCCATGACCATGTGTTTTTAGCTTTAACTCTTATATTGTATCATTCTGACCAATACACAGATCAACGTGAAGACTCAGGTATCTTCCAGAAGTTCCTGGGTTCTCACCAGACCATCCTCTTTACCCTCTTTGCCGTGCTGGCATCAACGGCTTTCATCTTTCTAGGTAAGGTACCCTTACATTCAGCACCATGGACGTTTGACTTAAAAACTGCCTTCATCTAATTTCACCAACTATGAGAATAAAAATTAGATTATCACATCTCACTTGTGACAAACAGTTGGAACTCATTCAGCCTCCCTAGCCCTGGTCACCTAATGGACCAAATGTCCTGCCCTACTTACCACCAAGCAATAAACTGCATGTGACAGACTCCGCTTGGAAGTGGAAACCACTGCTAAGCCTTGAGATAATGGCGATACCTGCCTTGTTCTTTTTCCAGCATACAATGCCTTCTTAAACAAGATACAGACGGTTCCAGTTGTTTATGTACCAACTCTAGGAACACCACAGCCAGGTAAAAAATAACCACCCTCACCTATGAAAAGCTCAAATTATTCATACTCCATCTGCTTCTCCTTTTTACTCCTAGGTTCTTATACCTCCACCACACGTTCTCCTCCACCTTTCATGAGTCCACAACCCCGACCAGGCCAGACTCGGCTACAACACTGGCTATGGAGTGTACGGCATTAACCTCCACTCGCACAAATCCCCTCAACTGTCGAGGACTGGAGCCATAAAGCCCCAAACTAGGCTTCTGAACGCTGTAAATAAAGGATCCTAAGCTGTTCTACACTAAAGTGTGCTGGGCTGTGTTTTAAAGATTAAGTATCCATTCTTCATGCTATGAAAACATACAAGTGAAGTAAACATTTTTATATAGCATCCCACGTTTTTATCAAGGTCGCAAAATTTACTCAGTGAACCTAACTGGACAGAAACGTCCCCAGTAGACTTTTTAAGTACTTGGCCACTTACTTGCCCCAAATGACTCTAGCAGTCCACTCTTCTGGTTGCCCCTGAGTACTTGAGGTAGAAACTTCCTAGCAGTAAAACAAAGACAATAAACAGAATGTATCCAAAATCTGTTTATTGGGGTAGTGTCCCACTCATGTTGATTCCGGGTGCTTTTAGTGCTGCTTCCGCCTGAAGGAGCATCCTGGAAAGAGGAGGTTCAGAGGTTAACTTCCTGCCCACCCCACAAAACAAGGGCATGCCTGATAACCCCCCCCAACAAGAAAGCTACGTCTTTACTTTCTTCTAAACCTGCAGCTACCCCTCCAGTCGCGTGAGAAACACTACCGCCAGCTCAAACGCAGACCCTCTCAGGACTCCTCCGCCCGGGCTTTAGCGCTCAGTGCTTGGGCACTAAGAAGTACGCGGTTTCCCCTAGCACCGTGAGGGGGGACGAACGACCCCCAACGCCGACGAGCTTCACGAGGCAGTCAGACAACTCGACCCACGGCCGCTCCCGCTTCACGAGGTTCGGGCCTCGACTCACCTTCTGTAAGCCTCGCCTTTCCTCCCGTGGGCTGGCAGAGGACAGTGGAGCAGCCAACACACAGAACTACCGTTTGTGCGTGGCTGAAGACGGTGGTGATTTTGTAGCATCCTGGGGACACACGCCAAGAAGCAGAGACTTAGGACCGCCCGACGCCTGCCTTCGCGCGAGCGCAGGCCCGGCTGCGTTCCCGGTCAGGACAGGGACGTCCCGCCACCCCGAACCCACCGACCCCTCTGCGTGATGCGCCGGCTCCACAGGCACGTTCGAGCCCGCCCGGGAGCAGCCCGCCGCGGTCTCAGGACTCCCCCACTCCCACCCCGGGGATCTGCACCCCCGCCGTCCGCAGGCCCCCCGGGCGGCGCCCCTCACCCGGACACTTCACGTCCATGAAGTAGGAGTTGGGGCTCTGCACCAGGCGCTTCTTCTTGTGCTTCCTCTTCTCCTCTTCCGGGGACGGGTGCAGGAGATCCTTCGCGAGCTACGAGAGGCAGACAGGCGCGGTCAGGGCGGCGGCCGCCCCGGCGGCAGCGGCAGCTCGCGCCGCCCGGCGTCCGCAGCGGGGCCGCCATCTTACCCCCGCCTCGGGCCGCGCGCCGCCCGCCCCCGCGCCCGTCGCCTGAGGCCCGAAGCCCGCGGCCGGACCCCGGGGCCCACACCCGGCGGAGGGACGTGCGCGCGCGCGAGAGAGGCGAAGGCTTCGCCGGGACCCGGGCCGGAGAACTCACAGGCATGTTCTCGTGGGGAGGTCGTCACCGCCGGAAAGGAGCGAAAGCGGAAATCCTGCCGCTTATATCCGCCGACCGCCGGAAGTGACGCGCGCGCGTTGGGCAGCCATGCCGGAGTCCGCGCGCCGCCGCTGCCGGGACCGGCCGCCCGCCGACGGGGATTGCGGCGCCGCGTGAGCGGGAGCGCGTCAGCAGGGGCGGCTGAGGAAGACGGGGCTGCCGAGCCGTGCCCGGGACTTGGCGGAGACCTTCGGTGTCTTTCAGTGGGTTACGCTGCCAGTGAGCTACGCGGGGCAGGAAAGCCCCCGTTGCCCGCGTCCCGGCCCGCCGCTGGGTTTGGTTGGGTCTTTCGGCCCCTTTCCTCGCACGACGACGACCTCAGACCCCGACGTACTGCTCCGCTCTCGGTGCGGGCCGAGGAGCCGCCCGGGGTCCCGCCCCCTCCCCGCCGAGGCGGCTGTGCCACTAGAGCCTCCCGCAGCCCTTCCCGCCGGTCGGCCCCGGCCCCGACTCTCCGAGCTTTCAGACCCTCGCAGCGCGGACGCGCTTGGCAGAGCGGGAAGGAAGCCCCACGAGGAGCGCAGCCCCGTCTCCCGCAGCCCCTTTGTCGCAAGGAGGCTCGAAGACGCGAGGGCGCCTTGGAGTCCCGGGAAAGGCGTGTGCGTCGCGGTCGGGGGCGTGCGGGCGAGAGCTCCTCCGGGGGCCCGGGGCCCTGACGTGCCTCTGCCAAGTTCGGTGGAGTGAGCCCCGCGCCGTGGCCGGTGTCGCACTCCCAGCGCGGCCTCGGGGAGCAGAACCGCCTCCAGCGCGCCGCCGGAGGCCGGAACGTCCCGAGGAAGGGGCCTTTCGGCTGAAATGGGCAAGCGGGGTGTCGGCCGGCGCGAGTCCGCGAGAAGAGCGTTGCGGGCTGATGGAAGAGCGGGGGAGGCCGGGGCCGGAATGAGGGGTCCCGGGCGGCAGGGTGCGGCGGAGAGCGGCGTCGCGCATCCCGGCTTGCGGGCGGGAAGACCCCAGATCGGGGCCGAAGGACAGGACACGCGGACGGGTCTTTACCAGACGGGCGGTGAGAGCGGGCGAGCGGCTTCAGGGCTGGGTCGGAGCGGCGCCGGGGTGGCTCCGGCCTTGAAGCCTCTGCCTCGGCTGGGGTCGTGATCCCAGGGCCCAGGCGTCCGGAGCCCCGCGTCGGCTCCCCGCCCGGCGCGCAGTCGGCTGCTCCCTCTCCTCCTCCCCCTGCTCGTGCGCCCGCCTGCTGTCTCGGTCAGAGAAAGAAAAGTGAGGGACGGAGGGGATGGGCCGGCGGGGCCTGGGCGCAAAGACGGCCGCGACGAGCCGGGTGACGAGAGGCGTCTTCGCACACCCGCACCGCACGCGCAGTGGCCGCTGTGAGAGAAGCGGTGGTTCGGCGTCCTCTCCAAAGGCAAAGATAACGAGCGTCTCCACAGCCGCGTCTGCCGTTCTGCAGCCTTTTCACGGCGCTGGACGGCGCTGTCCGGGCCGCCCCGGGCTGGCGTGAAGATCGTGCCCCGTCGAAGGAGGAAAGCAGACGGGTAGCCCCGGTCTCCGTCGCACCGATCCCACACGGGGTCCCCGAATAAAGCCCCAGAATGAGTCTCGGCGAAAGCGTGTGTGTGTGTGTGTGTGTGTGTGTGTGTGTGTGTGTGTGTGTGTCGGGGGGGATGCGTGTACCGGTGTGATGTGCGGTTGTGGTATATGTGTGCGGCGTGTGCGGTGTGGTTCGTCTATGTGTCTACACGTACGTGTGCGCACGGCTTCTCTCCCCCGCCCCGTGGGGCTGCAGGACGCCGCCGCCTCACGCCGACCACCAGGGGGCAGAGCGTCCCCACAAGTGGCTGGTGTCGCGGGGCGTCCCGCCGCGTTCCCGGGGAGCTGGGCCGGACAGGAGGGCGGGGAACCCCGGAGCCCAACAGGGCCCCGAAGGCGGCCAGCCTGGAGTGCCCCTCGGGTCCCTCGTCTCAGCACCCACCCCCCCAGTGCCAGCGCCGCCGTCAGCCGGCATCCCCCAGATTCCGTCCGCGTGGCGGAGGCGGCCCAGTCCCACGGCGTCCCCGGCGCGGACTGCGAGCGCGCGGGGGAGGGGGCTGGGGGGGCCCCGGCGGGCGGCCAGGGGGTGGGGCCCACGGCAGGGCCGCCTCCCCTCTTTCCCGGAGCCTGGGCGGAGAGGGAGGAAAACTTCCTGGCCTGGGCTCCGCGCCGTTCCGTCCGCCAGCCCTGCGGGCCCGCCCACCGACGCCTCCCCCGGCTCCCCAGTGTCCGCCATGGCCAAAGCCTACGACCACCTCTTCAAGTTGCTGCTCATCGGGGACTCGGGGGTGGGCAAGACTTGTCTCATCATTCGCTTTGCAGAGGACAGCTTCAACAACACCTACATTTCCACCATCGGTGAGCCCGCCGGCCGCGCCCCGACCCCCGGCTCCCCCAGGCCCTCACCCCTGCATCTCCACCCGCGGTGAGCGCGTTGGCGGAGCCTCCTGTCCTGTCCCACACCCCCAGCTCCCCCAGGCTTCCAGGTTACTAGTGGCCCCACTTTTCAGTCCTCCAGAGGGAGGCTTCTAAACTCTCTCAGCCCAGTCTCAGACCCACCCCCCGCACATCTCTCCGAATGGTACCCAACGTCGAAGCTCTCTGAGGCTGCGTAACTTCTCGGTTGTGCCAGCCCCTCGTTTTCCTGGTACCATCCTCCCTCATCCACGTCCTTCGCCCCAAATCCACATGAACCCTTCTGCGTTTATCGCCGTGCATCTCTCCCCACCCCCACCCACCTATAAGTCCTGACCGCCTCTGAATTTCCTGTGCCCCCTGTCCCTGAGCATGCTTTCCAGTTCCATTAGCCTCTTTCCATCTTGCTGAGTTTCAGACCCTCCCACTGCATCCCCACCTTACCACTTCCCAGTCTCCCTGCCCTTCAGCTTAATGGGGGTGGGCAGGGTGGGACAGAGTGACCCTCTGTCCTAGAAAGTGGCCCAAGTACTGGGAAGGTGGATATACAGTCAGCCAGGCAAGGATGGTAGGAGTGGGGGAACTTTTGGGGGCTCTGAGTCAGCCTGGTGACTCAGCCTCCTTGCTGGGCTCCCAAAGGGCTCTGGGGGGGGGCCCACGTTGCCACTAAGAACGCTGCCTCCCCTCCTCCCTTCTTGTCTTCATCTCATCTTCTCTGGCCTAGGAAATAAAACAAGGGGAGTCTCAAGACAATTCTGGTTAGAAAAAGAGAGGAAAATGCCCCCTCTTTCCTACTTCAGCCTTGGGAGGAATTTGTCTTGCTTGCAAGTGTGGCGGCTCCTTGACTAACACAAATTGCTTCAGCTGCCTCTTTCCTGGCTTTTTGTCCTATAGGGCTGGAGGGTGCCCGGGGCACCGAGAGTACAGCGTACTAGGAAAACAGAAGGGAAGAGGAAGCTGAAAGGCCTATTTTTTTATTTATGGGGTTGCCTGGGTGGCTCAGTGGGTTAAAGCTTTGCCTTCGGCTCAGGTCATGGTCTCAGGGTCCTGGGATCGAGCCCCGTGTCGGGCTCTCTGCTGGGCAGGGAGCCTGCTTCTCCCTCTTCTCTCTGCCTGCCTCTCTGCCTACTTGTGATCTCTCTCTCTGTGTCAAATAAAGAAATAAAGTCTTTTTAAAAAAAATTTTTATTTATTTGACGGAGAGATCACAAGTAGGCAGAGAGGCAGGCAGACAGAGAGGAGGAAGCAGGCTCCATCCCAGGACCCTGAGATCCTGACCTGACCCGGAGGCTGAGGTGTAACCCACTGAGCCACCCAGGTGCCCCTGAAAGTCCTATTTTGAGGGAGACACTGAACTAAGAGAACTGTCAGCTGGGGTTGCCGGGTGGCCCCAAGAGGTGCCTGAAGCTGCCCAGGAGAATTTCCATCACTTAGCCCTCCCAGATCCGTAACATCTCAGGAAAAACAATATGCTTACTGTACAAATACAGCTTTGAGAAAATTCTAGTTTCACTTGCAACAAGGTTGCTTCCCGAGTACAGCCCCTGCAGAGTTCCTAGTACTGCGGTGCCCCAGTCCCTCGTCTCCCAATCCTCCCTGGGTCTCAGCTTCAGCGTGTGCACTCCCTCCTAGGAATCGACTTCAAGATTCGCACTGTGGATGTAGAGGGGAAGAAGATCAAACTGCAGGTCTGGTGAGTGAACCCCCAGCACTGCGGGGCACGTTCCACCAGTTCCCTCCCACGCGCTCCCTCTCCCCACTGCTCCTTCCGCCACTTCTCCCAGGCCACTTCCTGTCACTGCCCTCAGACGTCCTCCTTCCATCTCTCTTCCAGCCTGCTCAACTATTTTCAGCTTTCTCGTAACTCTCTCGCCTCTCCTGGCTCCAGAGCATTCTCTGAACTTGACAGTAGATGTCTGCAGGGCTGTCCCGTGGGAAGGGCATTCAGGCGGGTCCCCAGCAAGCGGCGGAATTGAGGCGGTCAGTGTGTGCTCTCCCTGAGTCACGGAGAGCCTGGGGAGCCAAGCTGCGAGGGCCAGCCTGCCTCGGGAGAGCTGTGGGCTGCCGGCTGTGGAAGCGGGGGCGGCCTGGAGAAGCTTTAGGACGCAGCGGAGAAGAGCAGGTCGGGGCTTGCTGCTGAATGACTTTCATCCGTTACTGAGCCCCTTCGGATCTCTGCCCTCGTTTGTAAAGCAGGGACCAGACGACATGCGTCACGAGGGTAGGGCGAAGGAGGCGCTTGGCACCGAGTAAGTGTTCGACAGATAAGCCCGAGAGACCTTGTCCCTCGGGTCTGTGTCATCGCCCAGCCGTCCTACCTCCTTTGCCCCCTTTACTGTTTTCTGATGCTGTTCCTTTCAGCCCCACCATGTCGCAAGAGCTACATTCTTAGCAGGGGCATTTCTGTCTTTGGAGAACCATTCCCTCTTTCCTGCCCCTTCTTCAGGGACACGGCCGGCCAGGAGCGATTCAAGACGATAACGACTGCCTATTACCGTGGGGCCATGGTACGAGGTGTGGGTCTGGACGAGGCATGAGGCCGCAGAGTGGAGCTGTATGAGTACCCATGGGTAGGGCTGGGGCGGGGAAATCGGCAGGGGGCACAGTGCGCGAGTCCCACACGGACTATGGGGAGAAGCTTGGAGAGAATTTGCAGGGTTACTTGAAGGGGCAGGAAGCCCAAACGGGGGCAATGGGGCCCAAGGCTCCATGGTGAACTCTTGCCGTCCCGCAGGGCATTATCCTAGTATATGACATCACAGATGAGAAATCCTTCGAGAATATTCAGAGCTGGATGAAAAGCATCAAAGAGGTAAAGACCCTCCTGAAGAGATGGAAGAGCAGGAGCCGTGAAGGTGAGCAGGACCCCACTTGACTCTCCCTGCCTCTGTGCTCCCAGAACGCCTCAGCTGGGGTGGAGCGCCTGCTGCTGGGCAACAAGTGCGACATGGAGGCCAAGAGGAAGGTGCAGAAGGAGCGTGCCGTTAAGGTGAGGCCCAGGCCAAGATGGAGTTGGGTTCCAGAAGGCTGCCGCCCTTTTCCCACCTCTCCTCCTCCCTCCTCCACCCCACAGCTGGCTCGCGAGCATGGGATCCGATTCTTCGAGACCAGTGCCAAATCCAGCGCAAACGTGGATGAGGTGAGACACCCGCCAGGCCCAGCCCCACTCCCGGGGTGGCCGACAGACAGCAAGCCTGGCCCCCCCTGGCGTGTTCTGACCATGCACTCCTTTCCCCGTCAGGCTTTCAGTTCCCTGGCCCGGGACATCTTGCTCAAGTCAGGAGGCCGGAGACCGGTGAGTTGGTTCTGTTGGGATGGGCACAGCTGTGTGTGCATGAGCGCGCCTGTTAGGAGTGACACCGCAGGAGACGAGCAGTGCTAACGCCACCCAAGGGTGGATCCCCATCCAGCAGTGGACAGACCCCAGACAGCCACTGTCACCCTGATCCTGTGCCCTTCCCCCTCCAGGGAAACAGCCAAAAGCCCCCCGGCACTGACCTGAGAGCTTGTGACAAGAAGAACACCAGCAAGTGCTCCCTTGGCTGAGGACCCTAGGCCCGGAGGCTGGACCTGAGGGAGGCAGGGCTGTGGGTGGGCAGGGGAGGAACAGCACGTGGGACTTGGAGGGGCTGGAGGTAGGTAGATGCTGGAAGAGTAGGAGAAAATGCAGAAGAACACGGAAGGCGAGAGACGAAAAGGAGGTGGAGTAGAGAGGGAAGGAGAAGCAAGGAGGAGAGAGGCGAGGGGGTAACAGGAGGAGAGGGGGCAGGAAGAGACGGGAGGAGGAAAGAAGCGGCCCTAGGTGTCAGACCTTCCCTGGGCTTCTAGGGCAGACATAAATGTAAATAAACAGTTGATTTGTTGTTACTGGATCAGGTTTTAGGCTTGTGTGAGAAGTTGGCTCAGCACCCCCTCTGGAAGTTTGACCCTATGACCCTGCACAGTCTTGTCAGTATGAAGGACCAGCACCCACACAAAGGTCCCTGGTTTGGTGACATTCATCATCAGACCCAATTCCTGCCTCTGAGGTGCTTGGGCTGCCGGAACCAGGCTGGCTTCCTGTGACACCGGGACCTGTCCCCACATGGATGAGGAAAAGACCAGGAGATTCTCTGAACCTGGAGATCTGGACATCCTTTTTCTGTTATAGGGTTGACAGGAGCCTTGTGGGCAGAGCCTTGCCTGGTTTCCGGAGGACTCTTTCTTAGGCCTTCCCAGGGCAGTGACAGCCCTAGTCTCAAGGAAGTAACAGGTCCTGGTTTTATCCTGTGATTTCTTCAAGCGTCTCTGATTCCACCACCAGTCCTCTTAGGTAGCTGGTAGGCATTATTTTCCACTTTTATAGATGAGGAAAATGAGACACGGAGGAGATTCATTTAGTCATATATCTTTTTTTTTTCTTAACATTTATTTATTTGAGGAAAGAGCACGCGAGCGCACATAAGGGGTGGGGCCAGGAAGCAGACTCACCGCTCCGCAGGGAAACTGATGGGGTGGTGGACGCCAGCGAGGGGCTCTGGGATCATGACCTGAGCTGAACGCAGATGCTTAACTTACTGAGCCACCCTGGCACTGTAGTCATTAATCTTTTTTTTTTTTTTAAAGATTTTTATTTATTTGTCAGAGCAGTTGCACACAAGCAGGGGGAGTGGCAGAGGCAGAGGGAGAAGCAGGCTCCCCGCTGAGCAGGGAGCCTGATATGGGACTCAATCCCAGGACCCCAGGATCATGACCTGAGCCGAAGGCAGACGCTTAATGGACTGAGCCACCCACGCGCCCCACAGTCATAAATATTTATTGAACATTTAGTATGTGCCAAACACAATGGTCAATTTTGGGTGGAACTTACAAAAAGGACAAGCAAATTTTAACAAAAACAGTTCCTGGGGCACCTGGGTGGCTCAGTGGATTAAGCCCCTGTCTTTGGCTCAGGCCCTGATCTCAGGGTCCTGGGATCGAGCCCTGAATCCGGCTCTCTGCTCAGCGGAGAGCCTGCTTCCCCCTCTCTCTCTCTGCCTGATTCTGCCTACTTGTGATCTCTCTGTCAAGTAAATAAGTAAAATCTTTAAAAAAAAAAAAAAAAAAAAAAAACAGTTCCTAAATACTGAAAAACAAAGAGGCAAAACTACTGGCATGCTAAAAAACCACCACCCAGGGGCGCCTGGGTGGCTTAGTGGGTTAAAGCCTCTGCCTTCGGCTCAGGTCATGATCCCAGTGTCCTGGGATCAAGCCCCACATGGGGCTCTTTGCTCAGCAGGGAGCCTGCTTCCCTTCCTCTCTCTCTGCCTACCTGTGATCTCTGTCAAATAAATAAATAAAATCTTAAAAAAAAAAGAAAAAAGGAACCACCACCCACAAACTCAGGCTTGATGACGCATAGTCCCCATAAACATACACAGCCCCCTTGGACACTTGCACAGGAGTTTCTAAACAGCAAAATTATCTCACAGATAACCTTTTATCAGGGCTAATGAAAATGGCACATTTGGCTTCCACAAGTTTAATTTTACAGATAGGAAGTTCAAGGCACTTCAGAAATCCCCGTGCCGGTGGCATGGAAATGGATGGCACAACCTTGGGTCAGCAGCATCTGTGCCGCTGTTTTTTGGTAAAGGACAACACCAGGAAAAAGCCTGACCATGCTGGGAGGAGAACTTCGGAATGATTGCATACGTGTGTTAAGTATCAAACTTCTGCGGGGTGAAGATCAGCCCTGGGCTCTGTAGTCAGCAGCCCAGCTGGTGTGCTTTGCTCAGGGTTATGAGGAAAGACTTGCATTTTGTGAATCCCAGGAAGAACACTGACCTCTTCATCACACCCCAGAGCGGATGTTTGAAAATCCAGTATCAGGGGCGCCTGGGTGGCTCAGTGGGTTAAGCCTCTGCCTTTGGCTCAGGTCATGGTCTCAGGGTCCTCTGATCGAGGCCCACATCGGGCTCTCCACACAGTGGGGAGCCTGCTTCCCCCCACCTCTGCCTGCTTGTGATCTCTCTGTCAAATAAATAAAATCTTAAAAAAAAAAAATCCAGTATCCGTGCAGAAACCTACTCAGTTGCTTGGTACAGCTGTTGGAAGTGAGAGCTTAGGGCTCCCACAGCTTGTTACCAGCCGTGGTCAGGTTTGATAAGGAGTAACAGGTTGCTAGAAGGATTTCATCCAAACTTTCCTAACCGCTAAAAGCTACTGGAAAATACACCTACTTCCCGTTACATACAACTATAGACATGTACAAACAGTAACTTCAAGGAATGAGCAAACAGTCACAAGAAAAGTAAAGTTTGGTCTCAACTCCCATCTGATGGTCTTTCCACAGTCTGATCCTTCCTGCTCCTGAGGACCCAGCAGCCTTTATGGGATGCAGCATTGCATATGCGCTTCAACTTAAATGCAGTGCTCTAGCCCTTAGGGCTGTGGGGTGGGGGGAGGCCAGGAAGACTTACGGGGATAGGAGAATGTGGGGTAGGGTTAACCAAACAGGCAAGCCGTTTCGTCTTGAGAAGTGGGGGACAGATTACTACTAGTGACCCTAATTGTATGAATTTAAGTACCCCCTGAACTCACTCGGTCTTATTGTCTGGGAGGCTGTGAACCCACGTGTATGTAAAATTAGGAGGAAATTACGGGCAGAGTTCGATTGCCAGGCAGTAAAGCACGAACCCAGAGGGCAGGGCAAGTCTCCCGGAGGGTTATCTCTATGGGGTGGAAAGCGGGGGGTGAATCTTTGGCCTTGGAATCGCTCTTCTGGGCCCTCCCGCTCAGCCTCTGGGTGGCCCTGCAAGTCACTTCTATTCTGAGCTTCCAACATAGGGACAAAACAGGATCACCGAAGACCAAGGTGACCGAAACGTTGACGTCAAGAAGTAGGACAGTGATGGGACCCAGTGCAATCAGAGGAAAAAGAAAATACTTGGTTACACGTCGCCCTAACCCTGGAAACTGCGCACGAACGTTCCCGTTTCGGAGGCTACCGAGAGGCGGCCGGCGCCCTGCAGGCCCGCCTCGGTTCTTCCCGGGACTCCTGGTCCCGCGCTCCCGTCCCGGAGCGAATGGCGCTCCCACCGAGGAGCCGGAGCGCGGAGCTCGCCAGAGTACCGGGCCCGGGGGCAGTCCGGGAGCAGCGACACCGGCGGCTCGGCCGGGGGAGCGGAGACACGGCGCCCCGGGCTGGGGAAGTGCGGGGGCGCCTCGCTCCCGGGACCATCCGGAAAGGAACGGGGCCGGGTGGCGGCTCATCCCCGCGCTTTCGGAGGTGGCGGCGGACGGTTCCGTGTCGCTGCTCTCCTCGCCCACAGGGGGCCAGTGGGCGGCCACGCAGAAGGACCCGGCCGCCGCGAACACCCGCCAAGCGGCCCCTACCCAACCCGCCGCCTGCGGAGGGCCGAGACTCGCGCGCCTGCGCGGAACGACTCAGCCGCGGGAATCCTCCCAGGTCCCGGCATTCCCCGCGGCTGCGGCCTTTTCTCCCGCCCCGCCCCTCCCCCCAAACGCGGGCCCGGCATCCTCCGCGGAGCAAGATGGCGGCGGCCGGGACGGCCCCGGAGGTGACGGGGCGCTAGGCCGTCCGCCCCGCGGCCTCTCCCGAGGGCCGTGCGGGTCCCAGGAAGCGAGCTCAAGCCCATTCCAACGAAGGCGTGATGGCTTTTCCTGCCGTGGCCGTGGGGACGCCCCAGTGATGCCTCTGCCCTGAGAGGCAGTGTCGGCTTCTCGCAGCCCTGACTGGACCTCCGGAGCCTGCGGCGGAAGCGCCCCGGCCGAGGCACGAGGCCGGTCTCGCAAGTCCCTCCGCCCCGACAGGCGCGACCCTGAGCGCTCCATGCCTGCGGGCGGAGGGAGGCGGCGCCTCCCCCAGGGCTGCCACCTCTGCTGGCTGCTCTGCGCTTTCGCCCTAAAGCTCTGGTGAGGAGCGGCGGAGGGCGGAGGGGCCGGGAGGACCGCGTCGTCCCCGCCCCTCGTGGGGAAGGGGGGTGGGGGGAGGGCGCGCGGGATCCGGCGCCGCGGAGGTGGGGACTTCCCTGTTTTCTGGCTTCTGATTTGTGCCTCCCCGTCCCCCACCCTCCTCGCTCCGGCTGCAGCCAGGCCGAGGCCCCCGCGCCCGCGGAGAAGCTGTCAGGTGGGTGATGGTGCGCCGGCCCGGCCCCCCGTCCTCCCACCGAGCCGGAGCGCAGGTGGGGACGCGGGCGGTCAGCGGTGCTGGGAGGTCGGGTGGGCCGCACCTTCGCGAGACCCATTTTCCGAACGAGGTCTGGGGCTGGCCTTTCTCTGCCGTTGCAGTGGGCGCCTCGAACCTGCCGTGCTGGCTGGTGGAAGAGTTCGCGGTGGCAGAGGAGTGCGCGCCGTGCTCCCGTTTCCAGGCCGTGAGTATGTGCTCCCTCCCCGCTGCCGTCTCGGCCTGCGTGTGCCCCCGCATCGCCTTTCGGTGTTTTTCCTTGCAGTCTCGGTGTGTGTCCCCTTGGTTTCCCTCCGAAAATGTGCCATTTCCTAAGTTAATGGTAATATTTGGCTAATAATCATATTCATTTAAAGAAAAACTTACTTTTAGGGGCACCTGGGTGGCTCAGTCAGTTGAGCCTCCTTGACTTTCACCTGGGTGGTGATCTCAGGGTCGTGCCCCTTCTTGTGGGGATCTGGGCTCTTGCTTGACATCCTCCTCTCTACCACTTGCCAGGTTCATGTGCCCTTACTCTAACTCTTTGAAGATTTTTTTTTTTAAGATTTTATTTATTTGACAGAGATCACAAGCAGGCAGAGAGGCAGGCAGAGAGGGAGGAGGAAGCAGGGTCCCCACTGAGCAGAGAGCCCCACGCGACCCAAGCTGAAGGCAGAGGCTTAACCCACTGAACCACCCAGGTGCCCTGAAGATTTTTTTTTTTTTTTTAAGATTTTATTTGTTTATGTGACAGAGATCACAAGTAGGCAGAGAGGCAGGCAGAGAGGGAGGAGGAAGCAGGCTCCCCACTGAGCAGAGAGCCTGACTTGGGGCTGGATCCCAGGACCCTGAGATCATGACCTGAGCCAAAGGCAGAGGCTTAACCCACTGAGCCACCCAGGCACCCCTGAAGATTTTTTTTAACCTATAATTATTACAAACCGGTTTTGGGTTATTTTTGTGTTTTGTTTTGTTTTGTTTTTTTCCTAATAGACTTTATTTGCAAGACAGCTGGTACATAAGCTTGGGGGCGGGGCATAGGGAGAGGGAGAAGCCGGATGAGGGGCTCCCTCCCAGGACCCTGGGATCATGACCTGAGCTGAAGGCAGAGGCTTAACCATTTGAGGCCCCCAGGCGCCCCTAAATATCTTATCTTTAAGCGCTACAGCAATGTGAGGCTGGAGCTCCTAACTCTGAGATCAAGACTCAAATGCTGACTGAGCCAGCTAGGCACCCCGGTCATGATCATTTTTAATCCCATGGGCTCTGGAATCTGTCCCTCTTAGGCTGTTGCCTCTGAAGTGTTCTAATATGTTAATGGTCACGCAACCAGTACCTCCATCATCCCCATTAGAACTCTCTCTTGGGGCACCTGGCTGGCTCAGTCGGTAAGTGTCTGCCTTCAGCTCAGGTCATGATCCCTGGGTCCTGGGTTTGAGCCCCACATCGGGCTCCCTGCTCAGTGGGGGCCTGCTTCTCCCTCTCCCTGCTTGTGTTCTCTCTCTTGCTGTCTCTGTCAAATAAAGACAATCCTTAAAAACAAACAATTTCTTTGTTGGTTCTCTGTTGCCCATCAGCTCTGAGCCATAGCAGGTGGACACCTGGCGCTTCTGAATGGCAGTTTTTCTGCTTCTGCTGCCCTTTCCTGACATGTGCTTTGGTCCTTTTCTTCTGACAGAAAACCACCCCTGAGTGTGGTTCCACAGGGTATGTGGAGAAAATCACATGCAGCTCATCTAAGAGGAATGAATTCAAAAGGCAAGTGTTGTTTCTCATCTTGGAACCTTCTAGATCACGTCTTTTGTTCTTGTGATGTTAGGCAGACTAATAGCCCCACATCTTTCTGTCTGGAGGTCGTGTGGCATATGGGGGTCGGGGGAACCAAAGTATTTGAATCCACGTTCCAGCTCTCATCCTCAGCACTTCATCATTGGTCTCATTTTCTCATCAGTAGAATTGGTTAATACCAGCTCTGTTTACCTCACTAGAAAATAAGTTGAACGACAGATTCAAGTGGGATTTGTATAGGGTAAACACGTTAGAAGGATGACTGTGGCTTCCTCTTTTCTCTCAGATGTATCTTGATTAGGCTTCACTAGAAGGGAGATTGGAGGGAGAGTGGTTCAGCCTTCCCTGGGAATAACTGTTTCTTCCTGCTCTTAGCTGCCGCTCAGCTCTGATGGAACAACATTTATTCTGGAAATTTGAAGGGGCCATCGTGGGTGTGGCCTTGGTCTTTGCTTGCCTTGTCATCATTCGTCAGCGACAGCTGGACAGAAAAGCTCTGGAAAAGGTCCGGAAGCAAATCGAGTCCATATAGCTACCTTCCACTTTTTGATAGGGGCCTTAGGGATTGTACCTCAGACACAGACAGTAGAATGAACGGACTTGGGCCCTTTGTTCTTGGGAACTTGTGGTGGCACCTACTTCTCTGTCTCTTGTCTAGATCATTAACGAGCAAAATACAGAATAGTTTTCTTCTCTATTATAATTTGGTTTGGGACAGAAAGTCCTGGTGGCAGAAATGGGATAGCAGCTTTAGGCCCCAGTGTACCAACTACCTATCTTCCCCTTCTTCTGGTACTTATTTAAAATTTTCAGGACAAAATTTCAGCAAAAAAGTTTATTTCTCAGCCAAAACCTCTGTTTTCCCCCAACCCTAACCCCCCCCCCCAAAATAAAATTGCAGATGTATAACAAAAGTATCTGAAATGCCTCATCACATAGCCTGGGCCTCAGGGTACAGATACTTAGGGTGTCCTGAAATGATTCAGACCCCGAGGCCAAAGAACTCCGAATAGGAATCCCAGCGGAAAGAGCCATCGGGGATCCTGGATTCCTTACTGTGGTTGGAAGTGGCTTGGGAAATGTTCCAGCTCACATCTCATCTGCATGCAGGACAGTTCTGACATGCCCACTGGGGCCTGTCTTCCCTCCCCTCTTCTCCAGCAGGTTCCTTGTTGAGCCATTGACACCCGTGGCCCTAGGTGGCCCCTCCAATCTGGGCTCTACCGCTGTGGTCTCCAAGTTTTCTGTTATGTCCTTGTGAGTCAGGATATTTCTGGAAATCACTGTGGGCAGTAATAGAGTGTTCCCTTGGATGGGGGGGTCCTAGACAGGATGGGACCGACCTCCCACCTTCTGACTACCCCCAGAAAGCGGAGTCCCACCCTGCCCCGCCTCACCTCCCTGTGGCTGGTGATCATTGGTGCCAGCTTCCCGCAGACCCTGCAAGGGGCTGACACTGGGCAGGATGATGAGGGCCAGAGAAAAAAGGAGGATCTGGAGAAAGCAAAGGGACACTTGGGTTGTGGGGACACTAAAGGAGGGGCCCAAGGGCAGCATGAACAGAGGGCAGTTGCAGTCATTGGGGATGGGAAAGTGGGTATGGTTGGGAGTGGGGATGTCAGGGTAGAGGTGGGGGCAGATGGGAAGTAGGTAGTACCAGAACACAAGTGCCGGTCTGGGCAGCTTTGTTGGAGGTCTGGGCAGTGAGCGTCCGCAGCTGGTGGAGCTGAGCTTCCAGAGCGCTGGCGCACCAGAGAGAGGAGGAGGACGAATGGAGAGTCCGCTCTCCTGGGAGCCGGGCGCCCGAATGAGCCCTGTGTGCCACACGCCCTCCCCCCGGGGCGCACTGTCCTCTGTCACGTACATATTGTGCCTCTCCAGCTCCCGGACTTTCTTCTGTAGTTCCTGGTTCTGTGCAGAACAGGCAGCTGCTCTAGAGAGCGCGGAAAGGTAGGACAGTCTGCAGTCACGTGGTGCCAGACCTGGCCTGCCTTGGTAACGAAGGAGTCCCCCAATGTGGCCCACAGGGGGCAAGACACTAAGTCCAGACATACCTGCTCTCTAGCCCGTCGATGTACTCTTTCTTCCGTCGCCGACTGTCCTGCGCCGACTGCTTGTTACGGATCTTCCTCCTGACCTTCTTGAGGGCCCTCTCCTCTGCCTGGGGGCCCCGGGTGTGTCAGTGCTGGGCCTTTAACCTGCCTCAACTCCCCACTTGCTCTTGTAATCCTGGCTCTTCAGAGGCCATGTTGGGGCCACTGGGTTGGGTTTGGGATACTCTTTGGGGGAGCATGTTACCTTAGTGAGGGGCAGGTGAGAGGGCAGGGAAACCCCTTCCTGTCCCAGCAGACGCTTCTCCTCCTCTGTCAGGAACAACGTTTGACAGGGCAGCTGGTGGAGAACAGAGAAAATCGATGAGGGGGGGAGGGTCTTCCCTTTCCCATTACCCAGGGCCACGCCCCCTACACACCTGGAGAGTTTCCCATTTGTGCTAAGGAATAAGTAACCATGAAATGAGGTGAGGGAGGGAACTTCAGACAGGCCCTGGACCAAGCCAGAGGGGCCTCCTGGGGCTGTGAAGGGAGAGGAGGGCTTATGTTACATGCTTTGCCCCCAGACTTAGGACCTTGGCACTCTGAGCAAACTAGGGAGGGCTTGTTCTGGTGCGTGCCTCCCCGATTCCGAAGGGTGTTTGAAGACAGGAACTCACTAAGGCAGGGTTTGCTTAATCTCACAGCAAGCAAATGATTCCCTTTTGCCCGTTAACTTTCACTGGGCAGTGTGTTGTCTCAGCAGGGTCAACGTCAGGGAGCTCCCTGGGGCAGTGACCCATTTGCCCTCAGGGTCTGAGCCCCACTTTCAAGACTAAAACTCGGTCTCCTCGCAAAGAACTCCCAAGGGTCGCCAGACTTAGCTTCTCATAACATAGTATGTGGGGCAGGTAGATGACATCTGGTGAACCTGAGCCTGTCAACTGAGGAAACTGCCTTTCCGATGCTCCTTTTTGAAATACTTGTGCTTCACTCTGACTTCAGAGGAATTTGTCTCTGCTGTTGGCTCCTGATGGCCTTTGGCATCTAGCCAAGCCATTTCTTGTCGTCTTGCCTCTTCCTGATGATCCCTTGCTCCCCTGAAGCCACAAACTCCCCAGTGTTTTGATGGGAAAGCAAGCCTAGAAGCATCAGACTTTTTAAGGTCCCTCAATTCTGAGCTGCTTGGCTTGGACCCTGGGGCCAGCTTCAGCCACAGACTGGCAGGAAGACTAGAACTTCTTTCCAGTGACTGTTGGTCAACAGTGACCTGAGAAAGACCCCTTTCTCCCCCTACTGCAGAAAGCAGAGCAGCCAGTCTTCCGAAGGCACCAGTGTGTTACCCCCCAGGGTGGTGGGTGCAGCTGCACAGTTGTTTTGGCGGAAAATTCTCCACCCGGTGCCTCCTAGCAGGCTGAATCCCACTCCGTGTCCTGACCTGTGGCTGAGTAAACTGCACACAAGGTCTGGGCTTTCTCCCAGGCCCTCTGCCCAGATTCCCTCACCCCACCTTCTTATTTGAGTCGTCACCACCTTACTTTCAAAGGCTTGTCTCCCTTGTCCTTTCGTGCTCTCAGAGTTGCTCATGCCTCTCTGATCTTCAGGGCCCACAAAAACTGGGGCAGGGTGAGCATGACTGTTCCCCTTCCTCAGTCCCTCACCCCATCTGTGTGGGTGCGTCTCTTTGCATCCGGGAGTGCGGCTCTGGCTGGCTAAGACTCACCAGGGTCGCGGGAGGTACTGGGTTTACAGCGCCCACTCTGGGTAGCGTGTGAGCATGAGCAGCGAGGGGCAGCTCCCCGACAGAGCAGGCAGCAGGCACCGTACATGGTGGGCTCCGTGGACCTGAGGGAGACACAGGTGGCTAGGAGAAAGGAGAGGAAGGGTAGACCCTAATGGCAGTGGGGCCTGGGGAGAGGCACAGGTTGGGGAAACCCCTTAGCCCCGGGAATAGGGCTGGACCTGAAAGGCCACTCTCCCCTTCCCACAAAGAACACTGACCTAGCTGGAGAGAGATGAGCCCTACAGCCGGCCCAGCTTCCCTTTGCCGCCTCTCCAGGCCCCCTGCCTCATAGACAACCTCACAGAGAGCAGGGGAACTGTGTGCGAGGCCGGGGTCCTCGGAGATGGCACTGTCACTGCCACGAGATGCCTCTGAGCAGTACACTTCATTGGGATCAATGAACAGCTGCAGGAAGTCTTCGGGCTCACTCTCCTGAAGGCCCTACAGTGTGAGAGAGCACGCAGGTGTGCAGGGGAGAGTTCTGGAGAGCGGCGCGCCATCAGACCAAGGTACGCCCCGCTTCAATTTCAGTCCCCCATGTCCTGGGACATCTTAGGGGCTCGGTCTCCAGATGACTCCCCTCGCAGCTGTGTCTCGGCCCACCCCCACCTGCGTGCCTCACACTCACACAGCCCCGTCCCCCGCTGGGCTCCCAGCCTCCAGGCTCTCGGAGCTGAGGCCCTGGGACCTCTGGGGCGGGGCAGGGGAGTCCCAGCTCCAGGAAGGCTCCTGCTGAGACCTCTTCTGGGGGCTCCAGCCACACGTCCAGCAGGTCGGGGGTTCGGAAGTCCATCCTGCGGGGAGAGCTGCAGGAGGGTGAGCGCACCCTCCCCACGCAGCTGCTGGGTGCCCCCCCCCTTCCTCACCTGGCCCCCGGGGGTCTTCTCCCGTCACCCCCTTGCCTCACCTGCCCCTCCCCCCCCCCGGGGGACCTCGCCTCCGGCCTTCTCTCTGCTTCAGACGAACGGGCCCACCGCCGCCTAGCCGGTCCCGAAGAGCCCAGCCCCGCCGAGCCTGCCCAGCCCGCACACCGCCGCTACTCCTCCCTCCAGGATCTCGCATCCTGGACCGGCCCAGCCAAGCCCCGCCCCCGGCCTGACTCCGGCCGCGCGAAGCGGGCTGTCCCTGGCCGGGAGCCACGGCGGGGGCTGGGAGCCCAGGCGTCCGCGGACCGGACTGCAGGAAGGCACGGGCAGCCCTCCCTGCCTCAGTTTCTCCTAGCGACAGCAAATCTTCCCGAGAGTCTGGGGGCTCTTCAGGGAAGGACGGCAATGGCTGGGACCGGAGGACACCAAGTGCCTGTTCTCCCGCCGTCACTTAGTCAGACGAGCGCACCACAGGCCGGAAAACAAAAGCGGGAAGCGGCGGCCGACCGCCGGGCACTGGCCGAGGCAGCCTCGAGGTGCTCTGTCCGCTCTGGGGTCTGATTGGACGCAAGAGGATGAGGGGCAGGACACAGAGCCAATGGGAGCGCCGCCTCGAGGCAGGCTGCGCGCTGACTGGTCGGAGGCTGCCAAGGGGGGCGGGGTGCCGCGGTGGCCGCTCCGGGAAGACTCCGGTTCCCACCCCGTGGCCCGGCAGGTGCAGGTGCGCCGGGGCGTTCCGAGGCCTCGCGCGGAGGGGCGCAGCCGCTTCCCGCGTGACCGCCAGGCCCTGGCTAGGACCCGGGCGAGGGTGACTAACAGGTTGGCCCAGCTGGAGCTCTGAGCGCGGAGAGTCGCGCCCGCCCGCTTCTGCGCGGGGGCTGCTCTGTCCGCTCTCGCGGGACTCGCCCACTGGCCTGGGGGACCCACGAGGGGCTGGAAACCGAAAGGCTGAAAAGGCACTGAGGGTTGGCGTGGGGCTTTTCGGGTGTCATTTCCGACAGTGTCTGTGTCCTGCGTTTATGTAGGTCACGCGACGTTCTCCTAAGCGTCCTTCCCTCTCGTCTCTGCAGGGCAGTGAGCAGGGAGTGAGTGTCTCACCGACACGATCAGAGTGTCGGGACGCCGGGGCCGGGGACCGCTGCCTTCGGCTCAGGTCAGGAGCGCAGGGTGCTGGGGTCCAGCCCCGCATCGGGCTCCTTGCTCGGCAGGGAGCCTGCTTCTCGCTCCGCCTCTGCCTGCAGCTCCGCCTGCTTGTGTGCTCGCTCGCTCGCTCGCTCTCGGACGAATAAACAAATAAATCTTTAGAATGTCGCACCACCACAACTCAGGATTGCTCGCCTCGGCCTAGTAGCTGATGGGCGACGAGTTCATTTCAAATACAGTAATGGAGCCGCCGTCGGTGAATAAAGCAGGAAGGTTTGGGGTGTGGATCCAGAACTCACGCCGGCAGTCCCCTCCTGAAACGTGCATGTGCTGAGTGTAGACAGGAGCAGGATTTAGTGTTTATTGAGTAACTATTGGATGTTCAGGCATTTGACACGACTCCTATAATTTCTCATAGCAAGTTGTAGCTTAAGAGAGAAGTAACTTTGTCAAGGTTCCGCTGTAAGTAGAACCAAGGTTTGGGTACCTGAGCTCTTTGCTCTGTGCCAGGCTAGTTTCCTGCTCGTCTTCCTGCATCTTCCAGCTCAAGTAGTGCGCAGACAAGGCAGGCGTCCTAGATTGACGCAGAGCTCTAAGGAAAGCGGAGCTGTCCTGGCTTAGACCTCTCCTAGAGCAAGAAAGGTTTCAAAGGGCTTCTTGCAGGTTGCATGTGCAGGGATGATTATGAGGAAAATGTAATCAGCTTCTGTTAATTAGAACTGGAAGGAATTGGGGTGCCTGGGCGGCTCAGTTGGTTAAGCCATGCCTTTGCCTCAGGTCATGATCCTGGAGTTCTGGGATCGAGTCCCGCATCAGGCTCCCTGGTTTGCTTCTTCTTCTGACCCTTGCTCCCTCTCATGCTCTCTCTCATCTTCTTTCTCTCTGAAATTTAAAAAAACAAAACAAAACAAAACAAAAAAAACCTGGAAGAACTCACTGGCATCATTTTCTAATCTGACTTCCCTCTTTCACCTGCTTCATCAAATTCCTGAGAGAGAAAATGACTTGCTTAAGATCACACATCAAATTAAGGTAGAGGGATGCCTGGCTGGCTCAATCAGTGGAACATGTAACTTTTGATCTCAGGGTTGTGAGTTCAAGCCCCATGTTTGGGGTAGACCTTACTTTAAGAAAAAAATGTTGTAAATACACACATTAAAAATTCATATTAAAAAACAAAGTGGGGGGGTGCCTGGGTGGCTCAGTGGGTTAAGCCTCTGCCTTTGGCTCAGGTCATGATCTCAGGGTCCTGAGATCGAGGCCCACATCGGGCTCTCTGCACAGTGGGGAGCCTGCTTCCCCCCGCCCCTGCCTGCCTCTCTGCCTGCTTGTGATCTCTGTCGAATAAATAAAGAAGAATCTTTATTAAAAAAATTATTTTGGGGGGGATGCCTGGGTGGCTCAGTCAGTTAAGCCGCTGCCTTTGGCTCAGGTCATGATCCCAGGGTCCTGGGTTGAGTCCCACATTGGGCTCCTTGTCCTGCAGGGAGCCTGTTTCTCTCTCTGCCTCTGCCTGCCACTCTGCCTGCTTGTGCTCTCTCTCTGGCAAATAAATAAATAAAATCTTTAAAAATAAATAAATAAAAATTAAAAAATTATTTTTTTGAAAGATTTTATTTATTTGACAGACAGAGATCACAAGTAGGCAGAGAGGCAGGCGGTGGGGGGGAGCAGGCTTTCAATAAAGAAAAAAAAATTTTTTTAAAGATTTATTTATTTATTTGGCAGAGAGATCACAAGTAGGCAGAGAGGCAGGCAGACAGAGAGAGAGCAAAGCAGGCTCCCTGCTGAGCAGAGAGCCCGATGCGGAGCTCAATCCTGGACCCTGAGGTCATGCCCTGAGCCGAAGGCAGAGGCTTAACCCACTGAGCCACCCAGGCACCCCAATAAAGAAAAATCTTTATTTTATTTTTTTAAGACTTTCTTTATTTATTTGACAGAGATCACAAGTAGGCAGAGAGGCAGGCAGAGAGAAAGAGGAGGAAGCAGGATCCCCGCGGAGCAGAGAGCCCGACGTGGGGCTGGATCACAGTACCCTAGGATCATGACCTGAGCCGAAGGCAGAGGCCCTAATCCACTGAGCCACCCAGGCACCCCAAGAAAAATCTTTATTAAAAATATTATTTTGGGGGCGCCTGGGTGGCTCAGTGGGTTAAGCCTCTGCCTTTGGCTCAGGTCATGATCTCGGGGTCCTGGGATTGAGCCCCGCATCAGGCTCTCTGCTCCGCAGGGAGCCTGCTTCTCCCTTACTCTCTGCCTGCTTCTCTGCCTACTTGTGATCTCTGTCTGTCAAATAAATAAATAAAATCTTTAAAAAATATTTTTAAAATTTTATTTATTTATTTATTTTTAAAGATTTTATTCACTTATTTGACAGAGATCACAAGTAGGCAGAGAGGCAGGTGGGGGGGAGCAGGCTCCCCACGGACAAGAGAGCCCGATGCGGGGCTCGATCCCAGGTCCCTGAGATCAGTGCCTGAGCAGAAGGCAGAGGCTTAACCCACTGAGCCACCCAGGCGTCCCTAAAAAAATTATTTAAAAAAAGCCTTGGGTCCCTGGGTGGTTCAGTCGGTTAATCATCTGACTCTTGATTTCATCTCAAGTCATGATCTCAGGTACCTGGGATCAAGTCCTGCATTGGGCTCTGCCCTCAGTGGGAGACTGCTTCAGGATTTTCTCTCACTCTGCCCCTCTCTCTGCTCTCTCTCTCAAATAAATAAATAAAATCTTACAAAAAAACTAAGGTAGAGCTGGGACACATCTGCAGGTGTCCTGTCTCCCAGTCCATGATTTCTTGTTAATGTTACTAATTATCAGTAATATTAAGGAGCACACTCTAATATTCTCTAATACACTCTAATATTAAGGAGTCAGTTAAGTATTCAGCTCTCAGTTTTGGCCCGGGCCATCATCTCCAGGTCTTGGGCTCAAGCCCGTTTCAGGTTCTGTGTTGAGTGTGGAGTTTCCCTGAGATTCTCTCTCTCCCCTTCCTTCTGCCCCTCCCATTCATGCTGTCTCTGTCTCTCTCTAAAATAAATAAATAAGTCTTTTAAGAAATAATAATAATCTTTTTTAAAAAGATTTTATTTATTTATTTGACAGAAATCACCAGTAGGCAGAGAGGCAGGCAGAGAGAGAGAGGGAGAAGCAGGCTTACCGCTGGGCAGGCAGCCCGTGTGGGACTCTATCCCAGAACCCTGGTATCATGACCTGAGGTGAAGGCAGAGGCTTAACAGACTGAGCCATCCGGATGCCCCAGAGTTTCCTCTTAACGGTATTTTTTTTTTTTGTAAGATTTTATTTATTTATTTGACAGAGAGATCACAAGCAGGCAGGGAGGCAGGCAGAGAGAGGAGGAAGCAGGCTCTCCGCGGAGCAGAGAGCCCGATGCGGGGCTCGATCCCAGGACTCCGGGATCACGACCCGAGCTGAAGGCAGAGGCTTAACCCACTGAGCCACCCAGGCGCCCCCTCACACATTCCCTCTTGAGGAAGTTGCTGGCCTCCATTTCGAGAGCCTTAAGAGACATTACTCCTGCCTCTTCTTGAGACGGTGGTCTTTGCACCTTTGCAAACACTAGGCTGAACCCCCTTCTTCATTTCCTTTTTTAAATCCTACCCTCCAATGAGGTTAGAAGATTCCGACAGCACAGGGAATGTGGGCCAAAAGGATCCGGGCTAAGGAAGCAGGAGGGTCCTGAGTTGCGAGTACTTGGTGCCATCCAGGAACAGAAAACAAGGGAGGCGAGCAGGGCTGCGGGGAGAGGAGTTGCAGAGCTCAAGGGGAGTCTGGAGAGAACCCGGCTCGATGCCCTGAGGCGCGGTAAGGACGGAGGCTGGAGCCTGCGGAGGGCGGCGGCTCTTCCCCGGGCAGGCCGTGCCCCCCGCCCCCGGGCCGTGTCCCACCGGTTCCGGCACACTCTCGGGGAAGACAGAAGGCCGCACAGAAGTGCCCTCGGGCCCTGGCGGTCCAGAGGGATTACTGTCAAGGAGCGGCCGCTCTTTGCTGTTTCCCCTTCCCAGTTCCGCCGCGTCCTCTTCCTCCGCGGTGAGCGCCGGAGAGGGAAGTCGAGCGAGGAGTCCGCCCTAAGACTGGGCTGTTTCCCCCCGGCGCCGAGGGCGCAGAGCGGGTCTTCGCGTCTCCGCGGAGATGGCTAAGAAGGCGCAGCCTGACACCGGGACCCGAGCCCGGCGTCCCAGAGCGGAAGACTCGGCTCCGCGCGCGGGGTCCCGACTCCCGCCTCGCCCGCGGCCTCTCGCGCTTCCGGCCAGCCCCGCCAGTCGGACCGCCCCGCGGCGCCCCGGGCCCGCAGCCCCTGGGCCCGCCCCCTCGCACCCCCGCCCCGCCCCGCCCCCGTCAGCCCGCCCGCCGGCCTCCGATTGCCTCCAGGGCACGTCACTCCGCGTCGGGTCCCGCCCTCCGCGCGCCGTCATTGGCCGCCGGCGGCAGGGAGGCGGGACGCGGCGGGGCGGGGTCCCGGGTCGCGGCGGAACCCAGCGGCCGCGGCGGAGGGGGACCCGGTCGAGGTGAGTGTGCGCCCCGGGCGTGCGGGCTGGGAGGCCTGGCCGCGACCCCGCCACATGGGGCCCCTGGCGGTGGCCGTCTGCCCGCCGCTGTGCCTTCCGGCGCGGCGCTGGGGAAGCGGGAGCGGGGAGTGATCCAGCCCCAAACTCGCCCTACCCAGGTGGCCCGCGACGCTCCCCGCGACGCTCCCCGCGACAGCTCGCGCAGCCCGACCCCCTCGGCTCCGTCCGCTCCTTCCTGCGGGGGCCCCGGCTTCTCCTCTCCCGGAGGGCCGCGCTCCAGGGGAAAGGTAAGGAGACACCCGCGGCGCCCCGACGCCGGAACCCCCGCGCAGGGTCCCCAGTTGAGCCGTCTGCGGGCACGCCGGCTGCGGGGCCCGGCGTGCACGAACCACACGGGGTCGGAAGGTCGGAAGGCGGCGGGGGGAGGGGGTCCCCCTCCGCGGACCAGCCCTCCCCTCTGCTCGGCCCCATCCGCAGGTGACCGCCGCCCCGCTCGCTGTGTCTCCCGTCCGACAGCCGTGCCTGCCGCTGCAGCTACCATGGGGCCTTGGGGAGAGCCGGAGCTGGTGGTGTGGCGCCCGGAGGCGGTGGGCTCGGAACCCGCAGGGCCTGTGGGGCTGGAGGTGAAAGTCGGGGCCCTGGTGCTGCTGCTGTTGCTCACCGCGCTGTGCAGTCTGGTGCCTGTCTGCGCGCTGCGCCGGCCCGGGGCTAACCCCGAAGCCTCCGGTGAGCTTCTCGGATCCCCGCTGCCGCCCCGCGTTGGGCCTAGGGAGGTCGCCGGGAGCTGAAGAGGGTCCCCTGGGCACAGGAAGGCCAGAGGGAGCCTTGCTTGGGGCAGAGAGGCTCGAGGGGGTCCAGGCTCACTCCCGTCTGTGCTCCCCTGTCCAGCCTCCCGGCAGAAAGCCTTGAGCCTAGTCAGCTGCTTCGCGGGGGGTGTCTTCCTGGCCACCTGTCTCCTGGACCTCTTGCCTGACTACCTGGCGGCCATAGACGAGGCCCTAGCGGCCTTGCACGTGACGGTGAGCTCTGGCTGCTGCGTGTGACCCTGTGGGGGTGGGGGTTCAGTCACATCGCTGTGGAAGAGGGGGCTTTTTCGGATCCCTTCCTGGGGTGCTCTGTGACCTTGTGACCGTGTGGAAGGCACCAAGCATGGGACCCTATGAATTGTGATTTTTAGTGATGGGGAATAACTTTCTGTGGTGCTGCCCCACCCCCAGTCCCTCTGTGACTGTGATGCACTCCGTGATGTGGAGAGGAGCCTCTGGCCAGGCATGTGACCTCCTCCGGGAATTTCTTAGCCCCAGCCTCCAAGAATCAGCTTCGTTCTCACACCACTTTGCTGAAGGGGTTGGCGGTAGAGCGCCCTACAGGCCTGGGAAGGGTGGGAGGCCTGGAGTCCAGGACCAAAGGTGCCATAACCCAAGGAGGTAGGGCGTGAAGAAGATCGAGTACAAGGCGTAGGAAAGTCTCAGGGGAAAAACTGACACAGTTGTGCAGAGGTACTGGGAAGGCCCCCCGCACTCTTCCTCTTCCTAAGACTGGGGAAGTGACACAGGATGTACCCTCTGTGACTGAGTGCCCATGGCCCTGTGTGACTGTGTGTAAGTCCGATGGCCCCATGATACCGTGTGGCTCCGTGTGTGAGCATTTGGTGAGGCGGGCAACGTGTGATCCTTCCTGTGTGCCTTCGTGTCCCACTCTGTGTAATCTGTGTAAGCCACTGGCAGCGGGGGCTGGTTTTGCGTCCCCTTCACAGCATAAATTTGGAAGTGTCTGGAGACGTTTTTCGTTGTCACAACTCGGGGAAGGAAGGCTCTGTGCTTGCTCTTGGCATCTAACAGGTACAGATGAGGATGCTGTTAGATCCTACTGAGCACAGGACAGCCCTCCAAAATGAGTTGTCCAACCCCAAATTTTGATAGTGCCAAAGCTGAGAAGCTGGTGTCTGTGTGGTCCTGCAAGTGACACTCATCTGGGAGGAGGGAAGCAGGAGATACGAGGAGGAGCTAGGAGAAGTCGTGTCCACTCTGTCCCAGGTGACAGAGGGCCCAAATGGGCTAGGACCAGCAGGACTGCTGACTCTGGGCTGGGCCTCATCTGTGTGATTATGGGTGTGTTTGTGTGAGAGGAGCCCTGCGCCTGTGGGGGACCCTAAGTCTGCATCACTGGGACTCCTCAAGACTCGGAGCTTGACCGCTCTTCCCCACTCTCGGCCCATCTGCCCTGTCTGCCCACAGCTCCAGTTTCCCCTGCAAGAGTTCATCTTGGCAATGGGCTTCTTCCTGGTCCTGGTGATGGAGCAGATCACACTGGCTTACAGGGAGCAGTCAGGGCCACCACCTCGAGAGGAGACCAGGGCTCTGCTGGGAACGGCAAACGGTGGGCCACAGCACTGGCACGACGGGCCAGGGCTCCCACAGTCAGGGGGAGCCCCAGCAGCCCCCTCAGCCCTGCGCGCCTGCGTACTGGTCTTCTCCCTGGCCCTGCACTCGGTGTTCGAGGGACTGGCGGTGGGGCTGCAGCGGGACCGGGCCCGGGCTGTGGAGCTGTGTCTGGCGTTGCTGCTCCACAAGGGTGTTCTGGCGGTCAGCTTGTCCCTGCGGCTGCTGCAGAGCCACCTGCGGGCACAGGTGGTGGCTGGCTGTGGGATCCTCTTCTCATGCATGACCCCTCTGGGCATCGGTCTGGGGGCAGCTCTGGCTGAGTCGGCCGGGCCGCTGCACCAGCTGGCCCAGTCTGTGCTGGAAGGCATGGCAGCCGGCACCTTTCTCTACATCACCTTCCTGGAAATCTTGCCCCAGGAGCTGGCCACCTCTGAGCAGAGGATCCTCAAGGTCATTCTGCTTCTTGCAGGCTTTGCCCTGCTCACTGGCCTGCTCTTCGTCCAGGTCTAGGGGGCTCCGGGGGCCCTTGACCTTCCTTTCCTTCCCCAGCGTGTAAGAGTAGGAGTGGGGAAGGGAGGATGGAGGGTCAGAGAGTTCTCTGGGAGACAGGGATGGAGTCTTTGGGACGGACTGACCAATGTGAGGGATGGGGTAGACAAGAGCCTGGCCCCAAGGGATAGTCAGATCACTAAGGACATGATTGGGGACGCGTACTGGGGAAGACACCGAGTGCTAGAAAGTCGGGGTCAGACACTATGTACAGGCACGGGCTGGTGGTGGGAAGCCGGGGGGGCCGTACCCAGCAGCCGTGGGATGGGGAGGTGTCGAGGAGGCTCAGCCCAGAGTCAGCAGTCCTGCCGGTTCTAGCCTGTTTCGGCCCTCTGTCACCCGGGGCGGAGTGGACTGCTACTTCTCCTAGCTCCTTCTCTGTATCTCCTGCTTCCCTTCTCCCAGAGGACTCATGCCAAATGGCTTCTTCCTGCCAGTTTTGGTACCTTCTCTGGGTTCTCTAGTCCTGCTCACTTCTCTGTTTTTAAAGTGCCAAATAAATCCCTTCCCTCTTTGTCAAAAAGCACAGTGATGGCCCTGGACCCGGCCCAACATCTCAGTGAGGGACCTGCTTGCCCTTTCCAGGCAGCCCTATTTGCTGAGCTGAGGTTGGGGGAGGGTTGGCAGGGCTGCAGCCCGGCCCGCTCCGCTTTGCGCCCTAGGAATCCTGAAGCGACATGGCTGCCGCGTGCCCAGAGGACAAACACTGAGCTGCCAAAACTTTTTTTATACCAGAGGAGCCCGAGGGGAAGGCTCACCCCCAGCTATTTTTGGGGAGGGTGGGCCGTGGATAGAGCCACGTCCTCTAGAATCTATTTTACTAACTGACCTGTTTTGGGACTTGTTACCCAAATAAAAGATGTTTCTATACATTTGTACAGTGTCTGATTCGTTTGTCTTGGGCAAGGGGTGGGCACGTGGCCCGTCTGAGGGGGCCTGAGTCCCAGACGTTTATAGCTGTTTTAATAGTCCCGCTCTGGTTTTCTCTCAGGCGCCGTAGGCCCCTTCCCCAAGACCCAGATTTTCCCTCTTTTGTTCCTTCCTTCTTCCCGCCCTGTCTCCACCCCTTCCCCTTCCTCCCGAATCCTTCCCTCGCCCGCATCCCGCTCCCCTTCGCGGTCCGAGGCTTGAGACCAACTCAGAACTACTCTTCCCGGCGGGCTCCGCGCAGGGAGGAGCCGCGGGGGAGGAGCCAGGCTCCCAGGACCCGGAGCCGCAGGACTCTTGGGAAATGGAGTCCGCTTCCTGTCCGGACTGCTCGCCTGGGGCCGCGCAGGGGTCACGTAAACAAACTACAGTTCCCGGCGGCACCCGCGAGCGGCAGGTCCGGGCTAGGCTGGGGCCGGGTTCGCGGTGCTCGCCGAGGCGGCGGCGGCGGCTGCGGCTGGAGGCGCCGGCCGGGGCCCGCGGCGGGGCCGTGACTTGTCTGGGAGGGTGGCGGGGAGGGACGCACGGGGAAGATGGCGACGGCGGGCGCCAACGGGCCCGGCTCGGCCACGGCCGCAGCTTCCAATCCGCGCAAGTTTAGCGAGAAGATCGCGCTGCAGAAACAGCGTCAGGCGGAGGAGACGGCGGCCTTCGAGGAGGTGATGATGGACATCGGCTCCACCCGGGTGAGGGGCCGCCGGGGGAGCGGGAGCCGGGGGCGCCGTCCCGGAGCGAGAGGCGGGGCGGGGGCGGGGGCGGGCGCCGCGGCGAGGGAGGCGGAGCGGGGAGGCCGCCGGCCGGGCGGCGCGGGGCGGGAAGACGGGCGTGCGGGGGAGCCGGCGGGGGCCGCGGGGCCGGGGGGAGCCAGCGGGGGCCGTGCGGGCGGCGGCGGGCCGGGGCATCCCCGGCGGAGGACCGGGGGACGCCCCTGCAGCATCCCCGGGGCTCGGGCGGCGGCGGGGGTGGGCACGGGCCGCCGGCGCCTCCGGCTCGGGCATCTCCTGCGGTCTGGTCCCTCTGCCCCGCTGAGCCCCTCTCGCCGCTCGGGTGCCTTCGGGAAAGGGCCCCGGGAGTGGTTTGCGCCGCCGCGCTAGGTCTCGTGGGGGCAGGAAGTCCCCTCCTGCGTCCCTTCCCTTTGCTTCCTTTTTCAAATGCTTCTTGTGGTTTCCTGACGTGAAGAAGGTGAGGTCCGGGGCTCACAGACGGCGCTTGATGTTCTGCCCTGGCCGCCGCGGAGGGGACGCAGGACTTTGAAGCTCCAGGGCGGGTCACCAGTTGGCTGTAGGTTAGGTTTGCTGAGCTCTTTAGGAAGATGGCTGCATTGTGGGTCGGTTATAAGGTGCCTCCTCGGAGGGTCGCCTGTGGGTAGGGGACATTCATTCCTGAGCAATTCCAGAAAGAAGACACCGCAGCCCAATAGCCTGTGAAGCCCCTCTGGCCTTCGCTTCTTGCTTCCCAGGCCCCAGTAGCAGAGGGCGTGAGGGTGGGAGTCTGCCCAGCTGGCGTGCAGTCCTCGTTTAGGGACACGTTCTTCTCAGAACGGCAGGTGAGGGTACTGCCGCAGCGGGTCCCTCACAGCCCCAGCGAGGAGGAGCTCCCGGGGAGAGGGTGGCACAGAAGCACGGCTGGGAGCTCTTTCTGCTCGTCTGACTGGTTTGCATCGATGCCTGTGACTCTGGCTGTGCTCTTGTTTGTGTCTCCCCAGCTGTTAGTTTTTCTTGTGTGTTTTCCCCTTTGGGTCTCTAGAGACCATGTGTCCTAGTTCATGGGAGTCAGAACAGAGAGCGTTAGTGGGGAAGCAGGTTGGAGGCGCTGGCCACAGCTCCCTCTCAGTGCGGGGAGGGTCGTGATCCATCTGAGCAAAGACGGCTCCGTTGCAGGAGCTTCTGGTCGAGGTGGGGACAGAGGCAGGAATGTGGGCCGGAGCCTCCGCTTGAGGCCCTGTCCTCTGTCTGGGCTCTGACTCCTGCAGCCGCTGGGTGGGATTTTAGGGTTTGTGTGCGCAAGCAGAAAGGCTGTGAGAAGCTCAGAGCTGAGGCCTCTGTCTTTTGAGCACCTTGGTTTGTCCAAACACCCCTTGTGCCCCCCCTTGCCACTGCAGATTACTTTTCTGCTGCTCATGGACTTCTAGTGGGCATACAAGGCTGGGGCTTGGTAACCCAAGAGTCTAAAACTGGAGGTAAGGGATCTGGGGCTTAGCTTAGCGGAGAGGGCTCTGCTGAGCCCCGTACAGCCGTCGGGGCCGATGGTAACGGGAGGCAGGTGTTGGCACGCGTACTAACAGCAATCTGGAGTGGCCCAACGGTTTCCGTAGTGTCTGCTGAACTCGGTGTGCTGACCTCTTGGAACAGAAAGTTCTGACGTTGGGCTCAGCAGAGCAATGCATGGCCCCCAGAAGTTCATCAGCTGCCCTAGTTCTGTATTTTGACAGGTTGCAGCGGTCCAGAAGTAGGTGTTCACCTCCCGCAGAAGGACTTAGGATCTGTAGGATCAGCCTGCCAGACTGATGGTTGTGGCGTCTCACTGCTGGGCCAGATAACCTCTCCCCAAAGTGGGGATCAGGCCAGGCTGAACAGGGTTATTGCTCCCTCTATCACCCCCGGTCTCAAGGCTCCCCTGGCCATCCAGGGGCTTTTGAATGAGCTAGAAGAAGACTGCTTCTTGGTTTTGGGACTGGTTTCCCAGCGAGGAGAGCTGTCATTTCCCAGATGTTCTAGTTTGGGTGGTACAGGCTCTGTGTAGCTTTCCTGAGGCGGGGCAAACGGCAGAGCCTAGAAGCCTGCGCTGTCTGGAGCGGGAAGGAAGGAGGTTGGCGATAATGGCTCTGTGGCCTCCCCCTGTGGCCGTCGCCTCGTGTTCCAGTTAGTCCTGGCGCACTGGGAAGGGAAAGCGGAGGTGCCTAATGGGCCCCCTTCCCGGGAGTTACCCCATGGGACTAGCTTGAGGGATGCTGGCAACCCTTCGGGGACTCTGTTTAGACGGATGCCAACTGGGCCAGGCCCCGAGCAGAGCATCAGACCCTGCCTGGCTGGGTAACTCCAGCCGTCGGCGCCGTGGATGCGGGTGGCGTGTCCCCAGCCTGGCCGGTTCTGCGGTTCCTGGCACCTCTCCTCCCGGCACCAGCGGGACAGCATGCCGTGGAGACAGATGGCACAGGAGCAGTGGTCAGAAGTTTCCCTGACACTCCCGCTTGTCCTCCCTCTCAGTTACAGGCCCAGAAGCTGCGCCTGGCCTACACGAGGAGCTCCCACTACGGCGGTTCTCTGCCTAATGTCAACCAGATTGGCTGTGGGCTGGCTGAGTTCCAGGTAAGTGGACACCGGCCGAGGGGGAGCACGGGCTCTCGGGCGACCTCCCCTGCTGACCTACCTGTCTCTTCCGGCAGAGCCCCCTCCACTCGCCTCTGGATTCATCTCGGGGCACTCGGCACCACGGGCTGGTGGAACGAGTGCAGCGAGACCCCCGAAGAATGGCGTCCCCGCTCCGCCGCTACCCCCGCCACATATCCTTCACGGGGGGTGGGGCCGGCGGGGAGGAGATGGGGTTCTGCGGGAACTCATGGGGGGGGGCTCTGTGTGCGGTTCAGTCCTGTCCGTTCCAGGCCTCCCAGAAAAGCCACCGTTCGGCCCATGTGACCACGATGGCGCCTTTGATGGGGGACATAGGTCTCCTGCCGAAGGGGGTCTGGTCCCCTCTTCACATTTTGCCTCCCCTTAATCTTGGTAGCTTTTGGTTTTGGAGACGTTCGTTGCTCTGCTTCCCATGCCCCATCCCATTACTCTTCCTTGTTCTTCCAGCTCTGCTGGGCCTGGTTCCCTTTTCTCTTGCATTCTTTGGCCCTGGCATTGCCCCTCACGGAAGAGGAGGAGGGAGGTGCTCGCTTCTCTGAACAGCGCGTCCACTCCTCCAGTGTCCTGCACTTCTCTGGCCTCTGTGCCCTCCGTCCCCTCCTCCCTTTCTCCTTAACTGGTGCTGCTCACGTCGACAGCTCTCCGTATGGTCCTGCCTACTTGTCTCCTCCCCCGGAGTCTAGCTGGCGGAGGTCAGTGTCTAGGGCAGACAGCATCTCCTGTCCACTCTTAGCTGTGTCTCTGGAGGGAGCTTGGCTTGGGGCTAGGCTTGCTGGTCCAGGCTTTGAACACTCCCTCCTCCATGACAGCTGGCTGGGAGGGGTGGGGGCTGGGGGCAGGCGCAGTAGGTGGGTCAGAGTCCAGCCCTGGCCATGTTGACACGGGCAGCCAAGCCCCCGGGTCCAGCCAGTGCAGGACCAATGGTAACGGTGGCTGGCTGGGGTGTGTGCATCTGGGGAGGGAGAATGGCAGCCTCTCCCCAGGACTGGGTGCCAGGTGTGTTGGTCTGGCCCTCGGGTGTCTGAGCCTCCCTGGGCCGAGTCATCCTCAGTGCTTGTACCAGCATGGCTGCTGGGCTCCGGGATTCTTACTCAGCGGGTCCCGGCAGAGACAAGTTGAGAATTTCCAGATCTCTTAGCTTGACTGTGGGAGAGGGGTCAGGGGTCCCAGGTAGCAGAAGAACCAGGAAGGAGGCGTGGCCCTGGGCACTCAGCCCCGTCTGTCTTCCGCTTGTGGCCTGGTCCTCCCCAACCCCATGCTTGCTCTCCAGAGTGTTGCTAGCCTTGCTCGTCCTGACCTTGTATTTCCCCACAGGGCAGTGCCCTGGGGCAGTTTCCCTGCGGAGAAGGGCCAGATGTTTCGACTACCGTCTGCGCTGAACAGGTGATGGCCCTGGCCGTCTCGGAGCCGCCTCTCTTATCTGTCCTGTCTGCCCACCCTCCACCCCGTTTCCTGTCCCAGCCCTGCTAGTGTTTTCCCCTGCTGAGCAGGGCCTGGGGACCAGAAACAAGGTCCCACCCAGCTCATCTCTGCACCCCCCCTGCCTCGCCTCCCCCCCAGGACGAGTTCTGACTCTGCCCTTCACACCAGTGTGATGAACCCCAGCCCTCAGGACACTTATCCAGGCCCTGCCCCTCCCAGCATCCTGCCCAGCCGCCGTGGAGGTAAATGGCCTGGCCCCGGGCAGGGAGTGACCTGAGGCGCTTTAGTCGGAAGTCCATAGAGAAGTCCGGACTGTAGCCAACTGTCCTGCATCCTTTGTAGGTTTTCTGGATGGTGAAGTGGATTCCAAAGGTATGTGTTCCACGCCACTCGTGGGTACCGACGCCCATGACTTTCAGGGCTGGTGTTGGGGGCTTTGTGCTGGGCCTGCTCACCTTGGTGGCTTCTGCCTTACTGACTCCTTTCCAGCCCTCTCATCGCCAGTCTTTCTCTTTCAAGTCCCTGCTATTGAGGAGAACGTGCTGGATGACAAGCATTTGCTGAAGCCATGGGATGCTAAGAAGGTCGGTGTGGCCCACTGTCCCCTTTCTTTCTGTGGGGCAGGTCTTCTTCTGTCCTCCGGAGCCCTGGCCTCCTTTCCCACATTATTCCTTCTCTCCTCAGCTGTCCTCATCCTCTTCCCGACCTCGGTCCTGTGAAGTCCCTGGAATTAAGTAGGTGCCTCTGTTAGGTTGGCCGAGGGGCTGAGGGAAACGTGGGAGGCCAGCCTCTGCCCCCTCCACGACCACTGCCCCCATCTACCCCTCTCTTCCTGTCCCCCTGCAGCATTTTCCCATCTCCCGACCAGCCTACCAGCGTGCCTGTCCTCCCACCTGCCATGAATACGGGCGGCTCCCTACCCGACCTCACCAACCTGCACTTCCCCCCGCCACTGCCCACTCCCCTGGACCCGGAGGAGATGGCCTACCCCAGCCTGAGCGGGGGCAACAGTACCTCCAATCTGACCCACACCATGACCCACCTCGGCATCAGCGGGGGCCTGGGCCCTGGCGCGGGCTACGATGCGCTGGGTGAGCGGCTATCCTGGCTGGAGGGGGGACGGGGTGCTGGGGGGCTGGTCCGGGAGCCTCCTGTGACTGTCCGCGCCAGTCCTCCCCAGGAATTCTACACGGCAGGTGCGGCTTTTTCTCGAAAGGTGATGGCGGGCAGCCCCCAGGTGAGCCATGCCGGCCTCACTGTCAGGGACAGAGCAGGGAGGACACTGTGTTGCCACTTAATAGTCTGGTTGCTGCTCTCTGTTCTGGGCAGAAAGCAGCCCGGCTCCCATCGGTAACGTTGGCATCCGTGCTTCTTGTCTGTGCCTGCAGGACTCCAGTCCCCTCTCAGCCACCCGTCCTTGCAGTCCTCCCTGAGCAATCCCAACCTCCAGGCCTCCCTGAGTGGCCCCCAGCCCCAGCTCCAGGGCTCCCACAGCCACCCCTCCCTGCCGGCGTCCTCCCTGGCCCGCCATGCACTGCCCATCACCTCCCTGGGCCACCCCTCGCTCAGTGCCCCGGCCCTGTCCTCCAATTCCTCCTCCGCTTCATCTCCTGCGCTGGGTGCCCCCACTTACCCACCTTCGACCCCCGGAACCTCCCCCCGCCACCGTCGTGTGCCCCTCAGCCCCCTGAGTTTGCCCGCGGGCCCAGCTGAAGCCAGAAGGTCCCAACAGCAGCTGCCCAAACAGTTTTCGCCAACAATGTCACCCACCTTGTCCTCCATCACTCAGGTACGCGTGGCTGCCTTCTGTCCATGTCTGTTTCCTCCTCTCTTCCTGCCACATGCTCCCTCCCACGTCCCTTTCTTCAGATGCCCTCTCCTCACTCCTGTGCTTCTTGTCTCAGCTTCCTCCTTCCTCTGTCCCTCTCATTTCTGGGGTGAGCCGCTTCCTGATTCACACCCCACCCCCACCCCGTCCTGGGACAGGTGCTGTGCGGGCTGAGAGCCTCACAGCCTCACCTGTCAAACACGGGTGCTGTCGTAAGGGTCATAGGAGCCGCATACGGGCTGTGCTTAGGCCGAGGCCAGCCAGGTGCATCCCTGCAGGTGGTAGCTTTTTCTCCCCCGCTTCTCCCCCAGCTGCTTTCCTCGTGTGTTTGTCTCTCACGCCTCCATCCTGTCCTACCCCGTCCCGTCGCTGTCCTTCTTCCACAGAGTTCATAGAGTGAGGGGCTCGCAGGTCACGGAGCCTCATCTCTTCGTGGTACAGATGAGGGCACTGCCCAGAGGGAAAGAAAGTACTTTCCGAGCTCGCTTAGCAAGTTAGGAAGAGTTGGGAGCCGAAGGAGAACCAGTGAGGGCTCTTTCCTCAGTGCCCAACTGCGTGGCAACCCCTGCCCCCTTCTGTCGGCCGCTGCCCTTCCCAGGGATGGGTGCTGCTGCCCCCTTGTCGGCCGCTGCCCTTCCCAGCGATGGGTGCTGGGGGAAGGACTTCAGCCAGGCCGGCCGGGGCTCTGCTCCCTTGCAGCCTGGATCAAGCCTGACCTCCCTCCCTCCTTCCTGCTCTCCCTGTGTCTGCCCTCGAGTCCACGGGGCGTGCACCTGTGGCGGGGGTGGGGGGATGGGGGGGCCGGTGGTGGCCTCGATCGCTTACTCTGGCCCTGATGTGCGCAGTGATTGCGGGCACCCAGCCCCGGGGTGTCCCGTGGAACGCTGGCACGTTTGTGTTGAGGATGGTTGCGGCTTCACAGGGTGGGAAACCCTGAGGGGCTCTCCTGGGGGGTCAGCTTCTCCCTCTTTCCTTGCTTCTCTTCAGGGTGTCCCCTTGGATACCAGCAAACTGCCCACTGACCAGCGGCTGCCTCCATATCCATACAGCCCCCCCAGTTTGCTTCTGCCCAGCCAGCCAGCCACCCCAAAGCCTCTGCAGCAGCCCGGGCTGACCTCCCAGGCCTGCTCCATGCAGCCCTCTGGGGGACAGCCCCCGGGCCGGCCACTGCACTTTGGGTCACTGTACCCGCCCAGCTCCGGTGGGCAAGGGCAGCAGTCTTACCAGCGGCCAGCGAGTGACTTCGGCGTGGGGAGTGTGAGTACCCGGGTCCAAAAGCAGGGGGGAGGCCGGGGGGGGGTGGGCTCGAGGGGCCCTGCGCCGCGTCGCTGGTGCACACTGAATCGTCAGATCTGGGGTGGTGGGGGAGAGGCTCCGTCCCCCTGGATCACAGAGCTCTGCCAGCCCAGGCTTCTGTCTTCCTGCGTCTGACCCCCCCTCCTGCCGCTGCCCCCACAGCCGGCTCTGCGCAGCGTGCTTGCTGACGACAGCCACTCTGACGCCTTCTCTCCCGGGCATGCCCACGCTCTGTCCCGGCAGGTACAGCGCCCACGCCAGCTCCGGGCCCGGTGCTTGCCGCTCATGCTCTGCTTGCGACCTTCTCTCCATCTCTGCTCTGATCTCTGCGGTCAGGGGCGGGGCGTGCTTTGCTGGGCAAACGGGACGTATTTGCCAGGCAGGCAGGGTCAGTGGGACCCCCGTTCTGAAGTGCGCTCCTCGGGCCCTGTGTGTCTGTAGCTGGAGCAGTTCACCATGGAGAGCCCGTCAGCCAGCCTGGCGCTGGATCCCCCTGGCTTTTCTGAAGGACCTGGATTTTTAGGGGGCGAGGGGCCAGTGAGTAGCCTCCAGGACCCCCATGCCCTCAACCACCAGAACTTGACACACTGTTCCCGCCAGGCCTCAGGGCCCAGCGTCCTCCTCCCAGGTGAGCAGTGTGGGTGGCGGCAGGGTGCGGTAGGAGGGGAGGGCCCATTCCCCAGTGCATCAGGAGGCCTAGGGGTTGTGGAGGAGTGGACGGGCTGTGGGGCCTCACCCGTCTCTTCTGCCCACACAGGGGAGTCCTCCCCAGGTTTCTCCAAGGAGATCGCGGCGGCCCTGGCCGGAGTGCCTGGCTTTGAGGTGTCAGCCGCTGGGCTGGGGCTGGGGCTAGAGGAGGACCTGCGTATGGAACCGCTGGGCCTGGAAGGGCTCCACATGCTGAGCGACCCCTGTGCGCTGCTGCCCGACCCTGCTGTGGAGGACTCATTCCGCAGCGACCGGCTACAGTGAGGGGCCTTGGCGGAGCCCCTCTTGGTGACCGTGCCCCATCACTGTCCCTTTCCTCCCTTCCCCCTGGCCAGTAGAGACTCCACTCTGCCCCCAGATCCTCTTTCTCACATGAACGAGGGATCCTAGGAATGAGAAAAAGCGAGGGGTTTGTCCAGGTGGCCCCTGAATTCTGCACAAGGGGCGGGCCTGGGGGAGCTGCAGGGAGGGCCTGAAGCACTTGTAACTTTGAACCTGAACCGTCTGTCTGGAGGTCAGAGCCTGTTGGAAGGTGGGGGGGAAGGGGGGACCCTGAGGCCTTGGGGTGGGCAGTGCCGGCCCCTCCTCACAACTCTTCCCCCTTGCAGTGGAGAGAGCCAGAGTGGATATTATTTTTTATTAAATATATTATATGTTAATAAAAAAATCATATAAACACTTGGTGTGGTTTCTACTCTTGGGGATGCATTTGGGGATCCAGAGGATCCCTGGGGCCAGGCCCTTGTGTCTGTTTGGCTTTCTGCATCTTCCTGTCACTGTTGTGGCTTGTGGCTTGTGGCCCCAGCCTCAGAATTTGTACCTAGCATGGAACATGGGAGTCGCGACTGGATGCGGGCTCCGGGGACAGCACGTGGGCTCTCCTGTGTGCGCCCCCCTCCCAGGCCCTGGCTGGGAGTCTGGCCAGGAGGCGACTGAGGGCTGAGCGCACAGGCTGCTGTTTCCCCGGGGAGCAGCTGGCCCCAAGGACCGCCTGGCAGAGGGAGGGTCCCCAGGAGGATTTTATGCCTCCGGTGGGTGCCGGGCAGGGCTCCGGTTGGCTCCCTCTTTCATATGGGCCTTTTAATCCCAGAGAACCTGGAAGACAAGCGGTACCTGGCCAGCCTCTGACCTCGTGCTGCGGGTCTGCCTCTGGCTTCCTCCCAGCGCCCGCATTCCCATCCCGGCCGGCTCTGTTCCGCTGTCCCAGTGTGCCAGCCGGCCTGCTCGCAGGGTCCCCAAGGGCTTTCCTCTTTCTGTCTCGGGCTGCCAGCCCTCCGGCCATGGGAGCCTCTGCCCTCTGCTCTTGTCCCCGCTGCTACCCGCCGCCTCCGGGACTCGCACACCGCGCAGCGCCGCCCTCTCCTCTTCCTCTTTCCAAAGCCCCCTTTTCCGGAGAGGGAACCGAGAGCTTGTGGCCGAGGCCCGCAGGGGATGCAGGGTGCCCTAGACCTGGGAGTGGGGGCGTCGCGGGGTCGGCGCAGCCTGGGCCTCCCGGGGCCCGCGGCCTGGCGCCCGGGCGGCATGTGACCAAGCCCCGGGGCCGGCCCGGCGCCCGCCGCCTGCGTGCAGGGGGCCCTCCCGGCCGCCAGGGGTCGCGCTGCAGGCGCCGGGCGGGCGCGGCGGGGTCACGGCCGGGGTGGGGGTGTGGGGGGGGCCGCGGAGAAAGCGGGGCGCGCGGACGAGCCCGGCGCGGCGCCCCCGCCGCCTGTCCCTCCGCCCGCCGCCCGGCGGGGAGCTCGCTGAGCCGGGCGCCATGTCCGGGGCCGGGTAGCCCGCCGCCCGCCGCCCGCCGCCCGCCTCCGAGCCGCCCGCCCGCGGGCCGGGGGCCGGGGAGCCGCGGGCCGGCAGGTAGGGCCGGGCGGGGGGCGGGGAGGGGGTGCGGGCGGGGACGGCGGGCGGGGCGGCGGGCGGCGCAGCTGGTTCCGCTTCCTCCGTAGCGGGGAAGTGAAAGCGCGGGGAGCCCGCCGGACAGGGGCGGGCGCGCAGGTGTGCAGCGGGCGGAGGGCGCCCCTCGGCCCGCCGCCCCTCCCCCCCACCCCGTCCGCGGCTCTCGGGCCGGGACCCGCCGCGTGTGGCCGCGCTGGGCGGGGGGGGGGTGGCGGGGGGGCGGAGGGCAGCTGCGGGCCCGCCCGGCGGTCCCCCAGCCGCACGCCCCGGGGCCGACTTCCGCCCGCGCAGCTTCCCCTCGCGGGTTTCGGGAAGTGCCCTCCCTTCCCCTCCCGAGCGCCCCGTGCCTCCGGCCCTGCGCTGCAGCCTCCCGCCGAGCTGCTCCCCAGCTTGGCGCGCCCGGGCTCTGGGGACCCCCCCGGGACCCCCCGCTCTCGGGTTGGGTCATGGCGGCAGGTGAGGACACAGTTCGCGGAGGCCCGTGGGGCGCCCGGCTCCCTCCCCGCGCCCTGCGAACGAGGGCGGATGGCCTGCCTCCCGCGGCGGCTTCGACCTAACTTCAGGATCCTGGAGGTGGGAGGGCGCTGGGCTTTTTGTCGGGTTAGTGGACAGGGGAGGAATAAGGACACTTGAGTCTGGGGAAGAGACACGAAAACTTGGGTCTTGTGGGCCTTCCTGGGAACCCGTGGGGTCCTCCTGAAAACCCAGAGGTGCGCTCTTTAAGAACCTTGGCTGGACCGAGAGGTTCTGATGATGTCATCAGTAGAGTGGGAAGGTCAGAAACCCTTCAAACAGACTGTCAGGTTGGCATGATGTCACTGCAGGCCATTACAGAGAAGACCGGGTGGGCCCTTTAAAGGGATTAGGGGAGCCATGTGGGGTCAGAGCCCAGGGCAGCTGCCGGGTTGCAGCAGAGCTGGGCTTGGGCCAGTGCCACCCGGAGGGAGGGTCCTGGCCTCCTTAATTGCCTGGTGATGTCACAGGCGGGATAGCTCAGGGTTGGCTGACCACCACTGACCCTCCCCTCCCCTTGGAAGGACTGAGGAGAGGAGGGAGCAGAGGGTGGTCCCTTGGTCTCCTCCCTCGCTTCTTCACATCTCCTCCGCCCACCGTTCCAGATGCCGTGAGTGAGGGGGGGGCCATGGCGGAAGAGCGGCCCCCCCGGCTGGTGGATTACTTCGTGGTAGCTGGGCTTGCAGGGAACGGAGCACCCATCCCAGAGGAGACTTGTGTCCCCGAATCTAGTGGGCCCCTGCGTGCTCCCCGGCCAGCAGATCCCATCACGGACGTGGCAGTCATTGCCAGGGCGCTGGGCGAGGAGGTGCCACAGGGCTACACCTGCATCCAGGCCTCGGCCGGGGGCCACCCCTTGGAACTCAGTGCTGGCCTCCTGGGGGGAACTCAGCCCGTCATCTGCTACCGCAGGGGCCGTGACAAGCCCCCCCTCGTTGAGCTGGGGTGCGTGTCCCTCCTGTGTGTGCACCAGGGGAGGTGGGGAGAGGCAGGGGCTGGGGTGCGGGCAGGAAGAGAGCAGGCCAAAGACAGGGAGCAGGGGTAGGTGGATGCACCCAGTCCTTACATGGAGTCGGGCTGTGGACTAGTGTGGCCGCTGGCTAGCTGTGGGATCCGGGGCCGGGTCTTGAGCCCCTCTGGGGAAGGGAAGGAACACTGCCCCACAGGGTGGTTGAGAAGATTGAAGGAGGCTATCCGCACGTGGGACTTGGCTCGGAGTCTGTAAGTGGAAGCTTTTCCTCTCGGCGTTTACGAATGAGTAGGAGGAGAGCCACGGAAGGCTGGAGAGGGGGTTACTGAAGGAGAAGCAGAGCTGAGCTTAGAAGAGGACGGACAGGGTTCTGGAGGGCCGAGCCCTGCAGGAAGTGGGCCCTGGTGCCCGGTTTGATAGGGCCGAGGGTGCAAGGCTGGTGGGTAGGACTAGTTGGGCAGATCGGGCAGGATTGGGGTCTTTCTCCTCTGCCCTGAGACCTTGACGTCTGTGCCTGCTCTCTGTGTCCAGGGTCCTGTATGAGGGGAAGGAACGACCCAAGCCTGGCTTCCAGGTGCTGGACACGACCCCGTACAGCCACTCGGCCAACCTGGCCCCTCCCGGCCCTGGGCACCCCCGCACCTACCTCACTTGCCGGCGGGCAGCAGAGGGGGCGGGGCTCCATGCTCTGGGCATCACTGACCTGTGCCTGGTGCTGCCCAGCAGGGGCGAGGGCACGCCTCATACGTACTGCCGACTGGCACGCAGCCTCAACCCTGGCATGGTGAGCAGGGCCCTGGGGCCGGGAGCGGAGGCCTGCACGGTTCTGGTGTGGGGCTTGGGCACGGGGCACAGCGGGCACCTGCCACTGGGGCCTCTGATGCCCAGGGTGGGCCCAGAGGACTGGCTCTAGTCTTGGGAGACCAGGATTGTTGGGAGGTTTTTCCTTGAAGATTTTATTTATTTATTGGGGCGGGGAGATGGAAGAGAGGGAGGAACAGAGGAAGAAGGGAGAATTTCCAGCAGGCGCCATGCCCAGCCCAGAGCCCGACATGGGGCTCGATCTCTTGACCTTGAGATCAGGACCTGAGCCAAAACCAAGAGTCGGATGCTCAGCCGGCTGAGGCACCCAGATGCCCCAGGATTATTGGGAGTTTTAAAGACAAGAGACCCGTGCAATGTAGGTGGACTCAGTCAATTAAGCGTCTGACTTGATCTCAGGGTCGTGAGTCCAGCGCTGTATTTTTGGGCTCTACACTGGGCATGGAGCCTACTTAAAAAATTTTTAATTTTTAAATAAAATTCACACAAAAGACGACAAAGGAATGGTAGAAGAGATGACGCCCAGAAATCTTTGTCAGCTGTGTGTCTGTCTCTTGTCATTTCTGGGACAGTGGGGCCCAGCGGTGTACCTGTGCTACAAGGTGGGCCTGGCCAAGGCCAACACGCTGGTATACGAGGCAGGTGAGTGGCCCCTGTGTCCCTCCAAGCCCTTGGTCCTTAATGTCCCCCTCTCCTGCTGCCTCTTGGCTGGTACCCTCAGTGTGCCCAGAACCCACTTCCCCATTGCCACTCGGCCCTTCTCTGGCGTCCCCGGATCCCTCCCCTGAGTCTGATCGACCCTCCTCCTTTCGGTCCGTCCACACACCCCTCTGCTGGGGGCGCAGAGCTGCTGGGTCGCTACCCAGAGGAGGACAACGAGGCGTTCCCACTGCCCGAGTCCGTGCCCGTCTTCTGCCTGCCCATGGGAGCCACTGTTGAGTGCTGGCCTGCCCAGACCAAGTACCCCGTGCCCGTCTTCTCCACCTTCGTGCTCACGGGCGCGGCGGGTGACAAGGTGGGTGTGCCGAGTGTGCTGAGGGGTCCCGGCCCCGCTGAGCCCGCCTCACGGCTTCTCTTCCCCGCCCCGCCTCATCCCCAGGTGTACGGCGCCGCCCTGCAGTTCTACGAGGCCTTCCCGAGGGCCAGGCTGTCGGAGCGGCAGGCGCGGGCTCTGGGCCTGCTGAGTGCCGTGGAGCGGGGCCGGCCGCTGGGGGGCCGGGCGGTGCGCAGCCGCCGCGCCATCGCAGTGCTGTCTCGCTGGCCCGCCTTCCCCGCCTTCCGCGCCTTCCTCACCTTCCTCTACCGCTACTCCGTCTCGGGCCCCCACCGCCTGCCCCTGGAAGCGTGAGCACAGCGGCCAGGCTGCTGGGAGGGGGCCGAGAGGGAGGGCTGGCGGGCCGGGGCAGGTGGGAGAGGGTGGGTGGGAGCTCGGGCCCGGTGTGCACCGCAGTGCAGACAGGGTTGTGGGGTTTGTGCAGGGTGGGGAAGGAGGAGGCCACTGCTTGAGGGGTGAGTGAGGCCTGAAATCGGGAGGGACTGTGCTCTGAGCTAGGGGGTATGAGGTTCTCATGGGCGAAGCGGGGGGGTGGTGGGGGGGAGGCCAGGGAGAGAGAACTGGGGAGTCTGCCTCTGACCCTCAGCCCTCTCTTCCCCAGGCACATCTCTCACTTCATTCACAACGTGCCCTTCCCTTCCCCACAGAGACCCCGCATCCTGGTGCAGGTGTGAGCCTAGGCCCGGCGGGGGGAGGAAGGAGGTGGGGGACCTTCCTCTTTCTGACCTGCTGCTCTTTGCCTCCCAGATGTCTCCCTATGACAACCTGCTCCTCTGCCAGCCGGTATCCTCACCCCTGCCCCTCAGGTATGTGCCCCAGGGGAGGGTGCTATGATGACCAAGGACCTGGTAGGTGCCAGGCAGGTGGGCACAAGCCAGTCCCCAGTGGCCTCTGTGCCTGGTGTCTGGGGAGGGGTCTCCAGGGCCCCTGGTGACCCCCCTCCTGGCACCCCTGCAGCGGTGCGAGCTTCCTGCAGCTGCTGCAAAGCCTGGGCCCTGAGCTGGCCATCACGCTGCTGCTGGCCGTGCTCACAGAGCACAAGCTCCTGGTCCATTCACTGCGGCCAGACCTGCTCACCAGCGTCTGCGAGGCCCTGGTCTCCGTGAGTGCCACCCCATCGGGCCCTCCCTCCTCGGGAGGTTCCCACCTGTGCATCACCCCAATCACTCCTGACCCGACTCTACTTCCTCTTGCTTCCTCGGGGGTGTGGGTGGGGGTGTCCCTCGGCCTCCTCCTTGGGCACGGTCTCCATCCAGCAGGAGTCTGGGGCTGTTCTCCAATCCCCACCCTGGCCCGTGCCCCACATCCCTCCTGCGCCCCCTCAGCCACCCCAGGCCCCTGCTCACTGGTCCCCCCTCCCTGGTGCCCCAGATGACCTTCCCACTGCACTGGCAGTGCCCCTACATCCCGCTGTGCCCGCTGGTGCTGGCAGATGTGCTGAGCGCCCCTGTGCCCTTCATCGTGGGGATCCACTCTAGCTACTTCGATCTGCATGACCCACCTGCTGATGTCATCTGTGTCGATCTTGACACCAATACGCTCTTCCAGTAAGAGGGCTGGGCCTCCCTCAGGGCTGGTGTGAGCCACGCCACATGCACACAGAACCTTCGGCGAGCCCCGGGGGAGGCTGGCGAGCAGCCCCACAGCCCCTTCTTCTCTCTGCGTATCTCACAGGACCGAGGAGAAGAAGCCCCTGTCCCCTCGGACCCTGCCCCGCAAGCCCTACAAGGTTCTGCTGGCCACCCTGACAAGCCTGTACCAGCAGCTGGACCAGAGTGAGAGCCCTGGGCTAGGGTGGGGACCGGAGACTGGCACTGACCTTGAGCCCCCAGATAGGGAGGCCTGGGGAGAGCTAGACCTTCCTTGAGGAGCTTAGAGGTATTAGGGTTTCCCCGGGAGCGCTGCGTGCGCAGGGGTGGAGGGCAAACAGGCCACTGGGGTGGCTTGAAACCGTTCCGCACTGGCGATGCTGTGGTCAGTACCAGCCAGGGGGTGCCAGAGTCGGCCCTGACCCCAGCTGCCCTGGTCCCCAGCATACACTGGGCCTGAGGAGGAGGCGTCCTTGGAGTTCCTGCTGACGGACTACGAGGCGGTGTGCGGGCGCCGGGCGCGGCTGGAGCGTGAGGTCCAGGGAGCCTTCCTCCGCTTCATGGCCTGTCTGCTCAAGGGCTACCGGGACTTCCTGCGCCCGCTCACCCAGGCCCCCTCCGAGGGGGCTCGGGATGTCGACAACCTCTTTTTCCTGCAGGGTAGGGAGGCCTGTCTCTGCGTGGGGAGCTGGCGGGGGAGGGGTGCTGGGCTCCGGGCAGCGGGCGCAATGGGCAGCGTTAGAGGCACCGGCCGCATGCTTGCCTCTGGGCTTGGAGTTGGGGCGCCGAGATACACCAGCACTGGCCTGCCCTCTGGGCGCCAAGCTCTCCCTGGGGACCTGACCTCAGGGACCCCGGTCTGAGGCCCTGGGTGCAGACGGACGGAAGGGTGGGCCCCGCGGGACTGTTGCTCTGTACCCGCGGGCGTCCTGCCTAAGGAGCCCAAGAGAGACCGTGTGGGCTGGGGCCCCGATGGGGCCTGCTGACTCCTGCGACGCCCCCCGCCCCGCCAGGCTTCCTCAGATCCCGGGAGCGCTCCAGCCACAAGCTGTACTGCCAGCTGCTGCGCACGCAGATGTTCTCACAGTTCATCGAGGAGTGCTCCTTCGGCTCCGCTCGGCACGCTGCCCTCGAGTTCTTCGACTCTTGCGTCGATAAGGTATTGGGCGCCGTCTGCCCTGCGTGCACCCTGCTGCTGCTCCGAGCACTGGACCCCTGGCCCGCGCCGGGTGCCCCCCGCCGCAGTTACACGGTGCACACAGCTGGCTTCGCGGACACACCGGCCACCCGTGCCCGCCGCCCGCCCCCAGGGGTATCTCGGGGGCCTCGGGGGCGCCCGGGCCCACGTGCTCCTTCCCCATCACGGTGCTGCTGGGCGATGCCATCTCCTGGACAGCCGGGAGTGGCGCTCACCGTGCCTGCCGCCCTGACGCTTGCCCTCACCATCCTGCGGCAGGTCCACCCAGAGCAGGAGAAGCCTGAGCTGACGCCCTTGGTGGAGCTGGAGGAGCTGTCCGGGAGTGAGCTCACGGTCTTCATCACGCCCCCCGAGGAGCCTCCAGCGCCAGAGGGCGGCGAACCCCCCCCACAGTACTGGTGAGAGCCTCTTGCTCCCCTGCGGCTGCCCTCGCCTTGGTGGTCCCTGCTATTGCCTCTTTCTGCCCCCGCAGCTACGACGGGTTCCCAGAGCTGCGGCCTGAGCTGTTCGAGTCCCCGCGGGAGCAGCCCGGGGCGCTTCCCGTGCCCGGCCCAGCCCGTAGTGCGCCCAGCAGCCCTGCCCCTCGCCGGACCAAACAGGTGACCAGGACGTGGGCCCCGCACAGGCACCTGACTTGGGCCGTTTTTTCAGCTGTGAGGCAGACCTGAGGGTGGCTACGCTATTATTAGCAGGTTTCAGTGAGCCTGGCCCGTAAAACGTTAGCTGCTGGCACTGCCGTCGTTGCCACCACTTTCATCTTCCAAGCTCTGGAAGCTGGGGCCCCGTCCACGCTTGAGAGCTGGGCGTCTCTGCCTGGGGCCTCAGGACCAAACCCTGGGTGCAGCGTCCGTCCTGCCCCCTCGGAGCCCAGGCCCTGCCTCGGGGAGGGGGCTGCGTCTTCCCCACCGTTCTGAGACATGCCGTGGCCTGGCATGGTCCTAACCCAGGTGTGCCCTGCCCCATCCAGGAGATGAAGGTGGCCCAGCGGACAGCGCAGAAGTCAGCAGCTGTGCCGGAGCTGTGGGCCCGGTGCCTGCTGGGACACTGCTACGGACTGTGGTTCCTGTGTCTGCCAGCCTATGTGCGCTCGGCGCCCTCCCGCGTACAGGCCCTGCACACGGCCTACCACGTGCTGCGCCAGATGGAGAGCCGCAAGGTGGTGCTGCCTGATGAGGTGGGGGGCCTGTGCGGCTGCGGGTGGGGAGGGAGGCTGCCAGGGCGCTGGGGTAGGGGGAGTGGGCCCAGTGAGGTCTGTGGGGACCGAGGGAGGCTGAGACCTGGGAGCTGGATGGGCGGGCGGTGGCGGGGGAGGCTGTGACCCCGGGGGCTGGTTGGGGGGAGAAGGGGGTGCTGAGCCCGGGGTGGGGGCAGGGGAGTGGGCCCCTCACCGCGCTGTGTCCTGGCACAGGTGTGTTACCGGGTGCTGATGCAGCTGTGCTCCCATTACGGACAGCCTGTGCTGTCCGTGCGAGTCATGCTGGAGATGAGGCGGGCGGGTGTCGTGCCCAACACCATCACCTACGGCTACTACAACAAGGTTCGGGGTCTGCTTGGGGCAGGACAGTTGTCAGTGCCAGGTGTGGTATGGGGAGGGTGCTGCTCCCTGATGCCCCCCTACCCCCACCCCAGACCCGCCCTGTGACCACTGTCAGCCCCTGTACCGGGCGCGTCCCTTCCTGCGGGCGGCTCCCTCACTTGCCTGGGCCCCGATGAGGAGCGCAGCCCCCTCCCCACAGTAGTCCTGATGTGAGCCAGCGGTCCTGGCACCTCACACATCTGCTCTCTCTTCATCTTTTCTGCAGGCCGCCCCCCCGCCCCCCGCATCTTTTGGGGGGTGGTGAGGTTGCAGAGAGTGGCTGGCTTGTCCGGGGTTCCACAGGGAGGAAATGAGGGAGTCAGGGCATAGAACACAGGCAGAGCAACGTTTTCTGCGTTCGGGTCCTTAACCACAATACTGAACTGGTTTTTACATGATGAAACTCATCGATGACCAGAAAAGTGAAAAGATTTTTCCAAAGCCATGTGCTTCCTAAGTAGCAGAGTCTGGATACAAAGTATCCACACAGCTTCTGGTTTCCTCTAGATCTCGCCCAGGTGGCCGCTGCCACCTGCCTCGTGTGGGCTTGCTCCTGGCCGAGCCATTGGCCGGATGTTTGCAGGGGAAGGTGGCCTCTGGGTGCCTGGCATCCCTGGAGCAGGCAGCGGCCACCCGGCTGCGGTCAGGGCGTGAAGTGGGCCATCTTGATGGGCACTGTGCTTGGCAGGCCGTGCTGGAAAGCAAGTGGCTGTCGGGTACACCGGGTGGGCGCCTGCGCTGGGCCAAGCTCCGGAACGTTGTCCTGGGGGCTGCTCAGTTCCGCCAGCCCTTGAGAGAACGGCGGCGGCGGCAGCAGCAGGAGCAGGAGGCGGCCGCACAAGAGGCTGGCAGCGGCCGGACAGGTGGGTACGGGACTGGGCTGGGGGCAGAGCAGCCAGGCTCCGGCAGGGAGAGGTGCAGAGAGCCGGAGCTGACCCTGTGGTTGGCATCGGGGGTCCTGGGGACAGGGACACTGCAATTGGCTGGTAACGAAGGAGAGGATGTTCTGCCCGGGGGGAGCCCTCCCGCCCCAGACCCACGCAAGGAGCCCTGTTTTGGGATAGGGGCTGGGCTGTCTTCTACCTGGCTGTCTTCAGCCGTGTCCCGGTCTTTTGCAGAGCCCTGCCTGGAACGGCCCTCCCCCACCCGCCCACTTCAGCGCCAGACCACCTGGGCCGGTCGAAGTTTCCGGGACCTGGCTTCCCCCACGGGGCGCCTGGTGAAAAGCGGCAGTCTGGGCAGTGCCCGCGGGGCACAGCCCACCGTGGAGGCCGGCGTGGCCCACAGTGAGTGTCCGCTGGAGCCATCCCCCCGGCTGGCTTCCCTTACCGCGGGGCAGGGAGAGGGGGGAGAGCAGAGCCAGGCTGTGAGGTGATGGGGGGTGCTGCGGAAGCTGGGGGTCCTCGCCCGGGTTGCTGTCTTTTCTGCGGGCAGGGGCTGTGCTTCCCTGGCTCCTGGATGATGGGCGAGGCTCTGTCTTCTCTGACTCGTGTCTGCCCTGCAGTGATAGAGGCCTTGGGGGTGCTGGAGCCCCGGGGTTCCCCTGTCCCCTGGCGCGATGGGAGCCTCTCGGACCTGAGCCTGACTGGTGAGGAACCAGCCCCTGGAGGCAGCCCAGAGGACTCAGGCTCAGCTCTGAGTGCCCAGTCAGCGGAAGCCCTGGAGGGGCTGAGCGGGCGGGCGCCCAAGGCTGGCGGGCGTCAGGAGGAGGCCAGCACCCCGCGACGAGGGCTGGGCGCCCGCCTACAGCAGCTGCTTACTCCTTCGCGCCGCTCCCCTGCCTCTCGCACTGCGCCCCCTGAGCTGCCCCCTGAGCTGCCGCCTCCGGCCCGCCGCAGCCCGATGGACAGTCTCTTGCGCCCCCGGGAGCGGCCTGGATCCACCGCGTCCGAGGTAGCCTGCGAGGGGCAGGGCCAGAGGTCTGGAGACAGAGCCCAGAAGCGGGGGGCGGCGCCCGCTGAGTGCCCCTCTCCTGCCGTGGCAGAGCTCCGCCTCTCTGGACAGCGAGTGGGACCTCTCCGAGCCTTCCATCAGCAGCCTGGGCCTGGGCCGGTCCTCGGAGCGCCTCAGCGACACCCCTGGGTCCTCGCAGCCGCCTTTCCTGGAAGTGAGGAGAGCCCCTTCTGCACAGATGGGCCCCACACCCACGTGCAGGCTCCCCCCATCTTCCCTCTGGCGAGGCAGAGGCTGGGGCAGGTGGACAGAGCCTGGGCTCCTGAGCCTGGGGCGGGGGCTCTTCTCGCCCGCAGATCCTGCTTTCCAGCTGCTCCTTGTGCCGTGCGTGTGACTCGCTGGTGTACGACGAGGAGATCATGGCTGGCTGGGCGCCCGACGACTCCAACCTCAACACAGTGTGCCCCTTCTGTGCCTGCCCCTTTGTGCCCCTGCTTAGCGTCCAAACCCTTGACTCCCGACCCAGGTGCCCAAAGGAGGGAAAGTATTATGGGCGGGACTTGGACGCAGGAGTTCTGGGGCTGACCCCCGTTATCCCCCTGCAGTGCCCCCAGCCCCAAGCCTGTCCCTGCTGGTGCCAGTAGCAGCAAAGATGCTCCCGTCCCTGGGGGCCCAGGCCCCGTGCTCAGTGACCGCAGGCTCTGCCTTGCCCTGGATGAGCCCCAGCTGTGCAACGGGCACACAGGGGTAAGGGCTGGGCCAGAGGAGAATGGTGGGGGTCCGTGTGTGTTGCCCGGCGGTGGTGGGGTGCGATGGGCATCGAGGTATGGGGCATCTTGGGAGCTGTGGCCTGTGGTGGTTCAGTGGGAAGCAGGGTACTGGGGATGGGACCGTCCTCCCTCTTTATGTCCAATAGGCTGCCTCCCGGCGGGTCGATGGGGGTGCCTGGGCGTACCTGAGTCCCCTGGTGCTTCGTAAGGAACTGGAGTCGCTGGTGGAAAATGAGGGCAGTGAGGTGCTGGCCTTGCCTGAGCTGCCTGCTGCCCATCCCATTATTTTCTGGAACCTTCTCTGGTATTTCCAGCGGCTGCGTCTGCCCAGTATTCTGCCATGCCTGGTGCTGGCCTCCTGTGATGGCCCCCCACCTTTGCAGGTCAGTGCCCTCCCGTGGCCCCTGCTGGTGCTTGCTGGGTGTTGCGCACCTCTCCTCTGGGTCTGTCCCTCGGGCCCTGCAGAGCGAGTCACAGGCCTGGGCTGACCCCTCAGAGAAACCGAACCTCCGTTTTCTCATTTGTAGAACAGCCTAAGTGCCCAGGCTCATTCGATGCCTGTGTAGTGCCTGGTTCCTACCCAGTGACTCCCTGACGGTGGTGTCATTCTGCCAACATTTACTGAGCACCTTTCAGGCTCTGGGCCCCTTTTAGGGACAAGGGATGCAGCAGCTCCAGGACCAAGTGTGTGCCTTGGAGAGCTCGCACTCCCCTGGGGGCCCAAGGGCTCCTCTCCCTCTTCCTTTTGGCTCTAGCCTGCACCGTCCCTTTGTGTCCTGGAGCTCCACCACCGCTCTGTTTCCAGCCCTCTGCCAGCTGGCCCCTGAGCCTGCCCCCTGTCTCGGCCCCTGCAGGCCCCGCCTCCCTGGCTGACGCCTGACCCAGCGGCTGTGCAGGTGCGGCTGCTGTGGGACGTCCTGACCCCCGATCCCAGCAGCTGCCCACCTCTCTACGTGCTCTGGAGGGTCCACAGTGAGTCTGGTGTCCGGCCTAGGCTGGGAAAGGGTGGGTGATGCCCGCAGGGCGCAGTGATCTGGCTGCTTCCCTTTCTCTCACCCAGGCCAGATTCCGCAGCGGGTGGTATGGCCCGGCCCCATCCCTGCAGCCCTCGGCCTGGAGCTGCTGGAGGCCGTGTTGCGCCATGTGGGTCTCAATGAGGTGCATAAGGCTGTGGGGCTCCTGCTGGAGACTTTAGGACCGCCTCCCAGTGGTCTGCACTTGCAGAGGTACGGTGCTCCCATCTGGGAGGTCCCTGGCCTGTCCCCGGCTCCATACCCCCTTTCTCTCACTCGTACCCTCTGCCTCCACTCCAGGGGCATCTACCGTGAGATCTTATTCCTGACAATGGCTGCTCTGGGCAAGGACCATGTGGACATCGGTGAGGGAGCAGGCAGAGGGCTGGGGAGTTTAGAAGTATCTGGGGCCCAGTGTTGGGAGGTTAGAATTGTAATCCGTTGCCCTGCCTGCTTCCACTCTCTTTCCTAGGGGCCTTTGACAAGAAGTATAAGTCCGCCTTTAACAAGCTGGCCAGCAGCATGGGCAAGGAGGAGCTGAGGCAGCGACGGGCACAGATGCCCTCCCCAAAGGCCATTGATTGTCGCAAGTGTTTTGGAGCACCTCTGGAATGCTAGGGACCCTTAAGCTCTCCTCTCCAGCAGGGAGTGGGGAGGTGAGGGAGAACGGATTCTAGAGATACCCTGCTTTCCTACTCCTTTTGTAGAGGAGTTGGGAACGGGCTGGGAAGCAGGCCCCGCCGTAGGCTCCAAATGTGGGCAGCAAGAAGAGGGACCCACTGTTAGCAAAAGTCACAGTCCCCCTATCTCCAGCCTGCTCAGTATGCTCATGCTGATGTTGTATGAAGCCTGGCAGGGGTTGGCACAGCTCTGTTTCTCCCCAGGTTATACCAGGAACTCTCCTCCAGGGTACCCACCGATCTGCACTGCCCTGGTCATTGTCTAAGTTTTTGTTTTAAAAAACAACTGGAAAGGTACAGAGCTACTGAGCCTTTGCCCTGAATGAGAGGGAGGGATGTCATTCTCCGCTAGTGATGGTCCTTCCTCCTTGGAACTGCTGAAGTAGCCTAAAGCTCTCCGTCAGATCTTCCCACCTTAGTGTTTGTGTTTTCAGTTATTTATTCTGGAACCACCGCTCCTTGCTTATGAGGTTCCTAGGGATGATGAAAAAGAAGGGAAGCGGGGCACCATGGTTCAGTGGTTCTTAGCTCCTGTAAAGTCAGGAGGGAGCTAGAGGAGCCCCATACTCCCCTCAGGAACAGCCAGGCCTGTCCAGTCCTAACCCTTCCCATCTCCTCTGCTGTGGGGAATGCCTCGCCCGCCCAGGGCCCTGGCTGCGCAGTAAGGATTGTTCCTTGCGAAGTTTTGTTGGATGTAAATAGAGTAAAAGCTGCTTGTCTTTTTCCTTCTGCCTCCTGTTCCCTGGGTCTGGGATAACGGCAGGGGATACTGCTCTCTTTCCCCGGGCTGCACGTCCTTTCCACTTTCCCATTCCTTGCAGCCTCAGGCATGCTCTGCTTTCCTGGACCCGGACTGGTACTGGCCCTGTGGGGCTCGGGGCACTCTCGGAGCAGGAGAGGAGTGAGTCCGGTGCTGCCTATGGTGGTGCCAGTCTGTGTGGCGCTTCCGGCCCTCCCACACAATCACCCTCTTGTCCCTCATTTGTACCCCACACAAAGGCTCCATTCTCTGGGGGCCTTGAGCTCATCTCTGCCTTCTTCCCTCTCCCCCAGCTTTTGCCTCTCGGCTTCTCTAGTACCCCCACAGAGCGGACAGCCCTCTCCCTAGTAGTTGGTGTTGGTGGTTCTCTGGCATCCTGGGACCCCTCGCAGCCATCCTAGCCCCCCCCCCCCCCCCCCCCCCCCCCCCCCCCCCCCCCCTCCCCAC